>NC_086452.1:314509513-314828084 GCF_028390025.1 Pseudophryne corroboree
CTGCGGATGGTAGCCCGACGACAAGCTGACAGAAATCTGGAGATCGGAACAAAATGCCCTCCAGAATTTGGCCACAAACTGGGATCCGCGGTCAGAGACCACATCAAGTGGCAACCCGTGGAGACGCACAACATGCAGCATAAATAATTCAGACAGGCGTCTGGCCGATGGCAGCCCAACCAGTGGAACGAAGTGCGCCATCTTCGAAAACCTGTCAACGACAACCCAGATGGCTGTCATCCCCGAGGATTTGGGCAAGTCCACCACAAAATCCATTGAAATGTGGGTCCATGGCTTAGATGGGATAGAGAGTGGATGTAGTGGGCCAACAGGAACCCCTCTAGGAGTCTTATTTCGGGCACAGATGTCACATGCCCGAACCCACTGATCCACATCCTTAGCCAGCGAGGGCCACCACACCGCCCTAGATAGCAACTCCCGAGTTCTGGCAATACCCGGGTGACCTGCAGACTTCTTGGCATGGAATTCCAGGAACACTCGCTGTCTTAACCTAGGAGGCACAAACAAAAGACCTACCGGAAGGTCTGGAGGAGCCTGCTCCTGTGCTCTAAGGACTAATGATAAGAGGTCCTGGGTAATGCCCACTTTAATACATGATGGGGAAACAATGGGCAACGGCTCCTCGGTGGTCTCCTGGATTGGAGCAAAACTCCGCGAGAGCGCATCAGCCTTGATGTTTTTTGACCCAGGGCGATATGTTATCAAAAAATTAAAGCGAGCAAAAAACAAAGCCCATCGTGCCTGCCTGGCATTGAGACGCTTCGCTGACTCTAAATATGCCAGATTCTTATGGTCAGTGAGAATTGAGACCACAAACTTAGCCCCCTCAAGCCAGTGTCTCCACTCCTCGAGTGCATCCTTAATAGCCAACAATTCCCGGTTACCCACGTCATAATTCATCTCGGCAGGCGAAAATTTACGGGAAAAGTAAGCACAGGGATGAAGGCGATTATCTGACACTCCCATCTGAGAAAGCACTGCCCCAATACCCATCTCAGAGGCATCCACCTCCACCACAAAAGGACGCTCTGGATCTGGGTGTCGCAGCACCTTGGCCGAAACAAATGCCCTTTTGAGACGGGCAAAAGCCGCTTTAGCCTCACAAGACCAGTGAGCAACATCCGCCCCTTTCTTAGTGAGTGCCACCAAGGGCGCCACTATAGACGAAAATCCAGCGATAAATCGTCTATAAAAATTCGCAAAGCCCAGGAAACGCTGAAGCGCCTTCAAACTAGTGGGCTGCACCCAATCCAGGACTGCCTGTACCTTGGAACCCTCCATTTGGAAACCTTCTGGGGAGATAATATATCCTAGAAATGCGATTTGCTGAACTTCAAATTCGCACTTCTCCAGCTTCGCCCCAAGCCGGTGGTCTCTGAGTTTCTGGAGGACTAAGCGTACATGCTTCCGATGTTCCTCCAGGGAATGGGAGAAGATTAGGATGTCATCTAAGTATACAACTAAGAATCTATCCAAATATTCCCTGAGCACATCATTCATGAAATCCTGGAAGACTGCCGGGGCATTACAGAGTCCAAAAGGCATCACCAAATATTCATAATGCCCCGAGTGGGTATTAAAGGCAGTCTTCCATTCATCCCCCTCTCTTATTCGGATTAGATTGTACGCACCGCGTAGGTCAATCTTAGAAAAAATGGTGGCAGTACGAAGCTGGTCAAACAAGACCGAAATGAGAGGCAGTGGGTATGAGTTTTTAATCGTGATACGGTTCAATTCCCTGAAGTCGATGCAGGGTCGCAACGAACCGTCCTTTTTACCCATGAAGAAGAACCCTGACCCAACTGGAGACTGTGAAGGTCTGATAAATCCCTTAGCCAAGTTCTCCTGAATGTACTCTGCCATAGCCTGAGTCTCAGGACGTGACAGGGAGTACAACCTGCTCTTGGGAAGCTTAGCATTTGGCAACAAATCAATGGCACAGTCATAGGAGCGATGGGGAGGTAGTACCTCTGCAACTTTTTTGGAGAACACGTCCGCAAAATCTGCATAACACCCTGGCAATCATGGCAAACTTAGCTGCGAGAACCTGACTGGAAGGCTCAAGCAACTCCTGAAACAATCAGTACTCCAACTAAGAATCTCCCCAGAGACCCAGGCAAATTGAGGATTGTGGGCCCTTAACCAGGGTAACCCCAACACCAATGGGGCAAAAGTACAGACAGTCACATAAAAGGACAATTTTTCAGAGTGTGTGGCTCCAATAAACAAAGAAATCTGGCTAGTGCAAGAGGTAATTTTACCTTGGGATAATGGTTCCCCGTTTAACCCACAAATCTCAATTTCCGATGCCAAGGGTACTAAGGGAACAGAGTGTTTCAGGGCGAATTGGCGGTCCATAAAAACCCCGTCGGCCCCACTGTCCACAAAGGCCTCAGTCTTGACAGTTTGACCGAGGATCTTCAAGGTCACCGGAATGATAAAAGTCTTCTTGGGAAATTCTGACTTCTGGCCTGACAGGATATTTCCCATCACCCTCAGGCCCTGAAGTTTTCCGGCTTTTCTGGGCATGATACTACCACATGACCTTTATTCCCACAGTACAAACACAACCCCTGCTGTCTCCTCCGCATCTTCTCACGCGAGGAGAGGCGGGTAGCCCCAATCTGCATAGACTCCTCGGAAAATTCCTCAGAGTCTGAGGTTCCCTTGGGAAGGAAGGAAATCTCAGTCTCCCTTTCAAGCCTACGCTCTCTCAGCCGTCTATCCACCCGGATGGATAACTGCATGAGCTGATCCAAGCTATCAGGCAAGGGATGTTGTACCAGTTGGTCCTTTATCTGGTTAGAAAGACCTCTTCGGTACTGGTGTCTCAGGGCTGGGTCATTCCACTGGGTATCATGGGCCAACCTCCGAAACTCCGTACAGTAAACCTCAACTGGCCTTCGCCCTTGCTTAAGGATCGAAATCTGAGCCTCGGCTGAGGCCGTCTTGTCAGGGTCATCATACAACATGCCCAGTGCCGTAAAAAAAGCATCAACACTTTTAAGCGACGGACAGTCAGGCTGCAACCCATATGCCCAGACCTGTGGGTCTCCTTGTAGCAAGGAAATCACTATGCCCACCCGCTGAATCTCCGACCCAGAAGACTGAGGCCTAAGCCGGAAGTATAGCTTGCAGCTCTCCTTGAAACAAAAGAACTGCGAGCGATCTCCAGAAAAACGATCCGGGAGATTTACTTTCGGCTCCTTAACCCCTGCAGGTGCTGCTGCTGCGGGAGCTCCGCCAGCAGCCTGGGAGGTGTGCATTTTAATGGACAAATCATTACATTTTTGAGTCAGGACCTGCACCTGATCAACCACCTGTTGCAACGTATTTTGAGGGGTATGCTCCATATTCCCACAAAATTTCAACAGGAGTATTGGGCTGCTGAATATGTTATGCACACCAGTGCCTGCAGGAAAGTACTGGTGTCAGGACTGTTATGCACTCCAGTGCCTGCAGGAATGTACTGGTGTTTGAACTGTTATGCAAAACACATGGACTCACAGACAGACTAGGGAATATGACATAACGTACACAGAAGGTGGAAGGGTAACAAAATACACACAACGTGAACAGAGAAGCCCAGAGGCTAAGGAACAGGGTATCTCCCTTGTATTAGAACTGCTCAGATGTGAAAAGCAAGATGTTGTGTTTTTAATACATAGAAAACCCGAAATGCTGTTGCTAAGGGCAACAGCAAAACCCTAAAGGGTTACCAACGGGTGTGGCAGTAAACTCCTTGGTCAGAGATGGAATGATAGACACAAGGAGATTCTCCACAATCCTAATTCTCACTTGCAGTGCACAGGTTCGGTTTACTGCCACTAAACTGACCCCTGACACCTAGCACAGTGAGACAGGATTAGACAGGCAAGTCTTAGAATACAGCCGCAAACTTGCTAAGTTCACAGAGTAGTAACAGAACCCCAGCAAGCTGAACGACTGACTCCAGTCTTACTGCTAGGTCTGGATTGGCAGAGTGTAATACCAAATCCCCAGGCCTATTTGCAGTAAGCAACAAACAAATACAAAGCTACACAGTACTGGCTAACTTTCAGAAACTGACTAACCAACAAAGATTCAGCAGCATCTGCTTACCCTGAAAAGAGGCCTTATAAAGCAGGTGCTGTCCACGCCCCACTCAGACCTCACAGACTGTGAGCACAAAAACCAGCACCGGATCCCCTGCCATGCACAGAGCCTATAACCACTGCACAGCAAAAGACCCGAACCGGAGTATCAGCTGCGCTCAGGTTACTCCGCTAGCACTTGTCTCCCGGTTGCCATGACGACGTGGCAGCACAGGGCAGGAGACCCTAACAGGTAGAGGTGGGGGCAGACAGCATTTAACCTACTCCCACCCTAGGCCAAACCCAATAACAAAATGTCTAAAGAATCAATCCCAGCCCGTCCCAGCGAGCAGGCTAAGATGGAGCAACAAAGAAGGCAGTGGAAGGTTAAACAAATTCCTGCTGTAAACTGTGGAGCATGTGTGTGAATAATAATAGAATCATCATTTAAAGAACAGAATATTTTATAAGAACCCACGCAGGTGCTCCCCAGAGTTACATCAGTATCCAGAAAGGATGCAACAAAGTGTACTAGGAGAGAAACCATAAATGCAAGTCCATGGAGCACCATATCCAATAATAATAATACAAAGAGAGATGAGAGGAAAGGAAATAAGTAGAAGAGGGTAGTCGCAGAAAGAGGGAAAAAAAAAGAGTAGTAGTAGTAGTAGTAGTAGTAGTAGCAGCAGCAGCAGCAGCAGTAGTAGTAGAAGTAGAAGAGAAAAAAAAGAGCGGAAAAAAGGATAGAACAAAACACAGAAAAACAATACTTGCATACAATAGCTGGCAGCAAGCACCGAACATTATTGCAAACAATCATTGCATACATGAGGCAAAGTAGGCACAATATACATAACCTTCAAGTCAGTTCAAGAAATAACCTGAATGTGCAAAATGAGAAATATAATTAATCAACTTGAAAAGGATATAATAAGTCAGTCAATCAGCATCATCCATGCCAGATAATTGAGCTGAAGCCAAGGAGACACAAAGTTCCTGGCCGCTTGAGCAGAATCAAAGTAGTAGGGTTTTCTATCATGAGAAACCTTCAATTTGGCAGGGTATAATAATGCAAAACGATGACCTAGTTCAAACAGACGCTTACAAATTGGTGAAACTCTCGTCGTTTTGCAGCTACCAGATAAGAAAAGTCTTGAAATAACAGAATCTTAGTGTCCTGGTACCAGAGATCAAGAAGTTTCCTGTAGGCATCCAGCAAACAAACCTTGTCAGCATAGTTAAAGGATTCTCATAATGACGGGTCTAGGTCTATCTCTGGTGGGCTGGCGGTCAGCACCAATGTGGTGGACACGTTCCACCAGAATGGAGCCAGAATCAGAGACAGCCAAGTTCCCTGGGCAGCCATTGGGAGACCAGTTTCATAAGGTCGGACGGCTTCACCGACACCGGCAATCCAATAAAATGGACATTGTTTCTTCTATTCCTGTTTTCCTGATCTTCAAGTTTGTCCTGGAGGGACGCCACCAACTTTTCATGCTCCGCAAGGGATGATTTAGCCGTAGCCAAATCGTCCTCCAAATCAGAAATTCTTTGCTCATCCTCAGAGATATGATGATCATGAGCAGTCAACTAAGTAAGGGCAGAGTCCAGAGAATCCTTCAGGGGTGCCAGCATTTGATCCAGCAGTGACGAGAGAATATTTGTGATTTCGTTTGTAGAGAAAGATTTGGCAGATTCCATAATGGCAGGAAGTGACGGAGGACCCCGAGGACTGGAGCCCTGGCTACATGCCAGAGAAGGAGGGGCACTGTCAGTAGAGTTATCACGGCTTTTGCCTTTACCTGATTGGGTACCCCTGAGGTTTCGTGGAGTTTTAGACATGAATTTGTCCATAATGGGGTCAGCACACGGTCACTTGGGAGGTGCGTAACAAACCAATAAAAGAAATGCAAGTAGATAAAACAAAGAGTAGAATAGCTGTAGATGACAATGTTGCCAGTGAAGATCCACTAAATAAATTTTCTCTAACGTCCTAGTGGATGCTGGGGACTCCGTAAGGACCATGGGGAATAGATGGGCTCCGCAGGAGACATGGGCACTTTAAGAAAGAATTTAGATTCTGGTGTGCTCTGGCTCCTCCCTCTATGTCCCTCCTCCAGACCTCAGTTTGAATCTGTGCCCGGACAAGCTGGGTGCTGTTCAGTGAGCTCTCCTGAGCTTGCTGTAAGAAAGTATTTTGTTAGGTTTTTTATTTTCAGGGAGCTCTGCTGGCAACAGACTCCCTGCATCATGGGACTGAGGGGAGAGAAGCAGCCCTACTCTCTGAAGATAGGTCCTGCTTCTTAGGCTACTGGACACCATTAGCTCCAGAGGGATCGTACACTGGATCTCACCCTCGTCGTCCGATCCCAGAGCCGCGCCGCCGTCCCCCTCGCAGAGCCAGAAGACAGAAGCCGGGTGAGCATGAGAAGCAAGAAGACTTCGAAATTGGTGGCAGAAGACTCCGGTCTTCACCGAGGTAGCGCACAGCACTGCAGCTGTGCGCCATTGCTCCCACACACACCTCACATACTCCGGTCACTGTAAGGGTGCAGGGCGCAGAGGGGGGCGCCCTGGGCAGCAATTGGGACCTCTTTGGCAAAAGTTTAGCATATATACAGTTGGGCACTGTATATATGTATGAGCCCCCGCCAAAAATTGTACATTGAAGTGGGACAGAAGCCCGCCATCAAGGGAGCGGGGCTTCTTCCTCAGCACTCACCAGCGCCATATTTTTTCTCCACAGCACCGCTGAGAGGAAGCTCCCCAGCCTCTCCCCTGCAGATACACGTAGAAGAGGGTAAAAAGAGAGGGGGGCACATAATTAGGCACAAAAATCAATATAAACAGCAGCTACTGGGTTAACATTAAGTTACTGTGGTATTCCTGGGTTAATAGCGCTGGGGTGTGTGCTGGCATACTCTCTCTCTGTCTCTCCAAAGGGCCTTGTGGGGGAATTGTCTTCAGATGAGCATTCCCTGAGTGTGTGGTGTGTCGGTACGTGTGTGTCGACATGTCTGAGGTAAAAGGTCCCCCTAAGGAGGAGATGGAGCAAATGTGTGTGTGAGGGGTGTCTCCGTCGACAACGCCGACACCTGTTTGGATATGTGTAATAAAGTGCTAAGGTGAATTTATTGCACAAACAATTAGAGAACAGACAGGGAATCTACCCATGTCTGTCCCTATGTCGCAGAGACCTTCAGAGTCTCTCAATGCTCACTATCCAAAATAATAGACACTGCTATCGACATGGAGTCTGACTCCAGTGTCGACTACGATAATGCAAAGTTACAGCCAAAATGGCAGGAAAGTATTCAATATATGATTATTGTAATAAAAGATGATTTGCATATCACTGATGACTCATCTGTCCCTGACACAAGGGTACACATGTTTAAGGGGAAGAAAGCTGAGGTAAATTTCCCTCCTCTCATGATGAAAAAGAGCGGGAATCTCCAGACAAGAGACTGCAGTTTCCCACAAAGAACTCTCAGGGAGTATCCTTTCCCTACTAGGGCCAGGATACGATGGGAATCTTCCCCTAGGGTGTCACGTTTGCCCAAAAGGTAGCCCTGACTTAACAGCTATCCTCAGGGATCCTACAGATAGCGTGCACATTCTTGTACACTACTCAGACCGGCGATTGTGTCGGCATGGGTTTATAGGTACCTTATCAGCAGAGATTGAGACCTAGTATGTATATATATATATATATATGTATATATATATAGATATATATATTAAAGATGCTGTCTTAAGATATATATATATATATATATTTATATAAAACATGCCCAAAGAGACATTAGTCTACTGGGTTCTAGAGTCAACGCTATGTCGATTTCTGCTTGACGTGTCCTGTAGAATATGCAATGGACAGGTGATGCCGACTTAAGAGGCATATGGAAGGCTGAGGATTGTGTGGAGAAGGGATCTAGGACCTGGTCTCCACAGCTATAGCTGGTAATTCTGATCCTTTGCCTTATATTTCTGCACAGCCTAGGAAAGCACGACATTATCAAATGCAGCCTTTCGATCACAAAGAAACAAGAAAGTCCGAGGTGCGTCCTTTCTTGCCAGAGGCAGGGGCAGAGGAAAGAAGCTGCAGAACACAGCTAGTTCCCAGGAACAGAAGTCCTCCCCGGCCTCTACAAAATCCACTGCATGTCGCTGGGGCTCCACAGGCGGAGCTAGGCCCGGTGGGGGCACGTCTTCGTAATTTCAGCCACAAGTGGGTTCACTCCCTGTTGGATCCCTGGGCAATAGATATTGTGTCTCAGGAATACAAGCTGGACTTTGAGGAGATGCCACCTCACCGACGGCCCTGCCGGCTTCCCCCCACGAGAGGGAAATAGTGTTAACTGCAATTCACAAATTGTATCTTCAACAGGTGGTGGTCAAGGTTTCCCTCCTTCAACAAGGAGGGGATTATTATTCGACCATGTTGTAGTCCCGAAACCGGACGGTTCGGTCAGACCTATATTGCATTTAAAATCCCTGAACATATACCTGAAAGGGTTCAAGTTCAAGATGGAATCGCTAAGAGCGGTCATCGCAAGCCTGAAAGGGGGAGATTTTATGGTGTCTCTGGACATAAAGGAGGCATACCTTCATGTCCCCATTTATCCACCTCATCAGGCGTACCTCAGATTTGCGGTACAGGATTGTCATTACCAATTTCAGATCTTTACCAAGGTAATGGCGGAAATGATGGTGCTCCTGCGGAAGCAAGGTGTCACAATTATCCCGTACTTAGACGATCTCCTCATAAAAGCTAGATCAAGAGAGCAGTTGCTGAACAGCGTATCACTTTCTCTGGAAGTGTAACGGCAACACGGCTGGATTCTAAATATCCAAAGTCGCAGTTGGTTCCTACGACTCATCTGCCTTTCCTAGGCATGATTCTAGACACAGACCAGAAAAGGGTTTATCTCCCGATAGAGAGAGCTCAGGAGCTCATGACACTGGTCAGGAACCTATTAAAACCAAAACAGGTGTCAGTGCATCACTGCACTCGAGTCTTGGGAAGGATGGTGGCATCATACGAGGCCATTCCCTTCGGCAGATTCCATGCGAGGACCTTTCAATGGGACTTACTGGACAAGTGGTCTGGATCACATCTTCAGATGCATCGGTTAATCACCCTATCCCCCAGGGCCAGGGTGTCTCTCCTGTGGTGGCTGCAGAGTGCTCACTTTCTAGAGGGCCGCAGATTCGGCATTCAGGACTGGGTCTTGGTGACCACGGATGCAAGCCTCCGAGGGTGGGGAGCAGTCACACAGGGAAGAAATTTCCAAGGTCTGTGGTCAAGTCAGGAGACTTGCCTTCACATCAACATCCTGGAACTAAGGGCCGTATACAACGCCCTACGTCAAGCGGAGACCCTGCTTCGCGACCAACCGGTTCTGATTCAGTCAGAAGCCACCAGAATTCTTCACTGGGCGGAGAATCACATAAGCGCACTGTCAGCAGTGTTCATCCTGGGAGTGGACAACTGGGAAGCAGACTTCCTCAGCAGGCACGACCTCCACCCGGGGGAGTGGGGACTTCATCAAGAAGTCTTCACGCAGATTGCAAGTCGGTGGGAACTGCCACAGGTGGACATGATGGCATCCCGCCTCAACAAAAAACTACAGAGGTATTGTGCCAGGTCATGAGACCCTCAGGCGATAGCTGTGGACGCACTGGTGACACCGTGGGTGTCCAGTCGGTCTATGTATTTTCTCCTCTTCCTCTCATACCCATAAGAAAAAGTGGAGTGAGAACAATACTCATTGTTCCGAATTGGCCAAGAAGGACTTGGTATCCAGATCTGCAAGAAATGCTCACAGAGGACCCGTGGTCTCTTCCTCTAAGACAGGACTTGTTGCAACAAGGGCCCTGTCTGTTCCAAGACTTACCGCGGCTGTGTTTGACGGCATGGCGGTTGAACGCCGGATCCTAGCGGAAAAAGGCATTCCAGATGAGGTCATTCCTACGCTGATAAAGGCTAGGAAGGACGTGACAGCTCAACATTATCACCGTATATGGCGAAAATATGTTGCTTGGTGTGAGGCCAGGAATGCCCCTACGGAGGAATTCCAGCTGGGCCGTTTCCTTCACTTCCTACAGTCAGGAGTGACTTTGGGCCTAAAATTGGGTTCCATTAAGGTCCAGATTTCGGCCCTATCCATTTTCTTTCAAAAAGAGCTGGCTTCTCTACCTGAAGTTCAGACGTTTGTGAAGGGAGTTCTGTGTATTCAGCCCCCTTCTGTCCCCCGGTGGCACCTTGGGATCTTAATGTGGTGTGGAGTTTCCTGAATCCCACTGGTTTGAACCACTCAAAATGGTGGAATTGAAATATCTCACGTGTAAGGTGGTCATGCTACTAGCATTGGCTTCGGCTAGGCGTGTGTCAGAATTAGCGGCTTTGTCACATAAAAGCCCCTATCTGGTTTTCCATGTGGATAGAGCAGAATTGCGGACCCGTCCACAATTTCTGCCAAAAGTGGTTTCATCCTTTCATATAAACCAACCTATTGTTGTGCCTGTGGCTACTACTGACTTGGAGGATTCCGAGTTACTTGATGTGGTCAGGGCTTTGAAGGTTTATGTAGCCAGAACGGCTAGTGTCAGGAAAACAGAATATTTGTTTATCCTGTATGCTTCCAACAAGCTTGGTGCTCCTGCTTCAAAGCAAACTATTGCTCGCTGGATCTGTAATACGATTCAGCAGGCTCATTCTGCAGCTGGATTGCTGCTGCCAAAATCAGTTAAGGCCCATTCCACTAGGAAGGTGGGCTCTTCTTGGGCGGCTGCCCGAGGGATCTCGGCATTACAGCTGTGCCGAGCGGCTACTTGGTCGGGGTCAAACACTTTTGCAAAGTTCTACAAGTTTGATACCCTGGCTGAGGAGGACCTTGTGTTTACTCATTCGGTGCTGCAGAGTCATCCGCACTCTCCCGCCTGTTTGGGAGCTTTGGTATAATCCCCATGGTCCTTACGGAGTCCCCAGCATCCACTAGGACGTTAGAGAAAATAAGATTTTACTTACCGGTAAATCTATTTCTCGTAGTCCGTAGTGGATGTTGGGCGCCCGTCCCAAGTGCGGACTTCTTCTGCAATACTTGTATATAGTTTGCGTGAGGTGCTTCTACAGTAATCTCTAGAAAATCACAAATTCATAAGAGTGATGATATCATAGTTACATTCCTGTAATAAACTTGTCAGCTTGCATGTAATGGTATCTTTTCCTCTGTTTTTCTTCTCACAGTAATTCTCCTCTCCGTACCCAATAATGATTTTTCATGCAAAATAAAGGAATGCCAATATCTCATGCAATACGTCTTTAATATTTTGTATATTAAAATTCCAATTTATACATCAAACATAAAATTCCAGCTCTTGTAACTGACACACTTTAGGCAGAGAAGGATCCAGACTTAATGTGAATGGGATAATTACCAGCTCATTCGAGAACAATCGTTTTCAAATAGATGTTTATGAAGTCAGATGGCCACCCGGGAGGCACAGCCCTGCTGAAGGTAATCAGGTCACTCACACGCCGCCCTGGAAATCTCTGTACCAGACCAACGCGTTTCAAACCTATTCCAGGTTCTTTTTCAAGGTAAGTGTGCTCACTTGTGTTCTAAAAGGGCTTTAAATACCCATATCCACCAATGAAAAGACAAATTTTTCAATTGGCAGCACCTGTATAAATATGGAAGCTTCCATGTGTTGATACCTGTTACCATACCAACCACTGTTAAAATGTTAAAATACCGGGTTCCCTTTGGACCAAAGATGGACAAGACACTGGATTGATGGCGAATGTAGCTCCAGTAGTAGTACAAGTAAAAGATGGTAGGATAGCTCCAAAAATCCCTCAGTATCCTCTGAAGCCAGAGGTAGAGTTAGGAGTGTACCCCGTCATAGAGCGGCTACTACAGCAGGGCATCCTAGTTAGGACGTCCAGCACGGCCAATAGTCCCATCTTCCCTGTGAAAAAGAGTGGGGGGAGGGGTTACAGGCTAGTGCAGGATCTAAGGGGGATAAACAAGATAGTCGAGAGCCAGTTCCCCATAGTGCCAAATCCAGCTGTCATCCTCATGCAAATTCCCTCTACTGCAAAATTCTTCACTGTTATTGACCTCTGTTCTGCTTTCTTTTCTGTCCCTCTTCACCCTGACAGCCAGTACCTTTTTGCCTTTACATACAGGGGAGTACAGTACACCTGGACTCATCTCCCCCAAGGTTTTGTTGACAGCCCGAGTATTTTCTCCCAGGCCTTGCATGACTGTTTACAATCCTTTCAACCTGAAAGTGGATCAGTATTAATACAGTATGTTGATGACTTATTGTTGTGTTCTGACTCACTCGAATCGTCCTTGAAAGACACGAAACAGCTTCTGTTTCATCTTTCCCAAACGGGACACAAGGTTTCAAAGGATAAGTTGCAGTTGTGCCGGACCAGGGTCAAATATTTGGAACATTGCTTGACTCAAGGACTTAGACACCTCACTGCTGATAGAATACAAGCGATTCGCGACATGACTCTGCCACAAACTCAGCAACAGATCCGCACTTTCCTTGGAATGTGTGGGTACTGTCGAAACTGGATTCCAGGGTTCTCTATACTGGCTTTGCCTTTGCAAGAAATGGTCTCTTTGAACAAACCAGAACGGATCTCTCACACAGATGAGTCCGAACTGGCGTTTGAGAGACTCAAACAGTGCCTATCACAGGCACCTGCATTAGGTATGCCAGATTATGAGAAGCTCTTTGAATTGTATGGTACAGAAAGTGCTGGGTGCTCGGCAGGGGTCTTAACCCAGAGACATGGGGATGCCAGCAGACCGGTAGCTTACTACAGTGCACAGTTGGACACGGTAGCACGGTCTCTCCCCACATGCTTGCGAAGTGTTACAGCGATAGCTTTGCTGGTAAGTAAAAGCGAGGACGTAGTGTTAGGACATGACCTGACCATTCATACACCTCATGCAGTATGAGCCTTACTAAACTCAGCCCAAACCAGACTCATCTGCTCGGTTTACAAGGTGGGAATTATCCCTGATGGCCCCGGTAAACATCACCATTAAGAGATGTAGCTCACTAAATCCTGCAACGTACTTGCCAAGTGTGCATGGACAGGCACAAAGGGTGGAGGATGAGAATGATGGTGAAGGAGGATTCAGTGCAGACACTTATACGTATGATTGTATGGAATACCTGAATCAGACTTTCACAGCGAGACCTGACATCAGTGACAAACAGGGGTGTCAGAACATTTATAGGTTGGGGGGCAAGAAAGATCCTCATTTGGTGCCCCTGTGGGCGGAGCCACTGGGGAGGAGGAGGCAGTACTACCAGGACAAAAAGGAGGCCGCACCACGGTGGGGAGGTTATATCTCTGTATAACCCCCCACCGCGACCCCCGCACCCACACATCACCCCCTGGCACTGTCACTACAATGCCTTTTTGGGGAGAAGGAGAGAGAGTGAGGGGAGTGATAGAGAAATAAAGAGGGTGTCAGGGAGAGGGGATAAAGAGGGGAGAATGAAAGAGACGTTATCAGGGAGAAATAGAGGAGCGAGAGAGAAAGAGTGCCAGGGTGAGAGAGCGGGTGTCAGAGGGGATCCGGTTGGGAGCCTGGCAGTCAGAATACAGACGCCGGAATACCAACACTATTTGGAATGCCAACACTGACATCCTGAATAGGGTCTCCAGCCCGGCCCTGGAATCCCGACAGCAGGATCCAGAACGCTCATCCACCGCCACACCGGAGAAGTAAGCCACAGAGCAAGGGGTTAAGCTTTGGGGGGAGGGTTAGGTTTAGGTTGCGCCCTGGGGAGGTTAGGTTTAGGCTGCGGGGAGGGGGGTTAGGTTTAGCTGCTACTGGTGAGTGTTAGGGTTAGGCTGCGGGGGGGGGGGGGGGGTGTAGGTTAGGCTATAGATAGGATGGGATAGGACGCCAGTGGGGGAGGTAAGTAAACTTTCCTTCCCCTGTTGGGATTCTAACTATCGGGATGCCGCGGTCTGACCAATGGCATCCCGGCCACTGGCAATTTAATTCCAACCCTGTCAAAGGGAGGGAGAGAGAAAGAACGGGAAGCAAGAGAGAGTGTCAGGGAAACAAAGACGGAGATAGAGAGAGAAAGAGGTGTCAAGGAGAAAGAGGGATGTAAGGAGAGAGGGGCAGCAGGGACGTAAGGACAGAGGGAGGGGCAGCAGGGACATAAGGAGAGAGAGATGCATCAGGACGTAGGGACAGAGAGGGCCAGCAGGGATGTAGAGACAGAGAGAGGCAGCAAGGACGTAGGGACAGAGAGAGGCAGCAGGGGTGTAGGGACAGAGAGAGGCCGTAAGGACAGAGAGAGGCAGCAGTGGTGTAGGGACAGAGAGAGGGGTAGCAGGGAAGTAGGGACAGAGAAAGCCAGCAGGAGCATAGGGACAGAGAGAGAGGCAGCAAGGACGTAGGGGAGAGATAGAGGCAACAAGGACATAGAGACGGAGAGAGGCCACAGGGACAGAGAGAGGCAGCAGGAGTGTAGGGACAGAGAGAGGGGTAGCAAGGATGTAGGGACAGAGAGAGGGGCAGCAGGGTTGTAGGGACAGAGAGGCAGCAACGATGTAGGGAGAGATAGAGATAGAGAGAGGCCATAGGGACAGATAGAGGCAGCAGGGATGCAGGGACAGACAGGAAAAAACACACACATTGGCCTCCATGGGAAAAAACACATACATTGGACTACACAGGAAAAAAACACATACATTGACCTCCACAGAAAAAAACGAATACATATACATTGGCCTCCACAGAAAAAAACACATACATTTGTGTCCATAAACAAACACACATTGCTCCCTACAGGAAAATAAATCACATTGTTTCCTACAGAGAAAAAAAATCAAAATCACAGTGAAAACATTGCTCATCACAGTGGGAAAAAAAAAATCACAATACTCCCCACAGTAAAATAAATAAATAACATTGCTCCCTACAGAGAAACAAATAACATTGCTCCACACAATGAAAACAAAATCACATTGCTCCCCACAGTGAAAAAAAACATTGCTCCCCAAAGTGAAAAGAAAAATTACATTGCTCCCCACGGTTAAAAAAAAAAATCACATTGCTCCTTACAGGGAAACAAATAACATTGCTCCCCACAATGAAATCAAAATCACATTGCTCCCCACAGTAAAAAAAAAAAAATCACATTGCTCCCTACAGGGAAACAAATAACATTGCTCCCCCCAGTGTGAAAAAACACATTGCTCCCCACAGCGATAAAAAAAAACACGAGTGGGAATAGTCCCTGTGTGTCGGCATGGCGATCGTCGGCATTGCCAGCGGTCGGGATTCTGGCATCAGCATCCTGTCCGCCGGGATCCCGACCGCCAATCATGTGACCGCATGCCAGCACCACAGGGAAAGAAAATCACAATGGCCACACAGAAAAAAGAAAATAACAAACATTGGCCCCTAACTGTCGGAAGAAGGGTACTGTCTTCCCTGTCCCTCAATGGTGTGATTGCTTACAGGCATTCAGGCTGGTGTACAGACAGACTGGTAAAATGGCAACATGGCTGTGAGTGGAGAAAGACCAGGATAGGGGAACTCAGTGGCGGAACTAGCGAGCGGTGGGCCCAGGTGCGACAAAATGCTTTGGGCCCCCCATCCCATCCAAGTCCACCCCCTCACCCCTGGAGAGGATCTGGTGAGGGGGACCTGCTCAGGGCCAAAGAAATGGATACCTAGCAACAGTGCCGTAACTAGACATTTTAGCACTGTGTGCAAGAAACGGCATCGGAGCCCCACCCCTGCATGCAAAACAGGGGCAGTGCGTGCCGTAGGCGCGCGCAAAAATACATAGTGGCGTGGCTTCTTGGGGAAGGGGTGTGGCCACAAAATAATACCAATTCATAAAACGGTGCACAGTAGTCTCCATTATTCAAATTTTACAAATAACGGCAGACAGCGTGCCCTTGTTACACATTACGGCAGACAGCATCCCCCTTTTTACACATTGCGGCAGGCAGATTCCCCCTTTTTACACATTGCGGCAAGCAGATTCCCCCTTTTTACACATTGCGGCAGACAGCATCCCCCTTTTTACACATTGCGGCACACAGCATGCCCTTGTTACACATTACGGCAGACAGCATGCCCTTGTTACACATTACGGCAGACAGCATCCCCCTTTTTACACATTGCGGCAGGCAGATTCCCCCTTTTTACACATTGCGGCAAGCAGATTCCCCCTTTTTACACATTGCGGCAGACAGCATCCCCCTTTTTACACATTGCGGCAGGCAGATTCCCCCTTTTTACACATTGCGGCAAGCAGATTCCCCCTTTTTACACATTGCGGCAAGCAGATTCCCCCTTTTTACACATTGTGGCAGGCAGATTCCCCCTTTTTACACATTGTGGCAGACAGTCCCCCTTTTTGTAGAAAGAAAGAAAGATAAGAAAGAAAATAAAATAAAATAAACAAAGAATGAATTATACTTACCCTCTCCGCTGGCTCAGGCTCCTCGGTGCAGCTTCTGGTCACTCACGATTCCCGGGCAGGAGAGAAGGAGGAGGAGGGAGGTGGAGGAGGGAGCCGCAGCAGCGCTGTGTTATTGGTGGAGGCGCTGCTGCTGCTGGCACTCTGCTTCACTATAGGCTGTTCTCGGAAGACAGCCTATAGTGAAGCAGAGGGCCAGCAGCAGCAGCGCCTCAACCAGTAGTAAAGCGCTGCTGCGGCTGCCTCCTCCACCTCCCTCCTCTTCCTTCTCCCCCGTACCGCTGCTCCTCTCCTCTCCGGGTGGCTGTGTGCTGCGGGCAGCGGTTGCCCGCAGCATACAGCGGCATGTAATGAGTCAGTTTGACTCATTACATGCTTTGGGCCCCTGGACAGAGGCGGGCCCCAGTGCAACGCACTGGTTGCACTGGCGGTAGTTCCGCCTCTGGGGGAACTGATGTGGGGATGGGATGAGGGCTACAGATGGGAGGGGGGAGCTGTAGCTATGAGGGTAAAGAGACAACAAGGAAAGGAAAACTGGCATGGGGGACAGGGGAGGTGCAGATGGGTGGGGGGAGTTTGGAGCCATGAGAGGGAGAGCACAGTAATTGAGTACTATTGCGGGGAGCGGGGGTTGCGGGATCGCAGGTGGGGGGGGGTTGGAGTTTGGAGCCATGAGGGGGGCACAGTACAGGAGTACTGGTGCAGGGGAGGAGGGGGTCAGGAGTACTGGTGTGGGGGAGGGGGTGGGGACAGTAGAGTACTGGTGTGGGGGAGGGAGTGCCGCGGGTGGGGGGGGGGGGGACGACAGTACAGGAGTACTGGTGTGGGGGTGCCGCGGGTGGGGGGTCAGGGATGCCGCGGGTGGGGGGAGAGGACAATACAGGAGTACTGGTGTAGGGAAGGGCGTGCCGCGGGTGGGGGGGGGACAGTACAGGAGTACTGGTGTGGGGGAGGGGGTGGCGCGAGGAGGGGGACAGTACAAGAGTACTGGTGTGGGGGAGGGGGTGCCGCGGGTGGGGTGTGGGAAAGTACAGGAGTACTGGTGTGGGGGAGGGACAGTAAAAGAGTACTGGTGTGGGGGAGGGGGTGCCGCGGGTGGGGGGGGGGACAGGGGAGGTGCAGATGGGTGGGGGGAGTTTGGAGCCATGAGCGGGAGAGCACAGTAAAGGAGTACTATTGCGGGGGAGGGGGGGTTACGGGTCACAGGTGGGGGGGTCGGAGTTTGGAGCCATGAGGGGGGCACAGTACAGGAGTACTGGTGCAGGGGAGGAGGTGGTCAGGAGTACTGGTGTGGGGGAGGGGGTGGGGACAGTACAAGAGTACTGGTGTTGGGGAGGGAGTGCCGCGGGTGGGGTGGGGGACAGTACAGGAGTACTGGTGTGGGGGAGGGGGCGCCATCGGTGGAGGGGTCGGGGATGCCGCGGGTGGGGGGGAGAGGACAGTACAGGAGTACTGGTGTGGGGGGGGGTGCCACGGGTGGGGGGGTCGGGGATGCCGCAGGTGGGGGGGAGAGGACAGTACAGGAGTACTGGTGTGGGGAAGGGCGTGCCGTGGGTGGGGGGGCAGTACAGGAGTACTGGTGTGGGGGAGGGGGTGGCGTGGGGGGGACAGTACAAGAGTACTGGTGTGGGGGAGGGGGTGACGCGGGTGGTGGGGGACAGTACAGGAGTACTGGTGTGGGGTAGGGGGTGCCGCGGGTGGGATGGGGGGGACAGTACAAGAGTACTGGTGTGGGGGAGGGACAGTACAAGAGTACTGGTGTGGGGGAGGGGATGCCGCGGGTGGGGGGGGCAGTACAGGAGTACTGGTGTGGGGGAGGGACAGTACAAGAGTACTGGTGTGGGGGAGGGGGTGCCGCGGGTGGGGCGGCAATACAGGAGTACTTGTGTGGGGGAGGGGGTGCCGCGGGTGGGGGGGGACAGTACAGGAGTACTGGTGTGGGGGAGGGGGTGCCGCAGGTGGGGGAGTTGGGGATGCCGCGGGTGGGGGGGAAAGGACAGTACAGGAGTACTGGTGTGGGGGAGGGGGTGCCGCGGGTGGGGGGGGGGGGGTCGGGGATGCCGCGGGTGGGGGGAGAGAACAGTACAGGAGTACTGGTGTGGGGGAGAGCGTGCCACGGGTGGGGGAGGGTCAGAGTTCGGAGCCACGATGAGGGATAGGAGATTACAGGAGTATTGGTGCTGTGGGAGAAGGGAAGCTGCGGGGGAGAGCTATGAGAGGAGATCCGAGATAGGTAACAGGAAGGGTAGAGACTGGAGAGGGGAGAAGATAGGTGGGCTGTGAGTGATTGATCTGGGCGGGAAGGGTCAGCCCCAGACTGGATCAGACATTAAATAAGGAGGGAGGCGACCTGCACCTCTGGCTCCGCCCCTGCCGGCATTGGAGGTGGCCGCTGTGGAGGGCAGGGAGGGAGAGTGGATCGCACCCAATACTTCTGCGGAGTGAGAGACTGAGGCTGAGCTGCCACTGCTCAGTCCCTGCATTGCACGGAGACTGAGGTTGTGATGAGCGGTCTTTCAACAGACCGCACATCGCTCCTCCTGCATGTTGGCACCTCTCGTGTTTGTGGGGGCAAGCTGCCCCCTTGCCCCCCCTGTTCCGACACCTCTGGTGACAACCCACTGGAAGGAGTAGACTTTATCTTCTACACTGACGGTAGTTGCTACAGACAGACAGAATCAGGAGACTTGTGCACTGGATATGCAGTTGTAGATGATGAAGGTATCATAGAAGCTGAACCCCTGGGCCCACCGCACTCAGCACAAGTTGCTGAGTTGGTCGCCCTAACCAGAGCGTGTGAATTGGCCAAGGGTAAGTCAGCTAATATATACACAGATTCTAGGTACGCCTTTGGAGTGGTGCATGATTTTGGGGCCCTATGGCGTCTCAGAAATTTCATGACGGCAGCTTGCACACCTGTAGCACATGCATCCCATATCAAAAGGCTTTTGACAACAATACAGGAACCAGACAGAGTGGCTGTTATCAAGTGCAAAGCACACACTTACAACCAAGACCCAATTTCACTTGGTAACAGCCAGGCAGACGAAGCTGCTAAATCAGCAGCAAGCACCCCCATACAAACGAACATCACATCACTGATGACATTTAACACGATCAACACACAACAATTAATCGAAATGCAAAATTTGTGTTCCCTACAGGAAAAGGCAGTCTGCAGGGAAAGGGGTATGGCCAGGAGTCCTCAGGACTGTGGACAGGTGGCCACGGTAAGCCGGTGGCCCCCAGAGTATATCTTCCAAGTCTAGCTGAGGCGGCACACGTTCTAACGCATCTGGGCAAAGAGGGTATGTGCAAATTGGTAAGAGCCTACTGGTGTGCGCCAGGATTCTCTTCTCATGCAGGTAAGAGAGCAATGACATGTTTTACTTGCTTGAGGAAGAATATTGGAAAGACAATACCAACAGAGCCATCCCATATCCCTCCTACAGACGGACCATTTCAGGTAATACAAATCAATTTCATACAGTTACCACCCTGTAGGAATTTGAAATATGTGTTAGTTTGTATTGATGTATTTTCCAATTGGGTAGAAGCGTTCCCTGCTGACACAAATACGGCTACATTCACTGCAAAGAAAACTGTGCAGGAATTTCTGTGTAGATATGGTATCCCTAGAATGATTGAAAGTGACAGGGGTACCCATTTTACAGGTGAAGTCTTTCAGATCATTTGCAAACTGATGGGAATTAATAGCAAGCTGCATACTCCGTACCGTCCACAGGCGAGTGCAAAGGTAGAGAGAGTCAACACCACTATTAAGAACAAGCTGAGCAAAGTAATGGCTGAAACTGGATTGTTGTGGCCAGAAGCTTTGCCACTAGTGTTGTACAGCATCAGAACCACTCCCAGGTCTCCACTTAACTTATCACCCTTTGAAATTCTTTTTGGTCGACAACCTCATATAATGATAGACCCACAGGATGATTTGAAATGTAATAATGAAGTGACTGTGAAATATTTGGTTGGGATGAGCCAGCAGCTCAGAAATCAACAAAGAAATCTAAAGCTAGTGATTCCTGACCTACCGAACAGTAATTGTCATGACATTGAGCCTGGGGATTATGTGATGATTCGAAATTTGTTACGCTCAGGTTGCTTCATAGACAGGTGGGAAGGACCATATCAAGTTTTGTTAACCAGCACGACAGCATTGAAGGTCGCCGAAAGAGAGACTTGGGTCCAGTCGTCCCACTGCAAGAAGGTCGCTGACCCGGAGAGAACTCGTGACAAAGAGCAGAGTGTAGAGAATCTCGTATCACTGGAGTATTTGTTCCGGGAAAGTTGAAAGGCAGGACTCTTGAAGGGCATCTGAGCACAGAGAGCAACAAGATCTAGAACAGTTGTCTCACTATTTTCTTTTTTTCACCTCCCCCTGCATTTTCCTTTCTTTTCTCCTTACTTTCCTCCTTTCCCCTAACGAAATGGATCTATCACAAGAGACTGCGTTTCGGGTTCTACTAGTAATTCTGTTTTTGATCAGGACAATTTGTTTTGGTGAGGGTCCCAGAGAAGTCGAGCAGGGATCTGGAATGGGTTCTGATGGCGAGTACGAATTTGTAGGATCTCAGGAGCAGCACATCACTGGAGTAAAGGCTGATATCAGTAAGCGCTCTGGTAGTCATGGAGCTCGGAGGCACTGTGAAGGGTTATTGTCTGATGAATATTGTATTTGTAGGAAATGTGTGAACATAGTAGAGGATGGGTGCATCCAGAGATGTCAGTCCAACCTTAATATCGACATGGACCGCCATCCGTTGAGTGATTACCACTCACTAGTGCAGTGTTTCCCAACCACGGTCCTCAAGGCACACTAACAGTCCTGGTTTTAGTGATATCCAGGCTTGAACACAGGTGACTGAATTAGTACCTCAGTTATTTTGATTTAACCATCTGTGCTGAAGCCTGGATATCACTAAAACCTGCACTGTTGGTGTGCCTTGAGGACCGTGGTTGGGAATGCCTGCACTAGTGGGTAAGGTCTTAAACCAGATAGAATGCTGAGTGTGCTCACAGGTACCTCAAGGTCAGAGTAAGGCAGGATTAGTACCATACCCTTTAGCAATAGATGAGGTACTCGAATTACGAGGTGTGAGACCGGTGGACAAGAAATTCAATATCTCTAAGCCCCCTAGTTTGAAGCTCCACCAGTATCATGTAGACAGGTCTTTACTGTGTTTTAATATTTCCAATTACCGAAAACCGGGAAATTGGGAAGTGACGTGGAATAACCAGACAATGACCTTTTCACACAGAGCTGATAGGATACCCATAGACTCTGAACTTGTACGCCAAATAGCCAACAGTGGGAGGTATTTTCGGTATAGGTATACCCGTGGAAGCAAGACCATGTGGGTTGGAAAAGTATCATCAGGGTATTGTGCTCATATCATCCAGCCCGATACTTGTACTGAGCAGATGGGAGAACTAGGGATTGGTTTCTTTACTTGGAAAGTTTGCAATATGGTGATGTTACATTTTGTCCCCTATGTTCTCCCAGATGATGCCTATTTCATATGTGGGAGGAAGGCGTAAAAGTGACTTGCCCCGAGCTCAGAGGGATTGTGTTATATTGGGAGAGTACTACCGGAGGTCATGACCATAACCCATGATAAAATGAAAGACGTTCACTGCAGTGCTCAGGCTACTTATAATCATACTCACTATGAACACATCATCAAGAGACACCTCATAGATAGGGCAGAGCACTCAGCCTCTGATTTGATCCACGAATCCACCGGGATTCAGTTCCTTCTCGCATTAGACATCACCCATACTGCCAGAGTAACTATAAATTATAGGTATATCCATGCGCTAGCGAACTTGATAGATAATATCACTGAGATGTATGATGACACCTTCAGGTACACAGGAAGGGAGTTACAAGCCTACAAGAAGGAACTGATTCAGCACAGGTTGGTCCTTAGTTATGTCACAGCCGTGACAGGTGGGTACTGTGTTACTTTGGCAACTCAATATGGTGTGAAGTGCGGTACATATATTACGAACAGCACTGATGACCCAATGGAAATCATCGATCAAAAGATGGACGAGATCTTGCAGCTGAAGTGGGAGTTCAGGAGGAAGCACAACCTTACCTTAGCGACTGTGAGTAATGAACTGACCGGCTGGGTCTCATGGTTGAAACCACGCAAAATGGTTCTCCGGTTTAGGAGAGTGGGCTCAAAATGTCATTATGAGTGTGGGGAAGTTTCTCCTTTGTATCCCGGGAGTCATCATAATTATTGGTTTGATATTTAGGTGTGTTCAAATTCTAACGGGGCGCAAGCACGACGAAAATTTGATGAGTCTAAGGAGCGAGGGTGCTGTTATAGCAGCAGATTTAATTTACGACCCATCCATAGAGACAGTGTTATGATAAGGATTGCAAATGAATTTCATGGCCTGTTTCTTTCACCCGTTTTTCTTTGTCTCCCCCTCTGCCCAGATACATCCAACCGGAAAGACGTCAGCCATACCCAAAATGTTTATGTGAATGTATTTTATATATGTGTCTTATCTTCATCTCTGCAAACCTCCAGCTAATGGCACACATAGTCGACAGGTGATATCCACATATACTAGCACTCACATATGTTTCCCCCTCCATGTATCATCAACTAAATGTGCACCCCATTTGTTGAAACAAGAAGCCAAAAGAGCTCGGTAGTGTTTGTTGGCCCATTTACAGACCCTTAATATGGGATGAGAAGGATTTAATGTATACTTCGCAATACCTCGAAGCTTACTTAGAACATTACGGTACGATGATACATGCCCCTCAGACATGGATTCATACATACATACATGCTTTTACTATCCCACTAGGTCATACATTTCCCACCTATTACTCTCCCCCGACCATCCAAGCTTCTGTAGATATTGTATAGATATTTTTCCTGTTTATTGATTAGGTAGCGGCAGTTATTGGTGACTGCCAAAGGGTGGACTGTCGAAGTCGAAAAATATTGCAGTACACACATCACGTACAAACTACACAGATGGCCTCCGTGCGTGTACTTGTTCTGCCATTCATGCGCATATTCACAATTTGCGTATGGTCGCTCACACGGTCCTGCGCATTAGCGCATGGTATGAGTATTTATGGTAGAGTTTGTGAACGCATGGAAAAGCCACCAAAACACATTACATATTTTATCCAAATAGTGCACAATGTACACAGTCTCCCTGCACCACACCAGCAAGCTACAACAGTTTAAATGGTATCAGAACAAAGGGATTCACCTTTACAGAATAGGAGGGGACAGAACAAGTTTATAAGGTGGTGTTTGGGATCCAGCTGTAGGGTATTTTAAGGGCAATATTCCGGTGTTGGTTTGCAGAAGATAGCACGTTCCTGCGAATAGTTATGCACAGGAGCAGAATATAAACATAAACAGTATTTACTGTACATTTAGCATGCGGCGGGAACCCAGAGTAGACCACCCACAAGTGCATCTGGTACAGACATCGCCCACCTATTCAAACCAACCTATGACCTCTTCTGTACTGTAAATGACCATCCCTGTGTCCAATGGACGAAGAGATTACAGTATCCATTGTGTTAAGTTTTGGAAGATAGTATAAAGAGCCAGCTGCATGCCTGGTCAGAAACAGACTCTAAAGGTTATCTACCCAGATGACTGAGGACCAGACTGGGAAGCGCAGGCGAAAACCAAACACGTATGTACCATTGACTGTAGCCATTATTCTATTGTATTGTATAGTTATTGTAACTTCCTTTCAGTAATAATATGTTGTGGTGTCGGAACCCGGCATTTTAAATACAAACTGGTGTTGTGTTTTCCTTTCCCTGCTAAGGTTATAAGTGTATTACTATCACATGTATAGCTGTTAAGGGCTCACGGAGTAACTTTGGGTGTGTACGCACTGAGTGTACTTTATACAGCCAGCGCAGCGTTTGTACGCAAAGTACGTACACTGTACGGGGCTCTGTACGCTAATGGTGTAATAAGTACGTAGGTTGAGGATTAAGTACAGCAGCTGCAGTGGCTTCATTTAAAGTGTATGAAATGTCTTTTTAAAGTGTTGCTTTTAGTCCTGTATGTAAATCAGCATTTACAAAAAATAAAGCAGGCAGTATTTACCCTAGACAGAAACATATAACCCACCCAAATTTAAACTCTGTTACATCTGCCCCACCTGCAGTGCACATGGTTTTGCCCATCTGCTAACAAATTTGTTGCTACGATCAGATCTGAATTAGGCACTGTGTACACTATATTAGAGGACCCTGACGCACCAAGGGGGTCATTCCGAGTTGATCGATCGCTAGCTAATTTTTGCAGCGCTGCGAACAGACAGGGGGGAGTGTATTTTCGCTTTGCAAGTGTGCAGACGCTTGTGCAGCCGAGCACTACAAAAAAGTTTTGTGCAGTTTCTGAGTAGGTCTAAATTTACTCAGCCACTGTGATCACTTCAGTCTGTCTGGTCCCGTAATTGACGTCAGACACCGGCCCTGCAAACGCTTGGACATGCATGCGTTTTCTCAACCACTCCCTGAAAACGGTCAGTTGACACCCATAAACGCCTTCTTCCTATCAGTCTTCTTACGCTCGGCTGTGTGAATGGATTCTTCATTAAATCCATCGCCCAGCACCGATCCGCTTTGTACCCGTACAACGCCCCTGTGCATTGCGGTGCATATGCATGCGCAGTTTTGCAGAGTTTTGACCTGATCGCAGCGGTGCAAAAAAACGAGATTTATGGTAAGAACTTACCGTTGGTAAATCTCTTTCTGCGAGGTACACTGGGCTCCACAAGGAATTACATCGGGGGTGTAGAGTAGGATCTTGATCTAAGGCATCAACAGGCTCAAAGCTTTTGACTGTTCCCAAGATGCACAGCGCCGCCTCCTGTATAACCCCGCCTCCATGCCAGTGAGCTCAGTTTTGTTAACCAGCCCAATGCAGTAACAAGTACCAGAGACAACAACCGATCATAGCCAAATACACCACACACTCACCGCAGGAGAGGGTGTCAGCGGCTATGCCAATACCAACCCCAAAAAACTAAGTGAGTCAGGGTGGGTGCCTTGTGGAGCCCAGTGTACCTCGCAGAAAGATTTAACAATCGTAAGTTCTTACCATAAATCTCGTTTTCTGCTGCGCGGTACACTTGGCTCCACAAGGAATTACATCGGGGATGTCCCAAAGCAGTTCCTCACAGGAGTGGACGCACTGTAGCGGGCACAAGAACCCGGCGTCCAAAGGATGCATCGTGGGAAGCGGCGGTATCGAAGGCATAGAACATTATAAACGTGTTCCCTGAGGACCACGTAGTCGCCTTGCACAATTGTTCAAGGGTCGCACCATGGTGGGCCGCCCAAGAAGGTCCAACCGACCGAGTAGAATGGGCCTTAATGATAGCAGGAGCTGGACGACCAGCCTGTACATAAGCATGTGCAATCACCATTCTAATCCATCTAGCCAGAGTCTGCTTGGAAGCAGGCCAGCCACGTTTGTGAAAACCAAACAATACAAAAAGAGAATCAGATTTCCTTATGGAGGAAGTTCTCTTCACATAGATACGGAGAGCCCGTACCACATCCAAAGACCATTCTTTGGGAGACAACTCAGGAGAATTAAAGGCCGGAACCACAATCTCCTGGTTAAGGTGGAAAGAAGACACCACACCTTAGGCAAATAACCTGGCTGCGTTCAAAGAACCGGCCGGTCACGGTGAAAAATCAAATAGGGAGACTTGCAGGACAAGGCACCCAAGTCCGAGACCCTTCTACCCGAAGCAATAGCCAGCAAGAAAAGGACCTTAAGAGAAAGCCACTAAAGGTCAGCAGAGGCAAGAGGCTCAAACGGGGACACTTGCAAGGCCTCCAAAACCACCAACAAAGTACCAAGGGGCCACAGACGGCACATAATGAGGCTGAATCCGCAACACACCCCGAGTGAATGTATGGACATCAGGTAGGGTGGCAATCTTTCTCTGAAACCAAACCGACAAGGCAGAAATGTGAACCTTGAGGGAGGCCAGACGCAGGCCTAAGTCCAGGCCCTGTTGTAGGAAGGCCAACAGTTTGGCCGTGCTGAACTTGAAAACGTCATGATTGTGAGACGCACACCAAGTAAAATAAGCATTCCAGACCCTATGGCAAATCAGAGCAGAAGCCGGCTTACAGGCCTTCAACATAGTTTGAACGACCGCCTCAGAAAAACTCTTGGCCCTCAGGACGGAAGCCTCAAGAGGCATGCTGTCAAAGCCAGATGGGCCAAGTCCTGGTAAACACAAGGGCCCTGAATGAGGAGGTCTGGTCGTTGTGGAAGTAGAAGGAGACAATCTAGTGAGAGGCACTGTAGATCGGAGAACCAGTGCCGTCTGGGCCACGCTGGAGCTAGCAGAAGAAGTTTTCCTCCTTTTTGCTTGAACTTCCGTATTACTCTGAGCAGGAGTGACACCGGAGGGAACACGTACGGCAGCTGGAAGTTCCATGGGATTGACAGAGCATCCACGAACGCTGCTTGAGGATCCCTTGCCTTGCTCCGTAGACCGGAACCTTGTGATTGTGTCGAGACGCCATCAGGCCACATCTGGGAGGCCTCACTTGTCCACAAGAAGTTGAAACCCCTCTGGAAATGGGCACCATTCTCTGGCGTGTACATCCTGACGACTGAGATAGTCCGCCTCCCAGTTCAGAATGCCCGGAATGAACACTGCTGATATGGCCGGCAGATGGCATTCTTCCCACTGAAGAATCCTTGATACTTGCCTCATTGTCATGCGGCTTTGAGTGCCGCCTTGATGATTTATGTACGCCACCGTGGTGGCGTTGTCAGACTGTACTTGAACAGGTCTGTTCTGAATTAGATGCTGGGCCAATGTCAACGCTTTGAACACTGCACGCAGTTCCAGAATATTGATTGGGAGCAGAGACTCCTCCTTGGTCCACCTACCCTGAAGAGAGTGTTGTTCCAACACCGCGCCCCAACCTCTCAGACTGGCATCCGTCGTCAGAAGGACCCAGTTGGATATCCAGAAGGGACGGCCCCTGCTCAATCATTGGTCCTGCAGCCACCAACTCCGTGACAGGCGGACCTCCAGAGACAATGAGATCATGTGAGATCTGATCCGGTGAGGCAGGCCGTCCCACTTGGTCAGAATTAACTTCTGCAGAGGGCGAGAGTGGAACTGAGCATACTCCATAATGTCAAAAGCCGACACCATGAGACTGAGCACTTGCATTGCCGAATGTATCGACACTTGCGGACGAGATAGGAAGGATCGAATCCTGTCCTGAAGCTTCAGGACTTTCTCCTGAGACAGGGACAACTGTTGGTTGGGAGTGTCCAATACACCTGGAAGTGTTAACATGCTCCGAGCAGGAACCAGGGAGGATATCTTCCAGTTGATCAGCCACCCGTGGGCTTTCATGCACTGGACCGTCAGGTCGGGATGACACAGGAGACGTTCTGGAGAATTTGCTAGGATCAACAAATCGTCCAAGTACGGTAGGATACTGACCACTTGACGGCGGAGAGTAGCCGTCATGACCGCCATTACTTTGGTGAAGACTCGGGGGGCCGTTGTCAATCCAAAGGGTAACGCCCGAAATTGGTAATGCAGATTGCCCACAGCAAACCGCAGGTACTGTTGATGAGATACCACAATAGGAATATGCAGGTAGGCATCCTGTATGTCCAGCGAGACCATATAGTCCCAAGGCTCCAGGGCCAGAACAATAGAGCGCAGAGTTTCCATACGAAACTTGGAGACCCGCACATGCTTGTTCAAGGACTTCAGATTGAGGATGGGCCGCGAGGACCCATTCGGTTTCGGGACTAGAAACAGTGTGGAATAGTACCATTTGACTCTCTGAACCAGAGGCACCTGTACCACCACTCTTGTGACCAGGAGGGAATGTACCACTGAGTGCAACGTGTTTGCTTTTGCCGGATCCAGGGGCACATCCGTCAGGCCAAACCGCTGCGGGGGACGATTCTTGAAAGGTATGGAGTAACCTCGAGCGACGACTTCCCTCGCCCAGGCATCTGAAGTGGTCTTCAACCATTCCTGGGCAAAACCTAGAAGTCGGCCCCCTACCCTGCGATCCCCCAGAGGGAGGCCCGCCCCGTCATGCAGCAGGCTTGTCAGTTTTGGAAGCTGGCTGACGGGCAGCCCAGGCACGCTTTGGTCTGGGCTGGTTTGGTCTGGAAGCACGAGCTTGCTTTGGGTACGCCTGACCTTTTGCTTTACCTGGAGTACGAAAGGGCCGAGGGAAAGTACTTTTAGCCTTCTGTGCGGAAGGAGCCGTACTAGCTAGGCAAGCTGTTTTAGCCGTAGCCAGATCAGCCACACTCTTATTTAGGTCTTCTCCAAAGAGAATGTCTCCTTTGAAAGGAAACACCTCCAGGGTTTTCTTGGAATTCAAATCCACCAACCAGGATCTCAACCAAAGGATATGTCTGGCCAAGACGGATGCAGTAGCAGCCTTGGCTGCGAGCACCTGGCATCGGAGGCCGCCTCCTTAAGGTACAGAGAAGCCGTGGCAATATATGAGAGATATTGTCGAGCATGCTCAGACGCATCGGCAGACAGTTCCACCTCGAGTTTCTGAGCCCACGTCTCAACAGCTTCAGCAGCCCAAGCCGCTGCAATCGTTGACCTATGCACAGCCCCCGTTAGGGTATAAATCACTTTTAAACAGCCCTCCACATGTCTATCCGTCGGTTCCTTCAGAGAGGTGATGGTAGTTACTGGCAGAGCAGAGGAAACAACCATACGCACCACATGAGAATCAACAGGTGGAGGGGTTTCCCAATTTTTACACACCTCCGTAGAGAGAGGATAGCGAGCCAACAGTCTCTCCGGATTTTCCCAGGATTCCTGACGTATGTCAACCAAGTGTTCAGAGAACGGGAAAACCTGTTTAACTACCTTCTTACGTTTATACCTATCCGGTTTCTTGGAGACAGTTTCAGGCCCAGAATCATCAGACACTTGAAGAATGAGCCGAATCGCCTCAATCAAATCCGGGACATCCAGGAATGACTTTCCTTCCCCATCTGAAACATCAGCGTCAGTGTCATCGGGGTCAGTATATGCACCTTCCTCCTCAGAGGACATGTCGGTTAAAGCCATGGATTGGGAGGAGGTAATGGCCCATTTAGAAGATGACTTAGTCTAAGCAGGCGAGAGTGAGACTTAGATTTAGTCATAGATCGGTTCAAATGCTGCAGCTGAGTGGAAAGCTGATCCGCCCATGGCGGGTTCACAGCAGGGACCATAAACTGCAGCAGTGGCACAGGTGATCCCACAGGGGGCGTCAATTTAGTCACAAGCGTGCTTAGCAATGTGGAGAATGTAGCCCAAGGCGGATCCTGTGATGCCCCAAGCGCTACTGACCCACTGGGGCGTAATGAACCCCCTGAACCTTAACTCTCAGCTGCTAAATTATCCTCCATTGCGTCAGCAGCCTCACTGCCATGCAGTGTGGGAGAGGCCCCAACATCATTGCCACGTGTAGCAGACATAACTATGTGCATAATAATGGACAACCTGGAAACAAAGTGTAGCAGCACTATCCCTAGCAAGAAAACCAGGATGGCACGGACCAGAGGTTCAATAAATATAGAATATATGGTGACTATAAATCACAAGCAAAAATACCCCAACACAGTGGCGTAAGTTTGTCCCAGTTGTCCGGAGGCAAGAAAAATATTGGTGCCCCCCTATAAATACATATATGTATATATAGACAGAAGGTAACAACAATAGGCGGCACTCAGCAGACTTGTATTTGAAGAAAGATGGTTAGTTTATTCCGACATGTTTCGGGGATAATCCCGTCCTCAGGGCCTAACTAGCCAAATGAATGTCATGACAGGTATATATACACATAGACAGGTGCAAAACATAATAAAACAATTATACTCACCTGTTCAACGGCGCCTGACTCCCGCTCGTGGGTCCGGCCACCCGTCGCGTCGCCTCCCGCTGACGTCAGTGGCAGGCCGCGTCATCCGCCCGTCTCCATGAAAACCCCCGGAGACGTCAGTACGCTGCCCTGCCGCCCGCCTCTCACGGGGGACGTCCTACTGGTGTAACCAACCACCGCTGAGTGTCGGGCCGCGTCACAGGTGTTGCATAGCAACCTAAGAAAAACAATAACAACAATAATATCAGTGAAGCAAGAAAACAAACGATCAAAGTGCGTTAAAAACAAAAGACATGTACTGTAAATATTACTAGTACTATCTAGTGGAGTAGGACCTCCGGCAGCCCCATTTTACCAATTGGCCAATGGACATTAATTTAAATATTAAATTCATTGTATTATATTAATTATGAATGTAAATAAGATCTATTACAGGTTGAGTATCCCATATCCAAATATTCCGAAATACGGAATATTCCGAAATACGGACTTTTTTGAGTGAGAGTGAGATAGTGAAACCTTTGTTTTTTGATGGCTCAATGTACACAAACTTTGTTTAATACACAGAATTATTAAAAATATTGTATTAAATGACCTTCAGGCTGTGTGTATAAGGTGTACATGAAACATAAATGAATTGTGTGAATGTACACACACTTTGTTTAATGCACAAAGTTATAAAAAATATTGGTTGAAATGACCTTCCGGCTGTGTGTATAAGGTGTATATGTAACATAAATGCATTCTGTGCTTCGATTTAGGTCCCATCACCATGATATCTGATTATGGTATGCAATTATTCCAAAATACGGAAAAATCCCATATCCAAAATACCTCTGGTCCCAAGCATTTTGGATAAGGGAGACTCAACCTGTACTATAGTATCTAAATTTAAATATTAAAGAATCTATAGGAAACACTGGATGCCTAGGTTCTCATTGAGGCCCCCAGGTGACAGTGTGCCTAATTGAAAAATCCAGCGCGATTCCCTCTGCAAAAGAATCCTGTCCCTATTACCTCCCCTGAGTGTACTAGGTACATGATCAATCAAAATGGCCCTAATGCTGGCCACCCCGTGCTTTGCCTGGAGACAATGCCGGGCAAAGGGTTGATCACTCACTCCTTTCTCATGGGCTTTTTTAATTGCACTTCTATGAAGTGCCATACGCTCGCGGAACTGCCTAATCGTTTTGCCAACATAGGCCAGCCCACATGGGCAAGTGAGTAAATAAACCACATGTGTGGTCGTGCATGTAAGGCGGTGCTTAATAAGATACTTCTTACCCGTTGAGGGATGTTTAAATGATGTGCCTGTGATCAAGGTATTGCATGTGGCACAGCCCAAGCACCTATAGCACCCATTCTTGGACCTAAGGAAATGACACTCACGGTTTCTAGTAAGATCTGAAATGTCCAACTTCATAACATAGTCCCCTATATTTCTACCACGGGTATGGCTCGGTAATAATGATGTTTCAGCTAAGTAGGGTCAGTCTGTACCATAGGCCACAGGCTTTTGGCTCGTCTAACTCTATCCCTAGTTGCCGTGGTATATTTATTGACCCAAGGGAGTTTGGGGCCTGGCTGTGTCTGCGATCTACTGTTGGGGCGCAAGGCTTGTGCTCTGGGAATTTGTAATGCCCGAGCCCTGGCTCTCTGTAATTCCTTTATGGGGTAACCCCTTTCAGCAAACTTATGTAACATCCTATCCATGGTTCTGACTGTCTCATCCGGGTCTGAAGTGATTCGTCGGACCCGCATGAACTGTGAATACGGTAAGCCTCTACGTAATGAAGGCGGATGGAAACTACGGTAGGCCATCAATGTATTCCTATCGGTGCTTTTCACATAGAGTGAAGTGATTAATTGATCATTTTCGATGGTAATAGTTACATCAAGATAATTGATGGTTCTATCATCTATCACATAAGTGAATTGCACAGCATGTTGAGCGCAGTTATGGCCATCCCATATTGCCATAAGTTGTTCCCTGGACCCACGCCATAGCACAATTAGGTCATCTATGTAATGCCTATAATAGACGACTCGTGTTGCTATGGCGGGGTCCATGGTGAACATTTGCTTCTCTACCTGAGACATGAAGGCATTCGCGTACGATGGGGCCACTGCTGACCCCATCGCACAGCCCGCCAATTGTAACCAAAATTTACCATTGTAAACAAAATAATTCCTTCTAAGGACCCTATCCAACAAGGTCAAAAAGAATGAAATTTCCGGGGCCCTGATAGCAGACGTTATCCTGAATCAGTTGTCTTACAGCCTCCACACCTGCCTCATGCGGAATGCAGGTGTAGAGGCTGGAGACGTCGGCGCTACACAATAAGGTCCCCTCAGGCAGGGGGCTTAACTCCTGTAACTGTAACAAAAGGTTATTCGTATCCTTTAAATATGAAGGCAATGTCTGTACACATGGATTTAAATATGCATCAAGGAAAACAGATATGGGATGATATAAGGAACCCCTGGCCGATACAATCGGTCGACCAGGGGGGTCCACCAGGCTTTTGTGGACCTTAGGCACTGTATAAAACAGGGGAGCCTTTGGATATTCTATCTTAAGCGTCTTGCAAATTTGTGGAGAGATGATGTCTTGCCCAACAGCCGATTCTAAGAGAGAATCCAACTCTTTCTTGAAATCTCGGGTAGGATCCATAGTCAGACGCTTATATGTATTAATGTCACTGAGCTGACGCTCACTCTCCTTAGTGTAATCATCAAGATCCTGTATGACTATGGATCCTCCCTTATCCGCCTTGCGGATTACGATGTCTGTTCTTTGGGACAGTTCCTTAAGTGTGTCTAATTCGGATTTGGTTATATTCGGTTGTATCGTCCTATTGTTGACATCATGCTCCAGCATTCTAGTGAAAGTTCGTATAGATGGGTTTAGGCTGGGAGGATCGAACTGTGAGCGTGGAGCTATTTTTCATACTTGTGTCGGTATCCCCGACATGGATGAAGAGGAATCTGTTTCCCTACTGTTGAAGAATTCACATCTCCTAAGGGACCTATTCAAACGCTGTACCTCTACCTTCCACTCTAACGGGTCCGGAGGGACCGTAGGGACAAAGGACAATCCTTTTGATAAAGTTCGATATTCAATCTCAGATAATGGGGTGGAAGACTCAGGGGAGGTAATAGGGACAGGATTCTTTTGCAGAGGGAATCGCGCTGGATTTTTCAATTAGGCACACTGTCGCCTGGGGGCCTCAATGAGAACATAGGCATCCAGTGTTTCCTATAGATTCTTTAATATTTAAATTTAGATACTATAGTAATAGATCTTATTTACATTCATAATTAATATAATACAATGAATTTAATATTTAAATTAATGTCCATTGGCCAATTGGTAAAATGGGGCTGCCGGAGGTCCTACTCCACTAGATAGTACTAGTAATATTTACAGTACATGTCTTTTGTTTTTAACGCACTTTGATCGTTTGTTTTCTTGCTTCACTGATATTATTGTTGTTATTGTTTTTCTTAGGTTGCTATGCAACACCTGTGACGCGGCCCGACACTCAGCGGTGGTTGGTTACACCAGTAGGACGTCCCCCGTGAGAGGCGGGCGGCAGGGCAGCGTACTGACGTCTCCGGGGGTTTCCATGGAGACGGGCGGATGACGTGGCCTGCCACTGACGTCAGCGGGAGGCGACGCGACGGGTGGCCGGACCCACGAGCGGGAGTCAGGCGCCGTTGAACAGGTGAGTATAATTGTTTTATTATGTTTTGCACCTGTCTATGTGTATATATACCTGTCATGACATTCATTTGGCTAGTTAGGCCCTGAGGACGGGGTTATCCCCGAAACATGTCGGAATAAACTAACCATCTTTCTTCAAATGCAAGTCTGCTGAGTGCCGCCTATTGTTGTTACCTTCTGTCTACATTGGGAGAGTTATTCATCTTCCCCAGGAGGGCACCGCAGCCCATTATCATCACAAGCAGGGAGTGCCGGGACTGTTTGTTTGGATATATATATATATATATATATAAATTGCTCCTGCATAGCAAGCCGGCAGATTCTAACTATATGAAGCTACTACAAAACCATTGCAACTAGGCAGATCTATGTAGGGGTCCAGCCACACACTACATAGATCTGCTTAGTCACTCACAATGCTGATTATTTCTCTGACAATTAATTTGCAGGTGTCATATCCAGGATTAGAACCCACAACCTGTTACACTGGAAACATGCACCTTACTGATGGAGATATCTATAGCAAGACACAGGGCGATCGGGCACAGGTCACTCACAGTAATACAGTCATAAATGAGGGAACCAAATTCGGACAATTAATTACCCTTAATAATTGGGAAGAAAAAATATACACAATTTTTTCTTATTAGGTCCTGTCCTAGTTGGTGGTGTGCCCATAGCCAGAAAGTACATACACTCTCTCCCTTTGATAGTAATGGAGATATCTGCTCTTGCATAGGAAGTATGAGAATTCTAACTACAGTATATGAAGTTACCTGTAATTGTCTGAGAAATAACTTCATATAGTTAGAATGTTCATGCTTCCTTTATAGGGCAAACAGCTTCATCAGTAAGGTATCTGCTTCCAGTGTATCTATAATAAAGAGGGTGTAATTTGTAAGGTGTAGTGACTAGTGGGGAAGTCGGCTACAGAAGAGATACCGGCTGCTGTCATTTAACTTAATTGATTAATGTAGCTGAACACACGGAACAGGAGGAGAGGTGCCCCCCTTCAAAGCAGGAGCCCGGCGGTAGCTGACTCCGTTGCCTCCCAGAGTTCTGCCTCTGCCCCGACAGTATATTTTATGATATAATCCTACATTGAAAATAGCAAAAACCTGAAACACTTGGCCCCCTCAGGTATAGCAATATAGGAATAGCACGCTGAGTGAAATACCCTGCAATAAGGCAACCATGCAGCAGCTACATGCACACACACAGATATATAGTCACAAATGTACCATGCAGATATTATGTACCATAAACTGCACTGGACTAGCAATACAAAGTAATACGCAGTATGGCTATATGTGATAACAATAGATATAGCAAACACAGTAAGCACTGGATGTATATCCCAGGGTGTTTGTGCCAAACAACCCTGAAGGTATGCACTCTTTCTTAACTAACTCAGTCCCAGTGACAGGTAGAATACTCAAGTGTCCTGTAGGAAGCACAGCACTGGCAGTCAGGCGGTTCCACAGAGGAGGATTTGCCCCAGCAATCCCAGGAACAGCAAGGCTCAAGCTGAAATGGCCGCCGACCAGGAGTGAAGGAGAAGGACGCAGCTCCAGGGCGGGAACATTGTAGAAATGGCGCCCTGGGGCTGGGGCCTCAGGTCCGACCGGCTCTCCTTGCTGGCATCCCCACCAGGTATGCGGGCAGAATATAAAACGGGGGAATTATACTAAATCCCCCTGACCTGTGCCCTAAATAATACCCTGGTGGCTAGTGGAGCAAGCTGCCCAGTAATCAGTGCACACGTGGCCCGCCTCCTACGGCCACGCTGGATCGCAGTAGAGTTGCGGCACAGGAGCCCCTTACCTCCCCCTTTGTCTGCGGCCCCGCGATCCTGGAGACGGCGGCGTGTGTGTGACTCACAGTTAGAAGAAGCCTCCGTCTTCGCTGCAGTGACCCGGCAACTCCAGCGCGGGAGTATACAGCGCCACTGGGGGTGATGGAGCTGCACGCTGAAAAGTCTCTAAGACTTTAGCAGCAGCAGCCCTTGAAGTCTTCAAAAAGAATCCACTGTTCAGTCTATTATAATAACTTTGAAAAATGCTGCTTACTGCAAGGCACCAACTTACAAACTGAGCTCACTGGCATGGAGGCAGGGTTATAGAGGAGGCGGCGCTCTGCATCTTGGGAACAGTCAAAAGCTTTGAGCCTGTTGGTGCCTCGGATCAAGATCCTACTCTACACCCCCAATGTAATTCCTTGTGGAGCCCAGTGTACCCCGCAGCAGAAATAGCTAGCGTGCGATCAGGTCGGAATGACCCCCTAGTCCCTTCGGGAATATAGTGATAGCTACCTTAGATGGGATACGCATGAGAGTGAAACCAAACAGCATGTACAGGCACACGTCAAAGCAGAGATTATTATAAGCACAATAAAACTGCCCTGGACTAGTGTGTGTGTGTGTGTGTGTGTGTGTGTATGGATATATGTGGATATATGTATATCTTGAGGATGGAAATAGATAATCTTATCATGTGTGGGGTCATATTGTTCAGAGTCACGTAAATATTAATCTGGTGGGAATAAGAATATCATCATATATTACAACATAAAGTTATTAATAATACCAGATTTATGTATGATTAATGTGATGGGTTTAACTGGTCATGGTGCGGGAACTCAGATGCAAACAACAGAGATCACATCTCAAGTTTTAGCCATCGCCCACCTCTTTAGCTGACCAATGATCCCCGATGCACAGGATATGTCCCACCCCCGAACCAATGGAAGAAGAGCACACAGTGTCTATTGTATTATGTTTTGATCCACTGTATAAAGAGCCAGCTGCATGCCAGGTCACTATCACAGACTCTGAAGGTCATCTACCCTGATGACTGAGGACCAGACTGGGAAGCGCAGGTGAAACTAAAACACGTATGTACCATTGTGTCATGATCCGGGTATCTGGACGCCATTATTTACCTTTCAGGTGTCTTCTAAGGTTGTCCCAGCGTCCTAGGCCCGGTTCCCTGCTATGTGGCTAGCATCCATTCATGTCTCATCTCTGCTGATCCGTGGATATTGCCTTTCTAATGCCCGGGTGACTGGCATGGCGTCACCTGCCAGCGGGGCCTCGGGCATCATCTCCATATTCTCAACGTATTACAGGGTATGTGGCACTCCTCACCTACTGCGGCCGCGGCCGTCCGAGCTGAAGGTTGAGACGCAAGTCGGCGTTCTCTGTGTTCACCGCAGCCATTACAGAGGAATCTCCATGTGGTGTTACAAACAAGGTTTCCCTCCACTGGCCGGTATGGGCGCAGCCATCTTAGTTTCAGTCACATGATCCTGACCTCCAATCCATAGCTCCGCTGGAGTCTGCCTAATTGGTCTTCCAATCCCGGTATACCTAAGGGTATAAAGGGACTGAGCCTGCACTAGGAAATCGTCAGTGCTTTGGTTGTCAAACCCTGTTTCCAGTCTCTCTCTCCTGTGGTTGTTTTGTTCCAGGTTTCCAGCTCCTGTCTCCAGTTACCACTAAGAGACCCGCACCAGCTTGCCACCTTGCGGTGCAGCCTGACTCTGCAGCCTTCTATGACTACTCCAGCTTCCAGCTACAGATCCATCTGCTTCCAGCGGTCAGCTTCCAGCAGTGATCAACTACCTTAAAGTGCCGGTGCTTCTCCAGCGGATACCTACATATCATCGGTACCCGCAAACCATCGGTACCTGTATATCATCATTTCCCATATCTTCGCTCCCTAGCTTCATTTTACCACCTGGCTGGTTCCATCCAGCATCCACTCCATGTTTTCAACACCTGGCTGGTTCCATCCAGCATCCACAGCAGTCACCTCAACTACAGTGTTACCAGCTTCCAGTGATACATCTGCTGGTGTGTTCCTTGGCTACTCTCACTACTCCGGACGGGTCTGGTAAGGACATTCCATCTCTGGGACATTAAGAACTGTACCTTATCCTACCAGTACCCTGTGGCTCTTGCCAAGTTTATTGTGATCCAGGAACTGTTTCATTTTAACTACTGCATATCTTTATTCATTTACCACTGCTGTTAATACATGGAGTTCTGTTAATAAACTTTTATTGACTTTTAAATCCTGGTTGTCATGGTCACGCCTTCGGGCAATCTTCCTACACCATACTTACATGTCTAGGGGTCTGATTAAACCTCCCAAGTTTAGTTTCACCTCAGCCCCTACAACTGAGGCTTCCTCCTGTCAGCTCAGGCCCTCAGTTGTGACAGTAAGCACTGACCATATGAATACAGCCGGAGACCAGGATCAAGCGGCCAGGCCGATGCAAGAACTGGCAGCCAGACTCAAACATCAGGAGGCTGCACAAGGCCACATTATCCGCTGTCTCCAGGATCTCTCTACTCGGCTGGATGGGATCCAAACGACTATCCGTGGATCAGGGGCGTCCGGTGCGTCCACCACAGTGACACCAGTTGTGACCTCACCCACCTTACCCATTTCTGCTCCACGTCTTCATCTTCCAACGCCAGCTAAATTTGATGGATCTCCAAGATCTTGCAGGGGATTTCTCAATCAATGTGAAATTCATTTCGAGCTACAACCTGGCAGTTTCCCTAGTGATCGCACTAAAATTGCTTATATTATTTCCCTCCTTAGTGGCTCAGCCCTTGATTGGGCATCACCTTTATGGGAGAAATCCGATACCCTGTTGTCCTCATATACTGTCTTTGTAACGACATTCAGGCGCATCTTCGACGAGCCAGGCCATGTAACTTCAGCTTCTTCTGAGATTCTCCGTTTACACCAGGGAACACGTACTGTGGGACAGTACCTAATACAGTTCAAGATCCTGGCATCCGAACTGGCATGGAACGACGAAGCTCTGTATGCTGCATTCTGGCATGGTTTATCTGAACGCATCAAGGACGAATTAGCTACCAGAGACTTGCCTTCTAAGTTGGATGAGCTAATATCTCTTTGTACAAAAGTTGATCTACGGTTCAGAGAAAGAGCCACTGAGCGGGGAAAGTCATCTATCCCAAAACCTTCTGCTCCTCCTCCTCGTCAACCGTCTCCATCCAAAGATGAGCCCATGCAAATTGGTCGTTCCCGTCTATCTCCAGCTGAGCGCCGAAGACGTCTTTCTGAGTCCCTATGTTTTTTTTTGTGCAGCTCCGTCTCATGCAATCAATGCCTGTCCCAAACGTCCGGGAAACTTCAAGTCCTAGCCCGCCAAGGAGAGGGCCGGCTAGGAGTAATGCTCTCCTCTCCATCTCCTCATGATTGTAATCTCCCAGTCTCGCTTCAAATTGCTCAACGGTATAGGAACGTCATTGCCCTCCTAGATTCCGGAGCAGCTGGAAATTTCATAACTGAAGCATATGTTAAACGGTGGTCCCTACCCACTGAGAGACTTCCCTCGTCCATTTCTTTGACTGCTGTGGATGGCAGTAAGATTTTTGACGCAGTTATTTCTTTAATAACTCTACCAGTCCACCTGAGAGTTGGAGTTCTCCATTAAGAATTTATTTCTTTCCTAGTGATTCCAAGAGCCACACATCCAGTGGTTTTGGGCCTTCCATGGCTTCGTCTCCATAACCCATCGATTGACTGGACGACTACTCAAATCCGGGCATGGGGTCCTTCCTGTACTGAGACCTGTTTGTCCAAAGTGCTTCCTGTTTGTTCTTCCTCCTCCAAGTCGTTGGATGTTCCACCTCCTCCGTATCAAGACTACACGGACGTGTTCAGTAAAGCTTCTGCTGATATCCTTCCTCCTCATAGGGAATGGGACTGTTCAATCGATCTCATCCCAGGGATGGTTCCACCTTGAGGCCAAACCTATCCATTGTCTTTACCAGAAACGCATTCTATGGAAGAATATATTAAGGAGAATCTGGCAAAGGGTTTCATTCAACCTTCTTCTTCCCCAGCTGGCGCAGGTTTCTTCTTCGTTAAGAAGAAAGACGGTGGCCTGCGGCCATGCATCGACTACAGATGTTTGAACGACATCACCGTCAAGAACCGATATCCTTTACCCTTGATTACAGAACTCTTCGATAGAGTCAGTGGAGCAACCATCTTCATGAAATTAGATTTGAGGGGTGCCTACAACCTCATCCGGATCCGAGAGGGTGACGAGTGGAAGACCGCCTTTAACACCCGTGATGGACATTATGAGTACCTTGTCATGCCTTTCGGATTAAGTAACGCTCCAGCTGTCTTCCAGCATTTCGTGAACGAGATCTTCAGAGACATCTTATATCGTCAGGTCGATATACTTATCTTTGATAATAATCTGGAGGAACATCGTTTTTGGGTAAAGGAGGTTCTGTCTCGTCTCCGTGTCAATCATCTCTATTGCAAATTGGAGAAGTGTGTTTTTGAAGTCAAATCCATTCCGTTTCTAGGCTACATTGTGTCCGGTTCCGGACTAGAAATGGATCCTGAGAAATTACAAGCAATCCAGAATTGGCTGATACCTTTAACCCTCAAAGGGGTCCAGAGGTTTTTAGGATTCGCCAATTATTACAGAAAGTTTATACGAGACTTTTCCACCATTGTGGCACCTATCACTGCGTTAACCAAAAAGGGTGCTAATCCGTCCAAGTGGTCTGAAGAAGCTATGCAAGCCTTTCATCTGTTAAAGCAACGATTCATCTCTGCTCCGGTTTTGAAACAGCCTGACATTAACTCTCCTTTCATCCTGGAGGTGGATGCCTCTTCCATTGGAGTAGGGGCGGTACTTTCTCAGAGAGCTAAAGATGGTCATCTACATCCTTGCAGCTTCTTCTCCCGGAAGTTTTCTCCAGCTGAGCGTAACTATGCCATTGGCGATCAGGAGTTGCTAGCAATCAAACTCGCTCTGGAAGAGTGGAGATACCTGCTGGAGGGAGCTTCTCATTCGATCACCATACTTACCGATCACAAGAATCTTTTGTACTTGAAAGGCACACAATGTCTTAATCCTCGCCAGGCCAGATGGGCACTTTTCTTTTCCAGGTTCGACTTTAAACTCCAGTTCTGTCCGGGCTCTCAGAATCGCAAGGCCGATGCCCTTTTCCCTTCTTGGGAGCAAGAAAATGAGTCGGAGTCTTCTGACAAGCATCCTATTATTAATCCGTTGGCATTCTCCACGGTAAGGATGGACTCTACCCCCCCCCCACCAGGGAAAAGTTTTATGAAGCCGGTGTTAAGGAAGAAGCTCATGCATTGGGCACATGCTTCCCGTTTTGCCGGACATACAGGCATTCAGAAAACCCTTGAGTTTATCTCTAGGTCTTATTGGTGGCCAACTCTGCAGAAGGACGTCCTGGAGTTTATTGCTTCTTGCCCAAAGTGTGCCCAACACAAAGTCTCCCGCCAGCCGCCTGCGGGGCAACTGGTTCCATTATCTGTTCCCCGTTGACCGTGGACTCATTTGTCGATGGAATTTGTTACAGACCTGCCTATGTGCAACAAATTTAATACCATCTGGGTAGTGGTTGACCGGTTTACCAAGATGGCACATTTCATTCCTCTCACCGGTCTTCCGTCAGCTTCCAAGTTGGCTCAAGTATTCATTCAAGAGATCTTCCGATTACACAGTCTTCCCGAGGAAATCATCTCTGATAGAGGAGTACAATTTGTAGCCAAATTTTGGTGAAGTTTGTGTCAAGCCCTCCAAGTTAAATTAAAGTTCTCTACAGCTTACTATCCTCAGACCAATGGTCAAACTGAGAGGGTGAATCAGGACTTGGAGGCCTTTCTCCGCATCTATGTGTCTTCCTCTCAAGTTGACTGGGTTCAACTCCTTCCCTGGGCCGAGTTCAGCCATAACAACCAATATCATTCCTCATCTTCTTCAACACCATTCTTCATCAACTATGGATTCCACCCTAAAGTTCCAGAATTCCAGCAGATTCCAGCTACTTCTGTACCAGCAGTTGATATCACCTTGCGCCAGTTTTCAAATAACTGGAAAAATGTCCGAGCGGCTCTGCTCAAAGCATCATGCAGATACAAGAAGTTTGCAAATAAGAAGCGTAGGGCAGTTCCTGCTCTCAAGGTGGGTGATCGTGTGTGGTTGTCTACGAAGAATTTGAGAGTAAGAGTTCCAAGCATGAAGTTTGCACCTCGTTACATTGGCCCTTTTCAAATTGAACAAGTTATCAATCCTGTTGCTTACAAACTCCAGTTACCCCCATTCTTGAAAATTCCTAGGACATTCCATGTTTCCCTTCTGAAACCGCTGATTCTGAATCGATTCCATTCTGCACTACCTTCGGCTCCTAAAGTCCAGACTCAACGGGGAGTTGAGTATGAAGTTGCCAAGATTCTGGATTCACGTTTCCGCTATGGTCAGCTACAGTATCTTATTGATTGGAAGGGCTATGGTCCTGAAGAACGCTCTTGGACCAATGCTGCAGATGTCCATGCTCCTACTTTGGTCCGGAATTTCCACTCCAGATTTCCTCAGAAGCCTAAGAAGTGTCCTGGGGCCACTCCTAAAGGGGAGGGGTGCTGTCACGATCCGGGTATCTGGACGCCATTATTTACCTTTCAGGTGTCTCCTAAGGTTGTCCCAGCATCCTAGGCCCGGTTCCCTGCTATGTGGCTAGCATCCATACGTCATGTCTCATCTCTGCTGATCGTGGATATTGCCTTTCTAATGCCCGGGCGACTGGCATGGCGTCACCTGCCAGCGGGGCCTCGGGCATCATCTCCATATTCTCAACGTATTACAGGGTATATGGCACTCCTCACCTACTGCGGCCGCGGCCGTCCGAGCTGAAGGTTGAGACGCAAGTCGGCGTTCTCTGTGTTCACCGCCGCCATTACAGAGGAATCTCCATGTGGTGTTACAAACAAGGTTTCCCTCCACTGGCCGGTATGGGCGCAGCCATCTTAGTTTCAGTCACATGATCCTGACCTCCAATCCATAGCTCCGCTGGAGTCTGCCTAATTGGTCTTCCAATCCCGGTATACCTAAGGGTATAAAGGGACTGAGCCTGCACTAGGAAATCGTCAGTGCTTTGGTTGTCAAACCCTGTTTCCAGTCTCTCTCTCCTGTGGTTGTTTTGTTCAAGGTTTCCAGCTCCTGTTTCCAGTTACCACTAAGAGACCCGCACCAGCTTACCACCTTGCGGTGCAGCCTGACTCTGCAGTCTTCTATGACTACTCCAGCTTCCAGCTACAGATCCATCTGCTTCCAGCGGTCAGCTTCCAGCAGTGATCAACTACCTTAAAGTGCCGGTGCTTCTCCAGCGGATACCTACATATCATCGGTACCCGCAAACCATCGGTACCTGTATATCATCATTTCCCATATCTTCGCTCCCTAGCTTCATTCTACCACCTGGCTGGTTCCATCCAGCATCCACTCCATGTTTTCAACACCTGGCTGGTTCCATCCAGCATCCACAGCAGTCACCTCAACTACAGTGTTACCAGCTTCCAGTGATGCATCTGCTGGTGTGTTCCTTGGCTACTCTCACTACTCCGGACGGGTCTGGTAAGGACATTCCATCTCTGGGACATTAAGAACTGTACCTTATCCTACCAGTACCCTGTGGCTCTTGCCAAGCTTATAGTGATCCAGGAACTGTTTCATTTTAACTACTGCATATCTTTATTCATTTACCACTGCTGTGAATACATGGAGTTCTGTTAATAAACTTTTATTGACTTTTAAATCCTGGTTGTCGTGGTCACGCCTTCGGGCAATCTTCCTACACCGTACTTACATGTCTAGGAGTCTGATTAAACCTCCCAAGTTTAGTTTCACCTCAGCCCCTACAACTGAGGCTTCCTCCCGTCAGCTCAGGCCCTCAGTTGTGACACATTGACTGTAGCCATTATTCTATTCTATTCTATTGTATTGTATTGTTATTGTAACCCCCTTTCAGTAGTTATATGTTGGTGTGTCGGAACCCGGCATTTTAAATACAATCTGGTGTCGTGTTTCCTTTCCCTGCTAAGGTTTAAAGTGTATTTACAGCCACTCGGGCTGCTGCATTGTGCTAACAGCGTATAGGCCTGTGTACGCAAACTGTGTAGTCACTACACCCTTTAGGCGTACGTACGCAGAGTGCATACACTGTGCGACTTTGTGTACGTAAGGTTTGTGAATAATATAAAGGTGAAAGGTTAATTACTGCGGCCGCAGCGGCTCAATTTTAAAGTGTATCAAGTGTGTTTAAGGTATATGCTTTTTAGTCCTGTAAGTAAACCGACGTTTACAACAGGTACAAAAGCATTGCGATGTCACGCAGCCGCTGCGGCCCACCCCCCACACGGTCCGCAGCCGCTGCGTTGCCCAGACCACGCCCCTAAAATGGTGGCCCTGCGCTGCCAGCCCGCCCCCTCCCACCCGGCACTGCCTCTGCCTGTCAATCAGGCAGAGGCGATCGCTTGGCTGAGATTGCCATCGGCTGTCTGGCATGCACCGGCACACTGCGGCACAAAGGCATGCACAGTTCAGACCTGGTTGGCTGCTGTGCGACAACGCACAACGGCAATCAGGTCTGAATTAGGCCCTATATACCTTCTGGAGGTGCTTTGCTTTTGCTAACTGTACTTAACTTACTAACTAACTAGGGAGTTTCCCCATTTGTGTTAGCTGCCATGGAGATGAAGATCAAATACTCCTTTCTCTGTCCTCTCTGGCGGATTCTGCAATACATGGGGGTGTGGAGGGCTGTCAAGCACTTGCACATTAAACTAAACTTATTTGAAGCTAAGCTCTCCTATCTGCAACACATCAGTCTCTATGGAGCCAGTAGTAATCCAGTTTGATTTTATGTGCCCTCGGAGTGAGCACAGTCTTTATTTAGTTGCAGGGAGCATACTGAGTTTTTCAGTTTTTTTTTACTAGGCTCTTTCATTTGTGGATTTCTCCAGATTCTGACGCAGGGGTGTCCTGGTCTCTGCTATTTTGGGGATGAGGTGCACCAGTGTGCTTGCTGCTAAGTGGGATGCCTGCTCCAAAGCCTGGGGACAGAAAGCAAGGAGCCATGCTAGAAAATACAGCACGGCACTGTCTCTCTCACTGTGATTGGGACATAGCTTGTGACAGTTTCTCTCCACAGTTCAATGCAGATTTTCTCTCTCTCCATCTTTCTTCCATTTTGGAAGTGCAAAAGTTCCTTCAGGGATGTTACGTGCCCATACACAAGGGCATAGCTACCATAGGTGCAGGAAGTGCAGCTGCTATGGGACCCAGAGCCAAGAGGGGCCCCATAGCTGTCATAGTTCAATGTGTTATATACATTTCTCACCATTGGGTGGCACATAGAGGCCCTTACAAACTTTTGCTTTGGGGCCTACAATATATATAGTTATGCCCCTCGACCTGCTTATCGTAATGTGGTATAAAATTAACTGGAGGGCATTACAGTGTTACATAATATGAATTGGGGCACTGTAATGTGGTGTAATATGAACTGGGGACACAGTGTTATAATGGGAAGGTGTACTGGCAGCCCTACAATGTTACATAACTAGAGCAATACTAAGGTTCGAAAAATACACTAGGGCTCTACTATGGGGCATAACATTAACAAGAGCTGCAATACCGTGCACAGCAGATGTGCAAAAATATGTTAATGCTGTAGCCGCCTGGTAATAGATTCAGATGTCCATCGCCGTCCTTGCAAATATTAGCATCTGCATAAAAATATACAACAGTGGCTGCAGATCCTTTGATAACCCTATTGTCACACCAAATGGAGCCGTGTTTTCTGTGAAAGAGATCGCAGATGTAGGCTGAAACACACCCCAAAAATGGTTGCGACGTGCCTGCTTTTTTGCCACTTCCTACAATGCCCCCATTCAGTCCCTGACTGTCAGTATATACAAATAAATCCTCACTGCAAGCAACTTTGCAAAGGTACCTTGGTGTGTGCGCAGTGCCACCATGAACAGACAATAATTTCTCAACTGCATAAATATCAGCATTGCTTGTACATCAGAAGAAAGCCCCAAGCGTGGTACTGCTTTCAGCATTTATTAATTTACCAGCATTTGCCCATGGCTTCACTTGCATGAATTTGTTATTGCTCTTCGGAACTAATTTTACAAAGACAGTAGTGCCAATCCTTTGCTACAGATGTGTCCACATACACCTTTCTCCATTTAAACCATATGGCCAAATTAGCCATGCAATAGAATCTGCAATTTAGCCATATGCTACTTTAATCTGCTACTTTATACAAATTATTTTGCAGCAAAGAAAATAATTGGGAATCCATCCAATTGCTTCTAGTGGTGGTGCATCTTAGCCATGCTAAGCATTTTGTGCCAAATGAAGTAAAAAAAGAAAGGTGTATGAGAACACATCTTTACTTAACCTACCACCGAAAGGTTGCAAGTAACATGACCAGCAACTCTATGATATACTGTATATCCACTCGCATAGTTCTTAACCAGTGTGTCGTATTTGTCTTGGTGCGCCATCTACTGGTTCGACATGTAAACTGAAACTCATGAGTCAAGATAACCTGCCTGATTAGTGATTGCTATATACAGTAGTCAGGTTTTCATGCAAAATTGATCTTGCATATCTATGTATTTATATATGCATACATATATAACGCTTTGCGTTCAGAGTGTGCAATATATATTTATTTATATACATACATACATACATATACTGTAGTAATTTTGGACTTGAGGAGCCTACACAGTTTCAAGCATCTGGTTTTTCCTTTCTTGCTCCTCTCACTGAGGTCATGTCGAGTTCATACATTCCTTTCTAAGTCACTAAAGTATACAATAGTGAAAATGCAATACAAATTCATCCGGTAGTTTTTGCGAGATGCCGGACGAACAACCAAAAAGAAAAAACATTTTTTTGTCAGTCTCCATAGAACTACAGTATATTTCTTGTTTTTTCTCAAATATGTTTATTAAGAATTATCACACATATATGACAACATATGAATAATCAAAAATACAGGAAATCACAAAATACCTCTGTTCTGATACAGTCCACAATATACAATAATAATACAAAGAACAGTTCAACATGGAGAGGAATGAGCCTGAACAAATTGAATACGCCCAATGAGAAATAAAACAAGGAACAATAAGGGACTCTATTTTGCGTATATGGGTGGTCATTCCGAGTTGATCGCTCAATGCCGATTTTCGCAGCGCAGAGATCAAGTGAAAAAACGGCATGCGCTAAGTGCTTTCATACAAGTTTGTAGTTTTACCCAAGCTCGAGCAACGTTTTTTCATCACTCAAGTGTTCGTTGTGTGATTGACAGGAAGTGGGTGTTTCTGGGCGGCAACTCTGCGTTTTCAGGGAGTGTGCTAAAAACGCAGGCATGCCAGGTAAAAACGCAGGAGTGGCTGGAGAAACGGGGGAGTGGCTGGCCAAACGCAGGGCGTGTTTGTGGCGTCAAACCAGGAACTAAATGGACTGAGGTGATCGCAATCTAGGAGTAGGTCTTGATCTACTCAGAAACTGCAGGAAATTATTTAGTAGCAGTTCTGCTAACCTTTCGTTCGCTATTCTGCTAAGCTAAGATACACTCCCAGAGGGCAGCAGCCTAGCGTTTGCAAAGCTGCTAATGGGTAATGGTAGGGTAGCAATGTAAGGCAGCCAAATTGCAGAAAGGGTTGAGGAGCGAGATTCTGCATCTAGAGAGCACTCTACCCAGTCTATTTGGTAAAGGTACGACAATCTAGGAAGCATAAGAGAGATAGGCACCGGGTCTTTGTGTATCCATTGAGACAATCTAGTCTTCTTCGAAGCTGCCGCAACACGAGCTAATAGCAATTTAGTTCCCTTAGGCAATGTAGAGAATTTAGTGTCATAACAGTTCCAAAAGGCCCAGGGTAGAGTTGCATTGAAAGGAATATTCAAAGTTACATTAACATAATTGCAGACATCTTTCCAAAATACTTGAATAACGGAGCAGGACCAGAGAAAATGAACTATATCAGCATCACAGAGCAAGGGGTTAAGCTTTGGGGGGAGGGTTAGGTTTAGGTTGCGCCCTGGGGAGGTTAGGTTTAGGCTGCGGGGAGGGGGGTTAGGTTTAGCTGCTACTGGTGAGTGTTAGGGTTAGGCTGCGGGGGGGGGGGGGGGTGTAGGTTAGGCTATAGATAGGATGGGATAGGACGCCAGTGGGGGAGGTAAGTAAACTTTCCTTCCCCTGTTGGGATTCTAACTATCGGGATGCCGCGGTCTGACCAATGGCATCCCGGCCACTGGCAATTTAATTCCAACCCTGTCAAAGGGAGGGAGAGAGAAAGAACGGGAAGCAAGAGAGAGTGTCAGGGAAACAAAGACGGAGATAGAGAGAGAAAGAGGTGTCAAGGAGAAAGAGGGATGTAAGGAGAGAGGGGCAGCAGGGACGTAAGGACAGAGGGAGGGGCAGCAGGGACATAAGGAGAGAGAGATGCATCAGGACGTAGGGACAGAGAGGGCCAGCAGGGATGTAGAGACAGAGAGAGGCAGCAAGGACGTAGGGACAGAGAGAGGCAGCAGGGGTGTAGGGACAGAGAGAGGCCGTAAGGACAGAGAGAGGCAGCAGTGGTGTAGGGACAGAGAGAGGGGTAGCAGGGAAGTAGGGACAGAGAAAGCCAGCAGGAGCATAGGGACAGAGAGAGAGGCAGCAAGGACGTAGGGGAGAGATAGAGGCAACAAGGACATAGAGACGGAGAGAGGCCACAGGGACAGAGAGAGGCAGCAGGAGTGTAGGGACAGAGAGAGGGGTAGCAAGGATGTAGGGACAGAGAGAGGGGCAGCAGGGTTGTAGGGACAGAGAGGCAGCAACGATGTAGGGAGAGATAGAGATAGAGAGAGGCCATAGGGACAGATAGAGGCAGCAGGGATGCAGGGACAGACAGGAAAAAACACACACATTGGCCTCCATGGGAAAAAACACATACATTGGACTACACAGGAAAAAAACACATACATTGACCTCCACAGAAAAAAACGAATACATATACATTGGCCTCCACAGAAAAAAACACATACATTTGTGTCCATAAACAAACACACATTGCTCCCTACAGGAAAATAAATCACATTGTTTCCTACAGAGAAAAAAAATCAAAATCACAGTGAAAACATTGCTCATCACAGTGGGAAAAAAAAAATCACAATACTCCCCACAGTAAAATAAATAAATAACATTGCTCCCTACAGAGAAACAAATAACATTGCTCCACACAATGAAAACAAAATCACATTGCTCCCCACAGTGAAAAAAAACATTGCTCCCCAAAGTGAAAAGAAAAATTACATTGCTCCCCACGGTTAAAAAAAAAAAATCACATTGCTCCTTACAGGGAAACAAATAACATTGCTCCCCACAATGAAATCAAAATCACATTGCTCCCCACAGTAAAAAAAAAAAAATCACATTGCTCCCTACAGGGAAACAAATAACATTGCTCCCCCCAGTGTGAAAAAACACATTGCTCCCCACAGCGATAAAAAAAAACACGAGTGGGAATAGTCCCTGTGTGTCGGCATGGCGATCGTCGGCATTGCCAGCGGTCGGGATTCTGGCATCAGCATCCTGTCCGCCGGGATCCCGACCGCCAATCATGTGACCGCATGCCAGCACCACAGGGAAAGAAAATCACAATGGCCACACAGAAAAAAGAAAATAACAAACATTGGCCCCTAACTGTCGGAAGAAGGGTACTGTCTTCCCTGTCCCTCAATGGTGTGATTGCTTACAGGCATTCAGGCTGGTGTACAGACAGACTGGTAAAATGGCAACATGGCTGTGAGTGGAGAAAGACCAGGATAGGGGAACTCAGTGGCGGAACTAGCGAGCGGTGGGCCCAGGTGCGACAAAATGCTTTGGGCCCCCCATCCCATCCAAGTCCACCCCCTCACCCCTGGAGAGGATCTGGTGAGGGGGACCTGCTCAGGGCCAAAGAAATGGATACCTAGCAACAGTGCCGTAACTAGACATTTTAGCACTGTGTGCAAGAAACGGCATCGGAGCCCCACCCCTGCATGCAAAACAGGGGCAGTGCGTGCCGTAGGCGCGCGCAAAAATACATAGTGGCGTGGCTTCTTGGGGAAGGGGTGTGGCCACAAAATAATACCAATTCATAAAACGGTGCACAGTAGTCTCCATTATTCAAATTTTACAAATAACGGCAGACAGCGTGCCCTTGTTACACATTACGGCAGACAGCATCCCCCTTTTTACACATTGCGGCAGGCAGATTCCCCCTTTTTACACATTGCGGCAAGCAGATTCCCCCTTTTTACACATTGCGGCAGACAGCATCCCCCTTTTTACACATTGCGGCACACAGCATGCCCTTGTTACACATTACGGCAGACAGCATGCCCTTGTTACACATTACGGCAGACAGCATCCCCCTTTTTACACATTGCGGCAGGCAGATTCCCCCTTTTTACACATTGCGGCAAGCAGATTCCCCCTTTTTACACATTGCGGCAGACAGCATCCCCCTTTTTACACATTGCGGCAGGCAGATTCCCCCTTTTTACACATTGCGGCAAGCAGATTCCCCCTTTTTACACATTGCGGCAAGCAGATTCCCCCTTTTTACACATTGTGGCAGGCAGATTCCCCCTTTTTACACATTGTGGCAGACAGTCCCCCTTTTTGTAGAAAGAAAGAAAGATAAGAAAGAAAATAAAATAAAATAAACAAAGAATGAATTATACTTACCCTCTCCGCTGGCTCAGGCTCCTCGGTGCAGCTTCTGGTCACTCACGATTCCCGGGCAGGAGAGAGGAGGAGGAGGGAGGTGGAGGAGGGAGCCGCAGCAGCGCTGTGTTATTGGTGGAGGCGCTGCTGCTGCTGGCACTCTGCTTCACTATAGGCTGTTCTCGGAAGACAGCCTATAGTGAAGCAGAGGGCCAGCAGCAGCAGCGCCTCAACCAGTAGTAAAGCGCTGCTGCGGCTGCCTCCTCCACCTCCCTCCTCTTCCTTCTCCCCCGTACCGCTGCTCCTCTCCTCTCCGGGTGGCTGTGTGCTGCGGGCAGCGGTTGCCCGCAGCATACAGCGGCATGTAATGAGTCAGTTTGACTCATTACATGCTTTGGGCCCCTGGACAGAGGCGGGCCCCAGTGCAACGCACTGGTTGCACTGGCGGTAGTTCCGCCTCTGGGGGAACTGATGTGGGGATGGGATGAGGGCTACAGATGGGAGGGGGGAGCTGTAGCTATGAGGGTAAAGAGACAACAAGGAAAGGAAAACTGGCATGGGGGACAGGGGAGGTGCAGATGGGTGGGGGGAGTTTGGAGCCATGAGAGGGAGAGCACAGTAATTGAGTACTATTGCGGGGAGCGGGGGTTGCGGGATCGCAGGTGGGGGGGGGTTGGAGTTTGGAGCCATGAGGGGGGCACAGTACAGGAGTACTGGTGCAGGGGAGGAGGGGGTCAGGAGTACTGGTGTGGGGGAGGGGGTGGGGACAGTAGAGTACTGGTGTGGGGGAGGGAGTGCCGCGGGTGGGGGGGGGGGGGACGACAGTACAGGAGTACTGGTGTGGGGGTGCCGCGGGTGGGGGGTCAGGGATGCCGCGGGTGGGGGGAGAGGACAATACAGGAGTACTGGTGTAGGGAAGGGCGTGCCGCGGGTGGGGGGGGACAGTACAGGAGTACTGGTGTGGGGGAGGGGGTGGCGCGAGGAGGGGGACAGTACAAGAGTACTGGTGTGGGGGAGGGGGTGCCGCGGGTGGGGTGTGGGAAAGTACAGGAGTACTGGTGTGGGGGAGGGACAGTAAAAGAGTACTGGTGTGGGGGAGGGGGTGCCGCGGGTGGGGGGGGGGACAGGGGAGGTGCAGATGGGTGGGGGGAGTTTGGAGCCATGAGCGGGAGAGCACAGTAAAGGAGTACTATTGCGGGGGAGGGGGGGTTACGGGTCACAGGTGGGGGGGTCGGAGTTTGGAGCCATGAGGGGGGCACAGTACAGGAGTACTGGTGCAGGGGAGGAGGTGGTCAGGAGTACTGGTGTGGGGGAGGGGGTGGGGACAGTACAAGAGTACTGGTGTTGGGGAGGGAGTGCCGCGGGTGGGGTGGGGGACAGTACAGGAGTACTGGTGTGGGGGAGGGGGCGCCATCGGTGGAGGGGTCGGGGATGCCGCGGGTGGGGGGGAGAGGACAGTACAGGAGTACTGGTGTGGGGGGGGGGTGCCACGGGTGGGGGGGAGAGGACAGTACAGGAGTACTGGTGTGGGGAAGGGCGTGCCGTGGGTGGGGGGGCAGTACAGGAGTACTGGTGTGGGGGAGGGGGTGGCGTGGGGGGGACAGTACAAGAGTACTGGTGTGGGGGAGGGGGTGCCGCGGGTGGTGGGGGACAGTACAGGAGTACTGGTGTGGGGTAGGGGGTGCCGCGGGTGGGATGGGGGGGGACAGTACAAGAGTACTGGTGTGGGGGAGGGACAGTACAAGAGTACTGGTGTGGGGGAGGGGATGCCGCGGGTGGGGGGGGCAGTACAGGAGTACTGGTGTGGGGGAGGGACAGTACAAGAGTACTGGTGTGGGGGAGGGGGTGCCGCGGGTGGGGCGGCAGTACAGGAGTACTTGTGTGGGGGAGGGGGTGCCGCGGGTGGGGGGGGACAGTACAGGAGTACTGGTGTGGGGGAGGGGGTGCCGCAGGTGGGGGAGTTGGGGATGCCGCGGGTGGGGGGGAAAGGACAGTACAGGAGTACTGGTGTGGGGGAGAGCGTGCCACGGGTGGGGGAGGGTCAGAGTTCGGAGCCACGATGAGGGATAGGAGATTACAGGAGTATTGGTGCTGTGGGAGAAGGGAAGCTGCGGGGGAGAGCTATGAGAGGAGATCCGAGATAGGTAACAGGAAGGGTAGAGACTGGAGAGGGGAGAAGATAGGTGGGCTGTGAGTGATTGATCTGGGCGGGAAGGGTCAGCCCCAGACTGGATCAGACATTAAATAAGGAGGGAGACGACCTGCACCTCTGGCTCCGCCCCTGCCGGCATTGGAGGTGGCCGCTGTGGAGGGCAGGGAGGGAGAGTGGATCGCACCCACTACTTCTGCGGAGTGAGAGACTGAGGCTGAGCTGCCACTGCTCAGTCCCTGCATTGCACGGAGACTGAGGTTGTGATGAGCGGTCTTTCAACAGACCGCACATCGCTCCTCCTGCATGTTGGCACCTCTCGTGTTTGTGGGGGCAAGCTGCCCCCTTGCCCCCCCTGTTCCGACACCTCTGGTGACAACCCACTGGAAGGAGTAGACTTTATCTTCTACACTGACGGTAGTTGCTACAGACAGACAGAATCAGGAGACTTGTGCACTGGATATGCAGTTGTAGATGATGAAGGTATCATAGAAGCTGAACCCCTGGGCCCACCGCACTCAGCACAAGTTGCTGAGTTGGTCGCCCTAACCAGAGCGTGTGAATTGGCCAAGGGTAAGTCAGCTAATATATACACAGATTCTAGGTACGCCTTTGGAGTGGTGCATGATTTTGGGGCCCTATGGCGTCTCAGAAATTTCATGACGGCAGCTTGCACACCTGTAGCACATGCATCCCATATCAAAAGGCTTTTGACAACAATACAGGAACCAGACAGAGTGGCTGTTATCAAGTGCAAAGCACACACTTACAACCAAGACCCAATTTCACTTGGTAACAGCCAGGCAGACGAAGCTGCTAAATCAGCAGCAAGCACCCCCATACAAACGAACATCACATCACTGATGACATTTAACACGATCAACTCACAACAATTAATCGAAATGCAAAATTTGTGTTCCCTACAGGAAAAGGCAGTCTGCAGGGAAAGGGGTATGGCCAGGAGTCCTCAGGACTGTGGACAGGTGGACACGGTAAGCCGGTGGCCCCCAGAGTATATCTTCCAAGTCTAGCTGAGGCGGCACACGTTTTAACGCATCTGGGCAAAGAGGGTATGTGCAAATTGGTAAGAGCCTACTGGTGTGCGCCAGGATTCTCTTCTCATGCAGGTAAGAGAGCAATGACATGTTTTACTTGCTTGAGGAAGAATATTGGAAAGACAATACCAACAGAGCCATCCCATATCCCTCCTACAGACGGACCATTTCAGGTAATACAAATCAATTTCATACAGTTACCACCCTGTAGGAATTTGAAATATGTGTTAGTTTGTATTGATGTATTTTCCAATTGGGTAGAAGCGTTCCCTGCTGACACAAATACGGCTACATTCACTGCAAAGAAAACTGTGCAGGAATTTCTGTGTAGATATGGTATCCCTAGAATGATTGAAAGTGACAGGGGTACCCATTTTACAGGTGAAGTCTTTCAGATCATTTGCAAACTGATGGGAATTAATAGCAAGCTGCATACTCCGTACCGTCCACAGGCGAGTGCAAAGGTAGAGAGAGTCAACACCACTATTAAGAACAAGCTGAGCAAAGTAATGGCTGAAACTGGATTGTTGTGGCCAGAAGCTTTGCCACTAGTGTTGTACAGCATCAGAACCACTCCCAGGTCTCCACTTAACTTATCACCCTTTGAAATTCTTTTTGGTCGACAACCTCATATAATGATAGACCCACAGGATGATTTGAAATGTAATAATGAAGTGACTGTGAAATATTTGGTTGGGATGAGCCAGCAGCTCAGAAATCAACAAAGAAATCTAAAGCTAGTGATTCCTGACCTACCGAACAGTAATTGTCATGACATTGAGCCTGGGGATTATGTGATGATTCGAAATTTGTTACGCTCAGGTTGCTTCATAGACAGGTGGGAAGGACCATATCAAGTTTTGTTAACCAGCACGACAGCATTGAAGGTCGCCGAAAGAGAGACTTGGGTCCAGTCGTCCCACTGCAAGAAGGTCGCTGACCCGGAGAGAACTCGTGACAAAGAGCAGAGTGTAGAGAATCTCGTATCACTGGAGTATTTGTTCCGGGAAAGTTGAAAGGCAGGACTCTTGAAGGGCATCTGAGCACAGAGAGCAACAAGATCTAGAACAGTTGTCTCACTATTTTCTTTTTTTCACCTCCCCCTGCATTTTCCTTTCTTTTCTCCTTACTTTCCTCCTTTCCCCTAACGAAATGGATCTATCACAAGAGACTGCGTTTCGGGTTCTACTAGTAATTCTGTTTTTGATCAGGACAATTTGTTTTGGTGAGGGTCCCAGAGAAGTCGAGCAGGGATCTGGAATGGGTTCTGATGGCGAGTACGAATTTGTAGGATCTCAGGAGCAGCACATCACTGGAGTAAAGGCTGATATCAGTAAGCGCTCTGGTAGTCATGGAGCTCGGAGGCACTGTGAAGGGTTATTGTCTGATGAATATTGTATTTGTAGGAAATGTGTGAACATAGTAGAGGATGGGTGCATCCAGAGATGTCAGTCCAACCTTAATATCGACATGGACCGCCATCCGTTGAGTGATTACCACTCACTAGTGCAGTGTTTCCCAACCACGGTCCTCAAGGCACACTAACAGTCCTGGTTTTAGTGATATCCAGGCTTAAACACAGGTGACTGAATTAGTACCTCAGTTATTTTGATTTAACCATCTGTGCTGAAGCCTGGATATCACTAAAACCTGCACTGTTGGTGTGCCTTGAGGACCGTGGTTGGGAATGCCTGCACTAGTGGGTAAGGTCTTAAACCAGATAGAATGCCGAGTGTGCTCACAGGTACCTCAAGGTCAGAGTAAGTCAGGATTAGTACCATACCCTTTAGCAATAGATGAGGTACTCGAATTACGAGGTGTGAGACCGGTGGACAAGAAATTCAATATCTCTAAGCCCCCTAGTTTGAAGCTCCACCAGTATCATGTAGACAGGTCTTTACTGTGTTTTAATATTTCCAATTACCGAAAACCGGGAAATTGGGAAGTGACGTGGAATAACCAGACAATGACCTTTTCACACAGAGCTGATAGGATACCCATAGACTCTGAACTTGTACGCCAAATAGCCAACAGTGGGAGGTATTTTCGGTATAGGTATACCCGTGGAAGCAAGACCATGTGGGTTGGAAAAGTATCATCAGGGTATTGTGCTCATATCATCCAGCCCGATACTTGTACTGAGCAGATGGGAGAACTAGGGATTGGTTTCTTTACTTGGAAAGTTTGCAATATGGTGATGTTACATTTTGTCCCCTATGTTCTCCCAGATGATGCCTATTTCATATGTGGGAGGAAGGCGTAAAAGTGACTTGCCCCGAGCTCAGAGGGATTGTGTTATATTGGGAGAGTACTACCGGAGGTCATGACCATAACCCATGATAAAATGAAAGACGTTCACTGCAGTGCTCAGGCTACTTATAATCATACTCACTATGAACACATCATCAAGAGACACCTCATAGATAGGGCAGAGCACTCAGCCTCTGATTTGATCCACGAATCCACCGGGATTCAGTTCCTTCTCGCATTAGACATCACCCATACTGCCAGAGTAACTATAAATTATAGGTATATCCATGCGCTAGCGAACTTGATAGATAATATCACTGAGATGTATGATGACACCTTCAGGTACACAGGAAGGGAGTTACAAGCCTACAAGAAGGAACTGATTCAGCACAGGTTGGTCCTTAGTTATGTCACAGCCGTGACAGGTGGGTACTGTGTTACTTTGGCAACTCAATATGGTGTGAAGTGCGGTACATATATTACGAACAGCACTGATGACCCAATGGAAATCATCGATCCAAAGATGGACGAGATCTTGCAGCTGAAGTGGGAGTTCAGGAGGAAGCACAACCTTACCTTAGCGACTGTGAGTAATGAACTGACCGGCTGGGTCTCATGGTTGAAACCACGCAAAATGGTTCTCCGGTTTAGGAGAGTGGGCTCAAAATGTCATTATGAGTGTGGGGAAGTTTCTCCTTTGTATCCCGGGAGTCATCATAATTATTGGTTTGATATTTAGGTGTGTTCAAATTCTAACGGGGCGCAAGCACGACGAAAATTTGATGAGTCTAAGGAGCGAGGGTGCTGTTATAGCAGCAGATTTAATTTACGACCCATCCATAGAGACAGTGTTATGATAAGGATTGCAAATGAATTTCATGGCCTGTTTCTTTCACCCGTTTTTCTTTGTCTCCCCCTCTGCCCAGATACATCCAACCGGAAAGACGTCAGCCATACCCAAAATGTTTATGTGAATGTATTTTATATATGTGTCTTATCTTCATCTCTGCAAACCTCCAGCTAATGGCACACATAGTCGACAGGTGATATCCACATATACTAGCACTCACATATGTTTCCCCCTCCATGTATCATCAACTAAATGTGCACCCCATTTGTTGAAACAAGAAGCCAAAAGAGCTCGGTAGTGTTTGTTGGCCCATTTACAGACCCTTAATATGGGATGAGAAGGATTTAATGTATACTTCGCAATACCTCGAAGCTTACTTAGAACATTACGGTACGATGATACATGCCCCTCAGACATGGATTCATACATACATACATGCTTTTACTATCCCACTAGGTCATACATTTCCCACCTATTACTCTCCCCCGACCATCCAAGCTTCTGTAGATATTGTATAGATATTTTTCCTGTTTATTGATTAGGTAGCGGCAGTTATTGGTGACTGCCAAAGGGTGGACTGTCGAAGTCGAAAAATATTGCAGTACACACATCACGTACAAACTACACAGATGGCCTCCGTGCGTGTACTTGTTCTGCCATTCATGCGCATATTCACAATTTGCGTATGGTCGCTCACACGGTCCTGCGCATTAGCGCATGGTATGAGTATTTATGGTAGAGTTTGTGAACGCATGGAAAAGCCACCAAAACACATTACATATTTTATCCAAATAGTGCACAATGTACACAGTCTCCCTGCACCACACCAGCAAGCTACAACAGTTTAAATGGTATCAGAACAAAGGGATTCACCTTTACAGAATAGGAGGGGACAGAACAAGTTTATAAGGTGGTGTTTGGGATCCAGCTGTAGGGTATTTTAAGGGCAATATTCCGGTGTTGGTTTGCAGAAGATAGCACGTTCCTACGAATAGTTATGCACAGGAGCAGAATATAAACATAAACAGTATTTACTGTACATTTAGCATGCGGCGGGAACCCAGAGTAGACCACCCACAAGTGCATCTGGTACAGACATCGCCCACCTATTCAAACCAACCTATGACCTCTTCTGTACTGTAAATGACCATCCCTGTGTCCAATGGACAAAGAGATTACAGTATCCATTGTGTTAAGTTTTGGAAGATAGTATAAAGAGCCAGCTGCATGCCTGGTCAGAAACAGACTCTAAAGGTTATCTACCCAGATGACTGAGGACCAGACTGGGAAGCGCAGGCGAAAACCAAACACGTATGTACCATTGACTGTAGCCATTATTCTATTGTATTGTATAGTTATTGTAACTTCCTTTCAGTAATAATATGTTGTGGTGTCGGAACCCGGCATTTTAAATACAAACTGGTGTTGTGTTTTCCTTTCCCTGCTAAGGTTATAAGTGTATTACTATCACATGTATAGCTGTTAAGGGCTCACGGAGTAACTTTGGGTGTGTACGCACTGAGTGTACTTTATACAGCCAGCGCAGCGTTTGTACGCAAAGTACGTACACTGTACGGGGCTCTGTACGCTAATGGTGTAATAAGTACGTAGGTTGAGGATTAAGTACAGCAGCTGCAGTGGCTTCATTTAAAGTGTATGAAATGTCTTTTTAAAGTGTTGCTTTTAGTCCTGTATGTAAATCAGCATTTACAAAAAATAAAGCAGGCAGTATTTACCCTAGACAGAAACATATAACCCACCCAAATTTAAACTCTGTTACATCTGCCCCACCTGCAGTGCACATGGTTTTGCCCATCTGCTAACAAATTTGTTGCTACGATCAGATCTGAATTAGGCACTGTGTACACTATATTAGAGGACCCTGACGCACCAAGGGGGTCATTCCGAGTTGATCGATCGCTAGCTAATTTTTGCAGCGCTGCGAACAGACAGGGGGGAGTGTATTTTCGCTTTGCAAGTGTGCAGACGCTTGTGCAGCCGAGCACTACAAAAAAGTTTTGTGCAGTTTCTGAGTAGGTCTAAATTTACTCAGCCACTGTGATCACTTCAGTCTGTCTGGTCCCGTAATTGACGTCAGACACCGGCCCTGCAAACGCTTGGACATGCATGCGTTTTCTCAACCACTCCCTGAAAACGGTCAGTTGACACCCATAAACGCCTTCTTCCTATCAGTCTTCTTGCGCTCGGCTGTGTGAATGGATTCTTCATTAAATCCATCGCCCAGCACCGATCCGCTTTGTACCCGTACAACGCCCCTGTGCATTGCGGTGCATATGCATGCGCAGTTTTGCAGAGTTTTGACCTGATCGCAGCGGTGCAAAAAAACGAGATTTATGGTAAGAACTTACCGTTGGTAAATCTCTTTCTGCGAGGTACACTGGGCTCCACAAGGAATTACATCGGGGGTGTAGAGTAGGATCTTGATCTAAGGCATCAACAGGCTCAAAGCTTTTGACTGTTCCCAAGATGCACAGCGCCGCCTCCTGTATAACCCCGCCTCCATGCCAGTGAGCTCAGTTTTGTTAACCAGCCCAATGCAGTAACAAGTACCAGAGACAACAACCGATCATAGCCAAATACACCACACACTCACCGCAGGAGAGGGTGTCAGCGGCTATGCCAATACCAACCCAAAAAAACTAAGTGAGTCAGGGTGGGTGCCTTGTGGAGCCCAGTGTACCTCGCAGAAAGATTTAACAATCATAAGTTCTTACCATAAATCTCGTTTTCTGCTGCGCGGTACACTTGGCTCCACAAGGAATTACATCGGGGATGTCCCAAAGCAGTTCCTCACAGGAGTGGACGCACTGTAGCGGGCACAAGAACCCGGCGTCCAAAGGATGCATCGTGGGAAGCGGCGGTATCGAAGGCATAGAACATTATAAACGTGTTCCCTGAGGACCACGTAGTCGCCTTGCACAATTGTTCAAGGGTCGCACCATGGTGGGCCGCCCAAGAAGGTCCAACCGACCGAGTAGAATGGGCCTTAATGATAGCAGGAGCTGGACGACCAGCCTGTACATAAGCATGTGCAATCACCATTCTAATCCATCTAGCCAGAGTCTGCTTGGAAGCAGGCCAGCCACGTTTGTGAAAACCAAACAATACAAAAAGAGAATCAGATTTCCTTATGGAGGAAGTTCTCTTCACATAGATACGGAGAGCCCGTACCACATCCAAAGACCATTCTTTGGGAGACAACTCAGGAGAATTAAAGGCCGGAACCACAATCTCCTGGTTAAGGTGGAAAGAAGACACCACACCTTAGGCAAATAACCTGGCTGCGTTCAAAGAACCGGCCGGTCACGGTGAAAAATCAAATAGGGAGACTTGCAGGACAAGGCACCCAAGTCCGAGACCCTTCTACCCGAAGCAATAGCCAGCAAGAAAAGGACCTTAAGAGAAAGCCACTAAAGGTCAGCAGAGGCAAGAGGCTCAAACGGGGACACTTGCAAGGCCTCCAAAACCACCAACAAAGTACCAAGGGGCCACAGACGGCACATAATGAGGCTGAATCCGCAACACACCCCGAGTGAATGTATGGACATCAGGTAGGGTGGCAATCTTTCTCTGAAACCAAACCGACAAGGCAGAAATGTGAACCTTGAGGGAGGCCAGACGCAGGCCTAAGTCCAGGCCCTGTTGTAGGAAGGCCAACAGTTTGGCCGTGCTGAACTTGAAAACGTCATGATTGTGAGACGCACACCAAGTAAAATAAGCATTCCAGACCCTATGGCAAATCAGAGCAGAAGCCAGCTTACAGGCCTTCAACATAGTTTGAACGACCGCCTCAGAAAAACTCTTGGCCCTCAGGACGGAAGCCTCAAGAGGCATGCTGTCAAAGCCAGATGGGCCAAGTCCTGGTAAACACAAGGGCCCTGAATGAGGAGGTCTGGTCGTTGTGGAAGTAGAAGGAGACAATCTAGTGAGAGGCACTGTAGATCGGAGAACCAGTGCCGTCTGGGCCACGCTGGAGCTAGCAGAAGAAGTTTTCCTCCTTTTTGCTTGAACTTCCGTATTACTCTGAGCAGGAGTGACACCGGAGGGAACACGTACGGCAGCTGGAAGTTCCATGGGATTGACAGAGCATCCACGAACGCTGCTTGAGGATCCCTTGCCTTGCTCCGTAGACCGGAACCTTGTGATTGTGTCGAGACACCATCAGGCCACATCTGGGAGGCCTCACTTGTCCACAAGAAGTTGAAACACCTCTGGAAATGGGCACCATTCTCTGGCGTGTACATCCTGACGACTGAGATAGTCCGCCTCCCAGTTCAGAATGCCCGGAATGAACACTGCTGATATGGCCGGCAGATGGCATTCTTCCCACTGAAGAATCCTTGATACTTGCCTCATTGTCATGCGGCTTTGAGTGCCGCCTTGATGATTTATGTACGCCACCGTGGTGGCGTTGTCAGACTGTACTTGAACAGGTCTGTTCTGAATTAGATGCTGGGCCAATGTCAACGCTTTGAACACTGCACGCAGTTCCAGAATATTGATTGGGAGCAGAGACTCCTCCTTGGTCCACCTACCCTGAAGAGAGTGTTGTTCCAACACCGCGCCCCAACCTCTCAGACTGGCATCCGTCGTCAGAAGGACCCAGTTGGATATCCAGAAGGGACGGCCCCTGCTCAATCATTGGTCCTGCAGCCACCAACTCCGTGACAGGCGGACCTCCAGAGACAATGAGATCATGTGAGATCTGATCCGGTGAGGCAGGCCGTCCCACTTGGTCAGAATTAACTTCTGCAGAGGGCGAGAGTGGAACTGAGCATACTCCATAATGTCAAAAGCCGACACCATGAGACTGAGCACTTGCATTGCCGAATGTATCGACACTTGCGGACGAGATAGGAAGGATCGAATCCTGTCCTGAAGCTTCAGGACTTTCTCCTGAGACAGGGACAACTGTTGGTTGGGAGTGTCCAATACACCTGGAAGTGTTAACATGCTCCGAGCAGGAACCAGGGAGGATATCTTCCAGTTGATCAGCCACCCGTGGGCTTTCATGCACTGGACCGTCAGGTCGGGATGACACAGGAGACGTTCTGGAGAATTTGCTAGGATCAACAAATCGTCCAAGTACGGTAGGATACTGACCACTTGACGGCGGAGAGTAGCCGTCATGACCGCCATTACTTTGGTGAAGACTCGGGGGGCCGTTGTCAATCCAAAGGGTAACGCCCGAAATTGGTAATGCAGATTGCCCACCGCAAACCGCAGGTACTGTTGATGAGATACCACAATAGGAATATGCAGGTAGGCATCCTGTATGTCCAGCGAGACCATATAGTCCCAAGGCTCCAGGGCCAGAACAATAGAGCGCAGAGTTTCCATACGAAACTTGGAGACCCGCACATGCTTGTTCAAGGACTTCAGATTGAGGATGGGCCGCGAGGACCCATTCGGTTTCGGGACTAGAAACAGTGTGGAATAGTACCATTTGACTCTCTGAACCAGAGGCACCTGTACCACCACTCTTGTGACCAGGAGGGAATGTACCACTGAGTGCAACGTGTTTGCTTTTGCCGGATCCAGGGGCACATCCGTCAGGCCAAACCGCTGCGGGGGACGATTCTTGAAAGGTATGGAGTAACCTCGAGCGACGACTTCCCTCGCCCAGGCATCTGAAGTGGTCTTCAACCATTCCTGGGCAAAACCTAGAAGTCGGCCCCCTACCCTGCGATCCCCCAGAGGGAGGCCCGCCCCGTCATGCAGCAGGCTTGTCAGTTTTGGAAGCTGGCTGACGGGCAGCCCAGGCACGCTTTGGTCTGGGCTGGTTTGGTCTGGAAGCACGAGCTTGCTTTGGGTACGCCTGACCTTTTGCTTTACCTGGAGTACGAAAGGGCCGAGGGAAAGTACTTTTAGCCTTCTGTGCGGAAGGAGCCGTACTAGCTAGGCAAGCTGTTTTAGCCGTAGCCAGATCAGCCACACTCTTATTTAGGTCTTCTCCAAAGAGAATGTCTCCTTTGAAAGGAAACACCTCCAGGGTTTTCTTGGAATTCAAATCCACCAACCAGGATCTCAACCAAAGGATATGTCTGGCCAAGACGGATGCAGTAGCAGCCTTGGCTGCGAGCACCTGGCATCGGAGGCCGCCTCCTTAAGGTACAGAGAAGCCGTGGCAATATATGAGAGATATTGTCGAGCATGCTCAGACGCATCGGCAGACAGTTCCACCTCGAGTTTCTGAGCCCACGTCTCAACAGCTTCAGCAGCCCAAGCCGCTGCAATCGTTGACCTATGCACAGCCCCCGTTAGGGTATAAATCACTTTTAAACAGCCCTCCACATGTCTATCCGTCGGTTCCTTCAGAGAGGTGATGGTAGTTACTGGCAGAGCAGAGGAAACAACCATACGCACCACATGAGAATCAACAGGTGGAGGGGTTTCCCAATTTTTACACACCTCCGTAGAGAGAGGATAGCGAGCCAACAGTCTCTCCGGATTTTCCCAGGATTCCTGACGTATGTCAACCAAGTGTTCAGAGAACGGGAAAACCTGTTTAACTACCTTCTTACGTTTATACCTATCCGGTTTCTTGGAGACAGTTTCAGGCCCAGAATCATCAGACACTTGAAGAATGAGCCGAATCGCCTCAATCAAATCCGGGACATCCAGGAATGACTTTCCTTCCCCATCTGAAACATCAGCGTCAGTGTCATCGGGGTCAGTATATGCACCTTCCTCCTCAGAGGACATGTCGGTTAAAGCCATGGATTGGGAGGAGGTAATGGCCCATTTAGAAGATGACTTAGTCTAAGCAGGCGAGAGTGAGACTTAGATTTAGTCATAGATCGGTTCAAATGCTGCAGCTGAGTGGAAAGCTGATCCGCCCATGGCGGGTTCACAGCAGGGACCATAAACTGCAGCAGTGGCACAGGTGATCCCACAGGGGGCGTCAATTTAGTCACAAGCGTGCTTAGCAATGTGGAGAATGTAGCCCAAGGCGGATCCTGTGATGCCCCAAGCGCTACTGACCCACTGGGGCGTAATGAACCCCCTGAACCTTAACTCTCAGCTGCTAAATTATCCTCCATTGCGTCAGCAGCCTCACTGCCATGCAGTGTGGGAGAGGCCCCAACATCATTGCCACGTGTAGCAGACATAACTATGTGCATAATAATGGACAACCTGGAAACAAAGTGTAGCAGCACTATCCCTAGCAAGAAAACCAGGATGGCACGGACCAGAGGTTCAATAAATATAGAATATATGGTGACTATAAATCACAAGCAAAAATACCCCAACACAGTGGCGTAAGTTTGTCCCAGTTGTCCGGAGGCAAGAAAAATATTGGTGCCCCCCTATAAATACATATATGTATATATAGACAGAAGGTAACAACAATAGGCGGCACTCAGCAGACTTGTATTTGAAGAAAGATGGTTAGTTTATTCCGACATGTTTCGGGGATAACCCCGTCCTCAGGGCCTAACTAGCCAAATGAATGTCATGACAGGTATATATACACATAGACAGGTGCAAAACATAATAAAACAATTATACTCACCTGTTCAACGGCGCCTGACTCCCGCTCGTGGGTCCGGCCACCCGTCGCGTCGCCTCCCGCTGACGTCAGTGGCAGGCCGCGTCATCCGCCCGTCTCCATGAAAACCCCCGGAGACGTCAGTACGCTGCCCTGCCGCCCGCCTCTCACGGGGGACGTCCTACTGGTGTAACCAACCACCGCTGAGTGTCGGGCCGCGTCACAGGTGTTGCATAGCAACCTAAGAAAAACAATAACAACAATAATATCAGTGAAGCAAGAAAACAAACGATCAAAGTGCGTTAAAAACAAAAGACATGTACTGTAAATATTACTAGTACTATCTAGTGGAGTAGGACCTCCGGCAGCCCCATTTTACCAATTGGCCAATGGACATTAATTTAAATATTAAATTCATTGTATTATATTAATTATGAATGTAAATAAGATCTATTACAGGTTGAGTATCCCATATCCAAATATTCCGAAATACGGAATATTCCGAAATACGGACTTTTTTGAGTGAGAGTGAGATAGTGAAACCTTTGTTTTTTGATGGCTCAATGTACACAAACTTTGTTTAATACACAGAATTATTAAAAATATTGTATTAAATGACCTTCAGGCTGTGTGTATAAGGTGTACATGAAACATAAATGAATTGTGTGAATGTACACACACTTTGTTTAATGCACAAAGTTATAAAAAATATTGGTTGAAATGACCTTCCGGCTGTGTGTATAAGGTGTATATGTAACATAAATGCATTCTGTGCTTCGATTTAGGTCCCATCACCATGATATCTGATTATGGTATGCAATTATTCCAAAATACGGAAAAATCCCATATCCAAAATACCTCTGGTCCCAAGCATTTTGGATAAGGGAGACTCAACCTGTACTATAGTATCTAAATTTAAATATTAAAGAATCTATAGGAAACACTGGATGCCTAGGTTCTCATTGAGGCCCCCAGGTGACAGTGTGCCTAATTGAAAAATCCAGCGCGATTCCCTCTGCAAAAGAATCCTGTCCCTATTACCTCCCCTGAGTGTACTAGGTACATGATCAATCAAAATGGCCCTAATGCTGGCCACCCCGTGCTTTGCCTGGAGACAATGCCGGGCAAAGGGTTGATCACTCACTCCTTTCTCATGGGCTTTTTTAATTGCACTTCTATGAAGTGCCATACGCTCGCGGAACTGCCTAATCGTTTTGCCAACATAGGCCAGCCCACATGGGCAAGTGAGTAAATAAACCACATGTGTGGTCGTGCATGTAAGGCGGTGCTTAATAAGATACTTCTTACCCGTTGAGGGATGTTTAAATGATGTGCCTGTGATCAAGGTATTGCATGTGGCACAGCCCAAGCACCTATAGCACCCATTCTTGGACCTAAGGAAATGACACTCACGGTTTCTAGTAAGATCTGAAATGTCCAACTTCATAACATAGTCCCCTATATTTCTACCACGGGTATGGCTCGGTAATAATGATGTTTCAGCTAAGTAGGGTCAGTCTGTACCATAGGCCACAGGCTTTTGGCTCGTCTAACTCTATCCCTAGTTGCCGTGGTATATTTATTGACCCAAGGGAGTTTGGGGCCTGGCTGTGTCTGCGATCTACTGTTGGGGTGCAAGGCTTGTGCTCTGGGAATTTGTGATGCCCGAGCCCTGGCTCTCTGTAATTCCTTTATGGGGTAACCCCTTTCAGCAAACTTATGTAACATCCTATCCATGGTTCTGACTGTCTCATCCGGATCTGAAGTGATTCGTCGGACCCGCATGAACTGTGAATACGGTAAGCCTCTACGTAATGAAGGCGGATGGAAACTACGGTAGGCCATCAATGTATTCCTATCGGTGCTTTTCACATAGAGTGAAGTGATTAATTGATCATTTTCGATGGTAATAGTTACATCAAGATAATTGATGGTTCTATCATCTATCACATAAGTGAATTGCACAGCATGTTGAGTGCAGTTATGGCCATCCCATATTGCCATAAGTTGTTCCCTGGACCCACGCCATAGCACAATTAGGTCATCTATGTAATGCCTATAATAGACGACTCGTGTTGCTATGGCGGGGTCCATGGTGAACATTTGCTTCTCTACCTGAGACATGAAGGCATTCGCGTACGATGGGGCCACTGCTGACCCCATCGCACAGCCCGCCAATTGTAACCAAAATTTACCATTGTAAACAAAATAATTCCTTCTAAGGACCCTATCCAACAAGGTCAAAAAGAATGAAATTTCCGGGGCCCTGATAGCAGACGTTATCCTGAATCAGTTGTCTTACAGCCTCCACACCTGCCTCATGCGGAATGCAGGTGTAGAGGCTGGAGACGTCGGCGCTACACAATAAGGTCCCCTCAGGCAGGGGGCTTAACTCCTGTAACTGTAACAAAAGGTTATTCGTATCCTTTAAATATGAAGGCAATGTCTGTACACATGGATTTAAATATGCATCAAGGAAAACAGATATGGGATGATATAAGGAACCCCTGGCCGATACAATCGGTCGACCAGGGGGGTCCACCAGGCTTTTGTGGACCTTAGGCACTGTATAAAACAGGGGAGCCTTTGGATATTCTATCTTAAGCGTCTTGCAAATTTGTGGAGAGATGATGTCTTGCCCAACAGCCGATTCTAAGAGAGAATCCAACTCTTTCTTGAAATCTCGGGTAGGATCCATAGTCAGACGCTTATATGTATTAATGTCACTGAGCTGACGCTCACTCTCCTTAGTGTAATCATCAAGATCCTGTATGACTATGGATCCTCCCTTATCCGCCTTGCGGATTACGATGTCTGTTCTTTGGGACAGTTCCTTAAGTGTGTCTAATTCGGATTTGGTTATATTCGGTTGTATCGTCCTATTTTTGACATCATGCTCCAGCATTCTAGTGAAAGTTCGTATAGATGGGTTTAGGCTGGGAGGATCGAACTGTGAGCGTGGAGCTATTTTTCATACTTGTGTCGGTATCCCCGACATGGATGAAGAGGAATCTGTTTCCCTACTGTTGAAGAATTCACATCTCCTAAGGGACCTATTCAAACGCTGTACCTCTACCTTCCACTCTAACGGGTCCGGAGGGACCGTAGGGACAAAGGACAATCCTTTTGATAAAGTTCGATATTCAATCTCAGATAATGGGGTGGAAGACTCAGGGGAGGTAATAGGGACAGGATTCTTTTGCAGAGGGAATCGCGCTGGATTTTTCAATTAGGCACACTGTCGCCTGGGGGCCTCAATGAGAACATAGGCATCCAGTGTTTCCTATAGATTCTTTAATATTTAAATTTAGATACTATAGTAATAGATCTTATTTACATTCATAATTAATATAATACAATGAATTTAATATTTAAATTAATGTCCATTGGCCAATTGGTAAAATGGGGCTGCCGGAGGTCCTACTCCACTAGATAGTACTAGTAATATTTACAGTACATGTCTTTTGTTTTTAACGCACTTTGATCGTTTGTTTTCTTGCTTCACTGATATTATTGTTGTTATTGTTTTTCTTAGGTTGCTATGCAACACCTGTGACGCGGCCCGACACTCAGCGGTGGTTGGTTACACCAGTAGGACGTCCCCCGTGAGAGGCGGGCGGCAGGGCAGCGTACTGACGTCTCCGGGGGTTTCCATGGAGACGGGCGGATGACGCGGCCTGCCACTGACGTCAGCGGGAGGCGACGCGACGGGTGGCCGGACCCACGAGCGGGAGTCAGGCGCCGTTGAACAGGTGAGTATAATTGTTTTATTATGTTTTGCACCTGTCTATGTGTATATATACCTGTCATGACATTCATTTGGCTAGTTAGGCCCTGACGACGGGGTTATCCCCGAAACATGTCGGAATAAACTAACCATCTTTCTTCAAATACAAGTCTGCTGAGTGCCGCCTATTGTTGTTACCTTCTGTCTACATTGGGAGAGTTATTCATCTTCCCCAGGAGGGCACCGCAGCCCATTATCATCACAAGCAGGGAGTGCCGGGACTGTTTGTTTGGATATATGTATATATATATATATATATATATATATATATATATATAAATTGCTCCTGCATAGCAAGCCGGCAGATTCTAACTATATGAAGCTACTACAAAACCATTGCAACTAGGCAGATCTATGTAGGGGTCCAGCCACACACTACATAGATCTGCTTAGTCACTCACAATGCTGATTATTTCTCTGACAATTAATTTGCAGGTGTCATATCCAGGATTAGAACCCACAACCTGTTACACTGGAAACATGCACCTTACTGATGGAGATATCTATAGCAAGACACAGGGCGATCGGGCACAGGTCACTCACAGTAATACAGTCATAAATGAGGGAACCAAATTCGGACAATTAATTACCCTTAATAATTGGGAAGAAAAAATATACACAATTTTTTCTTATTAGGTCCTGTCCTAGTTGGTGGTGTGCCCATAGCCAGAAAGTACATACACTCTCTCCCTTTGATAGTAATGGAGATATCTGCTCTTGCATAGGAAGTATGAGAATTCTAACTACAGTATATGAAGTTACCTGTAATTGTCTGAGAAATAACTTCATATAGTTAGAATGTTCATGCTTCCTTTATAGGGCAAACAGCTTCATCAGTAAGGTATCTGCTTCCAGTGTATCTATAATAAAGAGGGTGTGATTTGTAAGGTGTAGTGACTAGTGGGGAAGTCGGCTACAGAAGAGATACCGGCTGCTGTCATTTAACTTAATTGATTAATGTAGCTGAACACACGGAACAGGAGGAGAGGTGCCCCCCTTCAAAGCAGGAGCCCGGCGGTAGCTGACTCCGTTGCCTCCCAGAGTTCTGCCTCTGCCCCGACAGTATATTTTATGATATAATCCTACATTGAAAATAGCAAAAACCTGAAACACTTGGCCCCCTCAGGTATAGCAATATAGGAATAGCACGCTGAGTGAAATACCCTGCAATAAGGCAACCATGCAGCAGCTACATGCACACACACAGATATATAGTCACAAATGTACCATGCAGATATTATGTACCATAAACTGAACTGGACTAGCAATACAAAGTAATACGCAGTATGGCTATATGTGATAACAATAGATATAGCAAACACAGTAAGCACTGGATGTATATCCCAGGGTGTTTGTGCCAAACAACCCTGAAGGTATGCACTCTTTCTTAACTAACTCAGTCCCAGTGACAGGTAGAATACTCAAGTGTCCTGTAGGAAGCACAGCACTGGCAGTCAGGCGGTTCCACAGAGGAGGATTTGCCCCAGCAATCCCAGGAACAGCAAGGCTCAAGCTGAAATGGCCGCCGACCAGGAGTGAAGGAGAAGGACGCAGCTCCAGGGCGGGAACATTGTAGAAATGGCGCCCTGGGGCTGGGGCCTCAGGTCCGACCGGCTCTCCTTGCTGGCATCCCCACCAGGTATGCGGGCAGAATATAAAACGGGGGAATTATACTAAATCCCCCTGACCTGTGCCCTAAATAATACCCTGGTGGCTAGTGGAGCAAGCTGCCCAGTAATCAGTGCACACGTGGCCCGCCTCCTACGGCCACGCTGGATCGCAGTAGAGTTGCGGCACAGGAGCCCCTTACCTCCCCCTTTGTCTGCGGCCCCGCGATCCTGGAGACGGCGGCGTGTGTGTGACTCACAGTTAGAAGAAGCCTCCGTCTTCGCTGCAGTGACCCGGCAACTCCAGCGCGGGAGTATACAGCGCCACTGGGGGTGATGGAGCTGCACGCTGAAAAGTCTCTAAGACTTTAGCAGCAGCAGCCCTTGAAGTCTTCAAAAAGAATCCACTGTTCAGTCTATTATAATAACTTTGAAAAATGCTGCTTACTGCAAGGCACCAACTTACAAACTGAGCTCACTGGCATGGAGGCAGGGTTATAGAGGAGGCGGCGCTGTGCATCTTGGGAACAGTCAAAAGCTTTGAGCCTGTTGGTGCCTCGGATCAAGATCCTACTCTACACCCCCAATGTAATTCCTTGTGGAGCCCAGTGTACCCCGCAGCAGAAATAGCTAGCGTGCGATCAGGTCGGAATGACCCCCTAGTCCCTTCGGGAATATAGTGATAGCTACCTTAGATGGGATACGCATGAGAGTGAAACCAAACAGCATGTACAGGCACACGTCAAAGCAGAGATTATTATAAGCACAATAAAACTGCCCTGGACTAGTGTGTGTGTGTGTGTGTGTGTGTGTGTGTGTGTTCCTGTGTGTGTGTGCGTGTGTGTGTGTGTGTTCCTGTGGAACACCCTTGCCAGGAAATAGTTCCGAAAATTTGTGACCAGTTCGATGGAAATATAGAACCTGGACATTATACTTACCCCTGTACAAAGAGGGGTGCAGGGTGTTGGGCTTTCCTATCCTCTATTGCTTTTAAAAACATACTGGTGATGGTCCACTCGCTCAGTTAACATAATATAAAATAAAATAACCCACATAGGGGGCTCAGTGAAAGGGAGTAAGGTAGAAACATCCTGCATTCCCAGGCTGACAACCAAGTTGGAGGCCCTAGATATAGGTCGTAAGTAGAAAAGTAAGGTAACAATAGAAAAATTACTATGAGAATTACATCCCAAGCAGCCTGTAAATTAAGAATAGCTAATTGGTAGTATTGATATTAGTGGCATGTTCAATCTCCCATAGTCTAGTGTACATGTTTAGGTAGATGCACTGCAATGTTTTTATAGTAGATAACACCATATTGCAGTATAAATATTTATTAGTCTCTATGAATGTATACACGTATGATCACTAAGCTGTATCCCTGCAGAACCCAGCGCGCAAGTGCATTGGAAAGCGACACATGGCGTCCAATCGTGAAGCCATGACTACAGGACGCCGGAAGCGGGCGGGTGACGCGTGTGACGAGGAGTCCACAAGACACCGGAAGTCCCCGGCACCCGGCAGAGCTGGCAGCGCGGGCAAAGCTCCTCATCACTTATGGTGTTCACGGGCTTTATAAGGCAATATGTTTTTAGTTCACACTATTCACACCTTGAGAAAGAGGCTACGGGCCCTGAAACGTTGGTTATGTGATGACTATTTTGTAATATACTATTTGATGATTGCACTACTCTAAGACCTGGAGTGACGCTGTGTTATTTAGATTGATTATCTACACCACTACGGAGGGCACCCAGGCAATTTGACCTATTAGGACCAAGAGTGCCGGGCACCACTGCTACTTCTATTATATATATATAACACACAGGGGGGTGGGGGATATAGCGACCAATGGTGTCTTAGAGAGATACACAATGAAAGTGAGTAGATCTAAGAATAATAAAAGAATAATAAAAGAATAATAAAAAATTAGTAGATCTAAGAATAATAAAATACAATTTATTAACAAATACGATTAACAAATAAAATTTGAGCAGCAAATCTCTGTAAAAAATGGGATAAAAACAGTATACACAATACAATATAGTACCAGTTAAAATATGTAAAAAGATTTTTGCTTAACTTGGTATGAGGTCACTGTCAGGTTTTCCAACGCGTTTCGTCATTTAGACTTCATCAAGGGGTAAAGGCAGAATGGGACTAGGCTTCTACTTATACCAGTTCTAATCTCATAGTAATTATGACATCACTTCCTGTTAATTAACCATGGTATTGTAAAACAGACTAAGACCTTTTAGTTATAGTTATTAAATAGCCTAATTTCATAGTGTATAAGTATATAATGTTAAAAAAGCGTTTGAGGAACAGGTTTGGAGCTTGAAAGCTTTGAAAAACTCTCATATAGATGCGCCGGCGGATCTTCGGCCACACTTCCGGTTTTCTGTCGTCGCGTCACTTCCACCCCACTTCCGGAACAGCGACCGCGCATGCGTCCGCGGCTTCCACTGATTCTTATAGACCAGGAGTATTTAGGCAGATTTCTCCCAGGGAGTTCATTGCAGCAGCCATCTTTGTAGAGGTTTTTACATAAACAGCTTCATACGGCGGCCATATTTATGGAGTTCATGGTCAGGGACATTAATGTTAATCCTCCGTTTTATTAGACATGAAAAGAGATAAGAAAAGGGGGTTAATCAGTTGATAATTTCTATCAGGCTAGTGACAATAAGTTTTAAACATAGAGATCACTATAAAATATTAAATATTAAATGAAAAATAATAATAATAATAACCGGACCTTCAAGTGAATAAATATATAATTGTAAAGATATGAGAATAATAGTAAATATAAAATATATATATATAAAAAAAAAAAAATATATATATATATATATATATATATATACACACACACACACACACACACACTATATATATATATATATATATATATATATATATACAGAGAGAGAGAGAAATAATATTAAAGTGCATTGTGCAAGTAAGATTTTACTCGTATAGATAATAGGGATAATATTTTTAAGGTGCAGATTGTGTGGACCAGTAATGGTAATAAAGTGATAATTATGACATGCTCATGTAGGCTTTTAAAATCAGTTTGGTTACAGTACCTGATCTTTCCAGGTGGTCTCCCTAGTCTGGTACTGATCAGGCCAGACACTGCTTCGCTTCCAAGATCGGGCGAGATTGGGCCTTTCCAGTGTGGTCTGACTGTAATAATTACTACTTACCATACATGTGTCATAATTATAATAACGTGACTGTATGAACATACAGTGATATGGGGGGGGGGGGGGGGGGGAAGGGGAATGGGGGGGAAAAGGGGGAAGGGGGGAAAGAGGGGAGGTGCTGTGGGGGGTGGGTTCGGGAGGTTTAGTGAAAATAGTGCGAAAAAGGGGGGGGGAGGGGGTTAGCTGTGATAAAGAGGGAAGGGTTAAGGATCCAACCGTGATGACACTACGGCCATATAACTTCACAGGAACGGAGCGATTTCATAATAATCATTGAATCCCTTCGGGTGGAGTGTTTGCAGTTGAAAAATCCAATACATTTCTCTGCGTGAAAGTTTATTGGCTAAGTCGCCACCTCTCTCTCCCAGCTTAATGAGTTCAATTGCTTTGAAAGTCAGTGCCTCCAGGTTGGAATTATGAGCAATGTTAAAATGTTTGGATACTGCATGATTCTCCATTTGTTCTTTATATTACGGACATGTTCTTGTATCCTTATTTTAAGTGGTCTCTTTGTTTTTCCCACATATTGTTTTCCGCACTCGCATTCTAATAAATAAATCACAGATTGTGTATTGCAGTTTATGAAGTCTTTAATCTTGTACTCCTCCTTTTACTCTGTGTCCGTGAATGTTTTCCTTACTGGGTGTAGGTACCTACAGATGTTGCAACGGCCACATTTAAAGGATCCAGTGCACTTTGGCATTCGTGATTCCTCTTCAAATTCCTTATGTAGCATACTTGGGGCAAGTATGTCTTTCAGATTTTTTGATTTCCTGAAGACTATCTCGGGGCGAGGGGGCAAGGTTTCTTTAAGGACAGGGTCCATTAATAGGATTCCCCAGTGGTTTCTGAGTGAGTCTCTAATGGATTTCTCATGATGGTTAAAGGTAGTAATAAACGGGACGGAGTCTTTCTTGGTTTCTTTGGTCTTATATTCTAGCAGTGTTGATCTCTCTAATTGCCTTCGCTTTGATGGCTGCTTCTTCCATGATAATAGCTGGGTATTCTTTGTCCTTGAATCTCTTTTTGTATTTCTCTATTTGGGTATCACATTCTTCCTGATTGCTGCAATTTCTCTTTATTCTGTTAAATTGGGAGAAGGGGATGTTATTTTTCCATTTCTTCAGGTGGTTACATTTATAATGCAGGTAACTGTTCGTGTCAACTTGCTTAATGTAATTCTTGGTTTCGACTCTTCCTTCCATCCCCATTATAATCACATCGAGGAATTCAATCGACTCTTTATTGATCTTAGATGTAAAAACGAGAGTCATCTCATTGGTGCTCAGGAATTCCAGGAATTTATAAAAGAATTCTTCCGTGCCGTTCCAAACAATTAAAATGTCATCTATGTAACGACGATAAAAGATGATATGGTTCTTAAAATCATGGTTACCATAGATAAAACTCTTCTCCCAGCTGCCCATAAAAAGATTTGCAAAACTCGGTGCAAAAATCGTGCCCATTGCAGTCCCACAGCGTTGTAAGTAAAAATGATCTAAAAATTTAAAATAGTTGTGCTGAAGAATAAAATACATGACATCACATATAGAATCTTTATGGATGGCTGTTAGTGAGGTGTCATTTTCCATAAATTCTCTGCACGCTGTTACACCTTTCTCGTGGTTTATACATGTGTATAACGATTGCACATCTATTGTTACCCACCTACAGGTGTCTTTCCATTCGAAATCCTTCAGGGAGTTCAACACAGCAGTAGTGTCCTTTAAATATGATGGTAGCTCTTTCACGAAGACATCAACGTACTCTGATAAATTTGACGTGAGTGAATCAATGCCCGCCACAATAGGTCTTCCGGGCGGGTTTGTCAGATTCTTGTGGATTTTGGGCAAGAAGTAAAAGAAGGGGTAGTGGGGTCTGATTTCATTAGATATTGAAATTCTCCCTTTGTAATAATATCTGTGCGTAGACCATGTAATAGAAGTGTTCTTAATTCTCCAACAAAAACATCTTTGGGGTCGCCAGACAATTTTGTATAGGAAACATCATCTCCCAATAGTCTCAATGCTTCCTTGGTATATTTCTCACGGTCCATGATAAGCAGACCCCCCCTTTTATCAGCTTGTTTTATAACAATTCCCTGATTTTTCTGCAGCTTCTTCAAAGCCTCACTTTCTCGATTAGTGATGTTCTTCTCCTTAATTTTTTCCAAGTTGGTCTCACATAAGTCCTTTTTTACCAGTTCATAAAAAATACTTACATTGCTCCCCTTTGACTCAATGGATAAAATTTAGAGGTCTGTTTTAAACCTGATTTCGACTGATTCTCATAATTGCTGATAACAGCGTCCTCTTTCCTTAGGAAATGTCTTTTCAATGTCAATTTTCTGATAAATTTGTTTAAATCGATGAAGGTCTCAAACTTGTTAAGACCCCCTGTGGGTGCAAACGTAAGGCCTTTATTAAGTAAGGATATTTCCGGTTTCGACAAGGTATGTTGTGATAGATTAAAGATTCCTTTTTCCTTTGTTTCCGTCACTGCAATGTTCTTTTTTTGTGCTCTCTCCCTCCTACTGCCCCGTTTTCCTCTTCTTCTGTGTATCTTCTTTTGAGAGGTGATGCAAGGCGGACATCTTCCTTCAGGGGATTTCTTGTGGCTTCTTTTGGTCTTGTTCCTGTTCTTTGGGCTAAAAAAGTCTGATCACTGTTAGAGTTGAGTCTTTGTTGTGCTGTAAATCTATTCTGTGTCCTTAATGTTGGAGATGGTGTATTTATTTCTGGATTCCGTAGTGGTTTTCCTTTAACTGGTACAGTTCTCCAGTATTGTCTATCTGTTCGATTTATTTGTTGGTTCATAGTTCCAAACCTGCTCCAATTTTTTATTCTTCCTTGTTCATAGTCTGTTTTGTCCCTGAGAAACTTTTTTTCTTTATTCTTAGTAACCTCTTCTTCAATATGTTCCATTTTTCTGAAGAACCTTTTCATTAATCTTGTAATCTTTATCTTTAATCCTGTTTCTTTGCACTTGATGTTCTTCTCTAATTCTAAGAGGGAGTTCTTCTCCTCAAAAGTTTCATTAGGTCAATGGAACAATTGTGTAGTGTTTTATCCCATTTTTCTAAAAAGGCTGCATCCAGGTTACCGAATGTAGGTTGTTTTAGGAGTCTAAGCCCCCTAGGAATTCTATCGACTGAAATGTAATGCTCTAGGCCCTTAATATCCCACCATGTTTTCACTTCTTTGGTAAGGAGTCTTTCTATGCCCCAAAACAATTCATCTAAATCACCTGGTGGGGAGGGTTCACTAGATTGATGTCTTTCATTAAATATTTTTTGGCACCAATTTTGTCTTTTGGTTGCCCAATCTGAGTTCGTCCACATTCTAAATAAGTTGTAGTACACCAGGCAGCAAATAAAAATTGATACCAGAGAGCTTTAAGAATAGAAAGATTATTGTGCCACTTGTGTTCAACAACAAAAAATTAACAACAATTAAAAACCAAAGGTATAAATATACCCAATAAAAATAAATGACACTCCCTAGAGACTAATACAGGGCGTCAGCTGGCCCCCAAAACAGGAATGGTGGTTCCCTGTAGCAAGAAATTAATAACACACAGGGGGGTGAGGGATATAGCGACCAATGGTGTCTTAGAGAGATACACAATGAAAGTGAGTAGATCTAAGAATAATAAAAGAATAATAAAAAATGAGTAGATCTAAGAATAATAAAATACAATTTATTAACAAATACAATTAACAAATAAAAATTTGAGCAGCAAATCTCTTTAAAAAATGGGATAAAAACAGTATACACAATACAATATAGTACCAGTTAAAATATGTAAAAAGATTTTTGCTTAACTTGGTATGAGGTCACTGTCAGGTTGACCAACGCGTTTAGTCATTCAGACTTCATCAAGGGGTAAAGGCAGAATGGGACTAGGCTTCTATTTATACCAGTTCTACTCTCATAGTAATTATGACATCACTTCCTGTTAATTAACCATGGTATTGTAAAACAGACTAAGACCTTCTAGTTATAGTTATTAAATAGCCTAATTTCATAGTGTATAAGTATATAATGTTAAAAAAGCGTTTGAGAAACAGGTTTGGAGCTTGAGAGCTTTGAAAAACTCATATAGATGCGCCAGCGGATCTTCCGCCACACTTCCGGTTTTCTGTCGTCGCGTCACTTCCGCCCCACTTCCGGAACCGCGCCCGCGGCTTCCACTGATTCTTATAGACCAGGAGTATTTAGGCAGATTTCTCCCAGGGAGTTCATTGCGGGGGCCATCTTTGTAGAGGTTTTTACATAAACAGCTTCATACGGCGGCCATATTTATGGAGTTCATGGTCAGGGACATTAGTGTTAATCCTCCGTTTTATTAGACATGAAAATAGATAAGAAAAGGGGGTTAATCAGTTGATAATTTCTATCAGGCTAGTGACAATAAGTATTAAACATAGAGATCACTATAAAATATTAAATGAAAAATAATAATAATAACTGGACCTTCAAGTGAAAAAATATATAATTGAATAGATATGAGAATAATAGTAAATATAAAATATATATAAAAAATAAGATTTTAAACCTACCGGTAAATCTTTTTCTCGTAGTCCGTAGAGGATGCTGGGACTCCTTAAGGACCATGGGGATAGACTGGCTCCGCAGGAGACATGGGCACTTTAAGAAAGACTTTGACTCTGGGTGTGCACTGGCTCCTCCCTCTATGCCCCTCCTCCAGACCTCAGTTAGAGAAACTGTGCCCAGAGGATATGGACAGTACGAGGAAAGGATTTTAGTTAATCCAAGGGCAAGATTCATACCAGCCACGCCAATCACACCGTATAACTTGTGTTAAACTAACCAGTTAACAGTAGTGATGAGCGGATTCGGTTTTACTCGGTTCTCAAAACCGAATCTTATTGGCTATCCAAAACACGTGACATCAGTGAGCCAATAAGATTCGGTTTTGAGAACCGAGTAAAACCGAGTAAAACCGAATCCGCTCATCACTAGTTAACAGTATGAAAAACAACACAGTTTCGGTCCAAAACCGATGAAACTATAACATAACCCTTATTTAAGCAATAACTATATACAAGTCTTGCAGAAGTAGTCCGTACTTGGGACGGGCGCCAAGCATCCTCTACGGACTACGATAAAAAGATTTACCGGTAGGTTTAAAATCTTATTTTCTCTAACGTCCTAGAGGATGCTGGGACTCCGTAAGGACCATGGGGATTATACCAAAGCTCCCAAACGGGCGGGAGAGTGCGGATGACTCTGCAGCACCGATTGAGCAAACATGAGGTCCTCCTCAGCCAGGTTATCAAACTTATAAAACTTTGCAAAGGTGTTTGACCCCGACGAAGTAGCAGCTCGGCACAGCTGTAGTGCCGAGACCCCTCGGGCAGCCGCCCAAGACGAGCCCACCTTCCTAGTGGAATGGGCCTTAACCGATTTTGGTAACGGCAATCCTGCCGTAGAATGCGCTTGCTGGATCGTGTTACAGATCCAGCGAGCAATAGTCTACTTTGAAGCAGGGCCGCCAACCTTGTTGGCTGCATACAGGACAAACAGTGCTTCTGTTTTTCTGATCCTAGCCGTTCTGGCCACGTAAATTTTCAAAGCCCTGACCACATCAAGGGACTCGGAATCCTCCAAGTCACGAGTAGCCACAGGCACGACAATAGGTTGGTTCATATGAAAGGATGAGACCACCTTAGGTAGGAATTGAGGGACGGGTCCGCAACTCCGCTCTATCCATATGAAAAACCAGATAGGGGCTTTTATGTGATAAAGCCGCCAATTCCGAAACTCGCCTAGCCGAAGCCAAGGCTAACAACATGATCACCTTCCAAGTGAGATATTTTAACTCCACCGTTTTGAGTGGTTCAAACCAATGTGATTTAAGGAAACTTAACACCACGTTAAGGTCCCAAGGCGCCACCGGAGGTACAAAAGGAGGCTGAATATGCAGTACTCCCTTTACAAAAGTCTGTACTTCAGGTAGAGAGGCCAATTCCTTTTGAAAGAAAATGGATAAGGCCGAAATCTGAACTTTTATGGAGCCTAATTTTAGGCCCAAATTCACTCGTTTGCAGGAAGTGAAGGAGACGACCCAGATGGAATTCCTCCGTAGGAGCATTCCTGGCCTCACACCAAGAAACATTTTCTCCATATTCGGTGATAATGTTTTGATGTCACGTCATTCCTAGCCTTTATTAGCGTAGGAATGACCTCATCCGGAATACCTTTTTCCGCTAGGATCCGGCGTTCAACCGCCATGCCGTCAAACGCAACCGCGGTAAGTCTTGGAACAGACAGGGCCCCTGCTGCAGTAGGTCCGGTCTTAGAGGAAGAGGCCACGGATCTTCTGTGAGCAATTCCTGTAGATCCAGATACCAAGTCCTTCGTGGCCAATCTGGAACAATGAGGATTGTTCTCACTCTTCTTTGTCTTATTATTCTCAACACCTTGGGTATAAGAGGAAGAGGAGGAAACACATAGACCGACCGAAACACCCACGGTGTCACCAGGGCGTCCACAGCTATCGTCTGAGGATCTCTTGACCTGGCGCAATACCTTTTTAACTTTGTGTTGAGACGGGACGCCATCATGTCTATCTGGGGAAGTTTCCACCGGCCTGCGATCTGCGCGAAGACTTCCTGATGAAGTCCCCACTCTCCCGGATGCAGGTCGTATCTGCTGAGGAAGTCTGCTTCCCAGTTGTCCACTCCCGGAATGTACACTGCTGACAGTGCGCTTACATGATTTTCCGCCCAGCGAAGAATCCTGGTGGCTTCCGCTATTGCCACCCTGCTCCTTGTGCCGCCTTGTCGGTTTACATGAGCTACTGCGGTGACATTGTCCGACTGAATCAGAACTGGTTTGTCGCGAAGTAATGCCTCCGCTTGACGTAGGGCGTTGTATATGGCCCTCAACTCCAGGATGTTGATGTGGAGACAAGTCTCTAGACTCGACCAAAGACCTTGGAAATTTCTTCCCTGTGTGACTGCTCCCCAACCTCGGAGACTTGCGTCTGTGGTCACCAGGATCCAGTCCTGAATGCCGAACCTGCGACCCTCTAGGAGGTGAGCACTCTGCAGCCACCGCAGGAGAGACACCCTTGCTCTGGGGGACAGGGTGATCCTCTGATGCATTTGCAGATGTGACCCGGACCACTTGTCCAGTAGGTCCCATTGGAAGGTCCTCGCATGGAACCTGCCGAAGGGAATGGCTTCGTACGATGCCACCATTTTCCCCAGGACTCGAGTGCAGTGATGTTTTGGCTTCAATAGATTCCTGACCAGAGTCATGAGTTCCTGAGCTTTTTCCATTGGAAGAAAAACCTTCTTCTGGTCTGTGTCCAGAATCAAGCCCAAGAAGGTCATACGCGTCGTAAAAAACAACTGTGACTTCGGGATATTGAGAATCCAGCCGTGTTGCTGTAACACCTTCAAAGACAGAGACACGCTGTCCAGTAACTTCTCCCGAGATCTCGCTTTTATGAGGAGATCGTCCAAGTATGGGATAATTGTGACCCCTCGCTTGCGCAGGAGCACCATCATTTCTGCCATTACCTTGGTGAAAATCTTTGGGGCCGTTGAAAGCCCAAACGGCAACGTCTGAAATTGGTAATGACAATTTTGTACAGCAAATCTCAGGAACGCCTGATGAGGAGGAAATATTGGAACATGAAGGTATGCATCATTTATGTCCAGGGAAACCATAAAATCCCCCCCTTCCAGGCTGGCGATGACCGCCCTGAGCGATTCCATCTTGAATTTGAACCTTTTCAAGTATAGGTTCAGGGATTTTAAATTCAAAATGGGTCTGACCGAACCGTCCGGTTTCGGAACCACAAACAGGGTTGAGTAATAACCCTTTCCTTGCTGCAGTAGAGGAACCTTGACCACTACCTGTTGAAGATACAATTTTTGTATTGCATTCAACACTAACTCCCTCTCTGAGGGAGCCGCAGGTAGAGCAGATTTAAAAAAACGGCGAGGAGGCACCTCTTCGAATTCCAGCTTGTATCCCTGAGAAACAATTTCTATTGCCCAGGGATTCACCTGTGAATGAACCCAGATGTGGCTGAAAAGTCGAAGACGTGCCCCCACTTGAGCGGACTCCCCCAGGGAAGCCCCAGCGTCATGCGGTGGATTTTGCAGAGGCAGGGGAGGACTTCTGTTCCTGGGAACTAGCTGTGTGCAGCTTTTTTCCTCTGCCCTTACCTCTGGCAAGAAAGGACGATCCTGGTACTCTTTTGCTTTTATTTGAACGAAAGGACTGCATTTGATAATGAGGCGCTTTCTTAGGCTGTGAGGGAACATAAGGCAAAAAATTAGATTTACCTGCCGTAGCTGTGGAGACGAGGTCCGAGAGGCCTTCTCCAAATAACTCCTCACCTTTGTAAGGCAAAGACTCCATATGCCTCTTTGAGTCGGCATCACCCGTCCACTGTCGGGTCCATAAGACTCGCCTAGCAGAAACAGACATAGCGTTTATTCTGGAACTTAGCAAACAAATGTCTCTTTGAGCATCCCTCATATATAACTCAGCATCTTTTATATGCCCTAGGGTCATTAAAATGGTATCCTTATCTAGGGTCTCAATTTCCGTAGATAAGGAGTCTGTCCATGCTGCAACAGCACTACAAACCCAGGCCGACGCCATTGCCGGTCTAAGAATTGTACCTGAATGTGTGTAAATGGACTTCATGGTAACCTCCTGTCTGCGATCAGCAGCATCCTTGAGGGTAGCCGTATCTTGGGATGGCAGCGCTATCTTCTTTGATAAACGTGTTAAAGCTTTGTCCACCTTAGGAGAAGACTCCCATCGTATCCTATCCGTTTGCGGGAAAGGATACGCCATAAGAATCCTTTTGGGAATCTGCAGCCTCTTGTCAGGAGATTCCCAAGCCTTTTCGCACAGCTCGTTCAGCTTATACGAGGATGGAAAAGTGACCTCAGGCTTTTTCTCTTTATACATGTGTACCCTCTTGTCAGGGACAGGGGGTTCCTCTGTGATATGCAAAACATCTTTTATTGCAATAATCATATATCGAATGCCCTTAGCCACTTTTGGCTGTAATTTTGCCTCCTCATAGTCGACACTGGAGTCTGAATCCGTGTCGGTATCTGTGTCCATTATTTGGGACAATGTGCGCTTCTGAGACCCGGAAGGTCCCGGTGACACAGGGACAGGCATGGTCTGACTACCTGACTGTTCCCTAGCCTCAGCCTTGTCTAATCTCTTGTGTAATAAATTTACACTAGCACTCAAGACATTCCACATCTCCATCCAGTCCGGTGTCGGCGCTGCCGACGGAGATCTGACATTCATACACCCCCCTCCTCCTTAGGTGAGCCTTCCACTTCATACATGTTGACACACGCGTACCGACACACCCCACACACACAGGGAAGCTCTTATCTGAAGACAGTTCCCCACCAGGCCCTTTGGAGAGAGAGAGAGAGAGAGAGAGAGAGAGAGAGAGAGAGAGAGAGAGTGTGTATGCCAGCACCCCCCCCAGCGCTATATAACCCAGGCAAAACACAGAATGTTTCCCCAGTAGCGCTGAAATAACACATTTTTCGCCAATTATGTGCCCCCCCTCTTGAAAAACCCACTGTCACCTCAGTAAGCAGGGGAGAGTCCGGGGAGCTTCCTCTCAGCGCTGTGCTGTGGAGAAAAATGGCGCTGGTGAGTGCTGAGGGAGAAGCCCCGCCCCCTCGGCGGAGGGCTTCTGTCCCGCTCAAATTATTCAAAAACATGGCCGGGGCTCTTTATATACATGTACAGGGCCCAGCTGTACATGTATATATGTGTTTATGCCATAATAGAGGTTTATATTGCTGCCCAGGGCGCCCCCCCTGCGCCCTGCACCCTTACAGTGACCGGAGTGCGTGAGGTGTATGGGAGCAATGGCGCACAGCTGCAGTGCTGTGCGTTACCTCAGTGAAGATCACAAAGTCTTCTGCCGCCTTTGAAGCCTTCTTACTTCTCATACTCACCCGGCTTCTATCTTCTGGCTCTGCGAGGAGGACGGCGGCGCGGCCCTGGGACGAACTCCAGGGTGAGACCTGTGTTCCGACTCCCTCTGGAGCTAATGGTGTCCAGTAGCCTAAGAAACAGGACCTTGAAACTCAGAGAAGTAGGGCTGTTTCTCTCTCCTCAGTCCCACGATGCAGGGAGTCTGTTGCCAGCAGTGCTCCCTGAAAATAAAAAACCTAATTAAAATACTTTCCTAGCAGGAAACTCAGGAGAGCTCCCTGCAGTGCACCTATCTCCTCTGGGCACAGTATCAAACTGAGGTCTGGAGGAGGGGCATAGAGGGAGGTGCCAGTGCACACCCAGAGTCAAAGTCTTTCTTAAAGTGCCCATGTCTCCTGCGGAGCCCGTCTATCCCCATGGTCCTTACGGAGTCCCAGCATCCTCTAGGACATTAGAGAAATATATATATATATATATATATATATATATATATATATACTGTATATAGAAATAATATTAAAGTGCATTGTGCAAGTAAGATTTTACTCGTATAGATAATAGGGATAATATTTTTAAGGTGCAGATTGTGTGGACCAGTAAAGGTAATAAAGTGATAATTATGACATGCTCATGTAGGCTTTTAAAATCAGTTTGGTTACAGTACCTGATCTTCCCAGGTGGTCTCCCTAGTCTGGTACTGATCAGGCCCGACACTGCTTCGCTTTCAAGATCGGGCGAGATTGGGCCTTTCCAGTGTGGTCTGACTGTAATAATTACTACTTACCATACATGTGTCATAATTATAATAACGTGACTATATGAACATACAGTGATATGAGGGGGGAGAAGGGGAAGGGGGAAGGGGGGAAAGGGGGGAGGTGCTGTGGGGGGTGGGTTCGGGAGGTTTAGTGAAAATAGTGCGAAAAAGGGGAGGGGGAGGGGGTTAGCTGTGATAAAGAGGGAAGGGTTAAGGATCCAACCGTGATGACACTACGGCCATATAACTTCACAGGAACGGAGCGATTTCATAATAATCATTGAATCCCTTCGGGTGGAGTGTTTGCAGTTGAAAAATCCAATACATTTCTCTGCGTGAAAGTTTATTGGCTAAGTCGTCACCTCTCTCTCCCAGCTGAACGAGTTCAATTGCTTTGAAAGTCAATGCCTCCAGGTTGGAATTATGTGCAATGTTAAAATGTAAAGACTTCATAAACTGCAATACACAATCAGTGATTTATTCATTAGAATGCGAGTGCGGAAAACAATATGTGGGAAAAACAAAGAGACCACTTAAAATAAGGATACAAGAACATGTCCGTAATATAAAGAACAAAATGGAGAATCATGCAGTATCCAAACATTTTAACATTGCACATAATTCCAACCCGGAGGCATTGACTTTCAAAGCAATTGAACTCGTTAAGCTCGGAGAGAGAGGTGGCACTTCCTTTATCACACACACCGCCGGAGATGCAGGAGGGACACAGGAGAGCCGCGCGCTGCGCTCTCCGTGTCCCTCCTAACGCTGACTCGATTATAAGCCGAGGTGGCTTTTTCAGCACAAAAAAACGTGCTGAAAAAGTCGGCTTATAATCGAGTATATACGGTACTTTATCCACATACTGTTTAAAAGCTGCCACTCATTTATAGATGAGGTGTGTTGTGTAAAAAAGTAGAAAAAAATATTTTCTCAGTCTTGGTCTCTATTAGATTTACCTAGGCGCTGTTCTCCATTGCCCTTATATATATATATATATATATATATATATATATATATATATATATATATAATAGCAATAGTGCGGCACTCAGAGACATTTTTCGTCAGGAAATAAAACTCACGGACACAGCGGTCACTGATTCAACGTTTCAATCCCCACAGGATTTTTGTCAAGAATACAGATAATCCGAAACCAAGCTTACCTTATAGCCCCCCGAATACATGTAAAGCTGCATGGATTGGCCGCATTCTCCAGCCCGGGAGCCCGTCCCTGACACTGGTGCGGGAACATGATGTCAGCGCGCACTTGCATGCCACACAGCTGTTACCATAGAGACATCTAAACAACACGGAAAACATAGATGCATTGAGATATCAACAAACAATGTATATACCTGCATATAAAGGAAATATCAAAACCACAGATCTTAAAACATAGACACCGCTAACACAGCAGAGTAAAGCTGACATTTGTGTAATCCACAGCACAATTATATCACACACCTGTGCTGCATCAGGTAACACTAGAGGGATAGCCACATAGACACCAATGATCAAATGCAGATGTAAGCAATAGAAATGCCCCACTATTGATCCGTAAACAACACCAGATCTATACCCCCATGATACCATACTATGGGATGTCATATACCAATCCTAAATCAAGAGCACAGGTAAAACACTACCTGTACAAATATCTCTCTCTCACTTTCATTTACCAACATTATATAAACAAGGAAAAATCCGAGATTTACATAAAGCTAGCAAAAGAGATAGAATAATTAAGCCCTTTTGGGGCAATAACGTTAAGCCTGTGTATCCATTATGCCTCCCTTTTTAACAATAGAGAATTACGGTCACCACCTCTCCGCAGTGGCGGAATGTGATCGATCATTCTATACCGCAGGCTATGTAAAAGGATGTTTTGCCATTAAAAAGTGGCGAGCCACCGGTTGGTCACTTGCCCCTTTAGACAGCGCTAGTCGGATGGAAGAGCGATGTGCGCTCATTCTCTCTTTAAATTTCCTCTGGGTTTTTCCAACGTAGGACAGCCCACATGGGCACACCAATTGGTATACCACATGTGTGCTGTCACACGTGAGATGGTGAAGGATCTTATATTTAATTCACAGATGCGGGTGACAAAAAGTGTCCCGTCAAAAGAAAATTGCACGTAGTGCATGAGCATCTGAAACAACCATTTCTTTTTTTGGCCGGAAAATTTTTGCTAGTATCAGTTTGATAATTAGAGACATCGGCTTTAACAAGTACATCCCTTAGGTTTTTTGGGCGAGAATAACACATCAGGGAGGTCTGGGATAGTCCCAGCTCTCTGTCTGAAGAGACAATGGGCCAAAGTTTCTTTGATAATCGATTAATATCTGATGAACTGGTATTATACTGATTAACCCAGTGTAGTCTTTGTTTCTGTGGCTTAGAGATAACTTTAAATAAATAAATCTGGTCTACACAGGGCCATCGCTTTTGCTTTGGCACTATGTAGATCATCAAGATGGTACCCTCTCTGTAAAAATTTACTGATTAGCCAATCAATTTGTGACGATGCTATACTATCGTCAGTATTGAGCCTTCTGATCCGAACCATTTGCGAAAAAGGCAGCCCCATTTTAAGACTCAAGGGGTGGCAACTTTGGAAATGCAATAAGGTGTTTCTATCTGTTTCTTTAGTGAATAAGGTCGTATTAATCACACCATTTGCCAAACAAATTTTCACATCCAGGAACTTAATCTCTGATTGGCTCATGACGTATGTCAATTTTACTGGAGAGGAAGACATATTGTGACCCACAAGTAACGTATTCAATTCCGCTTCCGACCCAAGCCAAATGAAAAAAAGGTCATCTATAAATCTCGTATAGAACAACATGTTTCCAGCAGTTACAATTATTATTATCAACAAATAATGCCCTCTCAACACCAAACATATACGAATTTGCGTAACTGGTGGCCACAGAAGATCCCATGGCACACCCAGTTACTTGTAGGTATAGGTTGTTGTTGAATAAAAAGAAATTCTTAGTTAACACCAGTTCAAGCATTTGTAGCAAAATGTTCACATGAGAGACATCATAATCACCAAACGTAGATAACAAATCTTGTACAGAGTTAATTCCCTCACTGTGGGATATAACGGTGTAGAGACTGGAAACATCAGCTGTTACTAACCATGCACCATCAGGAATATTATTCAGAGAGTTCAATTTGTTCAATAACATTGTAGTATCAAGTAAAAAGTTAGAGTGTCGCTGGACTAATGGCTGTAATACAGAGTCCAAATAGAGGGAGGTCGGCTGAAATAATGAACCTCTGGCCGACACTATAGGGCGTCCAGGCGGAGGAAGCAATCCCTTATGAATCTTAGGGAGCGTATACAAGAGCGGTATCACTGGATACTTAGGAAGAAGGATGTCAAAGATTGCATCATCAATCAACTTAGAGTCTCTTGCTAGAGTAAGGACTTCGCGTAACTCATAAGAAAATTGTGTAGCGGGATCGCAGCTCAGTCTCTGATACACATTACCATCCTCTAACTGGCGGATTATTTCACAGGTGTAGTCTTGTAAATCTTGTAGGACTATACCGCCCCCCTTGTCCGCTGGATGGATCACCAATTGATGGTTTTTTGATAATGATTTAATGGCCTCCTGCTCAAGGGGGGTTAAGTTAGGATATGTAGATTTTCTATTTGTAGAAACAGACGTAACGCCTTGATCCAGTAGTCTCACAAAAGTTTTAATGGAGGCATTATTGGATGGAGGATCAAAGCTGGACTTAGGCTGTAGCCGATTCAATTGTACAGGTATCTTTGATTTAACAGGCTGTTCCACAATGGCATCTTTTTTATTGAAAAATTATTTTAATTTTTATTGCCGATGTAAACAAGATTTTTCAACCTGCCATCTGAAGTCGTCAAATTTTGCTGTCGGTTTGAAGGATAATCCCTTAGACAGTAGACTTTTTTCACTTGCACTTAATTCATAAAATGAAAGATTAAAAATGATTTCCTCCTGGATTGTATTGGTGGTTTTGTGCTCGGGTTTGTTTCGTCTGTTCTGACCCCCTCTCCTATTGAATCTCCTAGATCTAGTCTGACCATTTTTCTGGTAGCTACTGCTAAAGGGATTACCTCCTTATTCTTGTTCCTTTTATTCACTTTGGTCTTCTCAAACTCACTAGCTGAGCTATTACCTTCCTGAGAGGATTCAGTGTCAGGGGCATTTTTCGGGTAACGATTCCTCCAAAAATAAGGATTTCTGCCAGGGCCTCTATTCCCTTTAAAGTTGTCACTGCCCGTGAGCCACCTATAGACTTGATGATGTTCATAGTCAAGGTTCACTTTCTGTAATTTTTGTCTTTTGAACTTCAATACATCTCTCTTGTAGATAGTGAGTTGATTGCCAAGTTTAGTCAGCCAGTCAGTCTCAGTGTCAGTCTGCAGGCAAGGTAGGTGCTTTGACTCAAACTCAGTAATTTTGCTCTGGGTAATAAGGTACTCCTTCTTAGATTGCTCAATGACCAGCAAAATCAGGTCAAACGAGCACTTATTGAGGATGTTAACCCATTTTTTGCAAAAATTAGGGTCAAAACGGCCAATAGTCGGGCAGTTCCGTACTCTGAACCCCCTAAGAATTTGCTTGGCTCTGTAATAATCGCTCAATGAAACCCCATGCAAATGGAAATCAATTTCACGCTTCTTAAGATTAAGGAGGTCACGGTAGATGATATCGTTAAGAGATTCAATTTGGTCAGCCATATGTTCACTGTGCAAAATGCCATCTGTATCAGACTCAGAATAGCTAAAAACATCATGCAGTGGTACCAGTAATGGATTAAAATGATCATCAAATGCATCCGTTAATTCCGCCATGTTTAGCCACCAGATTTATACAAAAGTGCAATCCGTGCAGATTTGTAATGTGCAAAAAAAGCTAATGTGCAAATATATTGTAAAAAGTGCAAGTGCAAATATCTTGTTAAATAGCAGCAATTTATAAAGTGCAAGTCCCAGCTGCACATAAAAACAGACAGTTCACAGACAGGTATTCCTTTTGAGGTCAATGAATTGGGGGTGCCATAGTCCAGTTCAACAAAGAACTCATATAGAATACACAAAACCCGGCACTCCACCTAAAAGCTGTAACCAGTCCTGGTGCCCTCACAACAAATGAATAGTGGATAGCAATAGTGCGGCACTCAGAGACATTTTTCGTCAGGAAATAAAACTCACGGACACAGCGGTCACTGATTCAACGTTTCAATCCCCACAGGATTTTTGTCAAGAATACAGATAATACAAAACCAAGCTTACCTTATACCCCCCGAATACATGTGAAGCTGCACGGATTGGCCGCGTTCTCCAGCCCGGGAGCCCGTCCCTGACACTGGTGCGGGAACATGACGTCAGCGCGCACTTACACGACGCACAGCTGTTACCATAGAGACATCTAAACAACACGGAAAACATAGATGCATTTAGATATCAACAAACAATGTATATACCTGCATATACAGGAAATATCAAAACCACAGATCTTAAAACATAGACACCGCTAACACAGCAGAGTAAAGCCGACATTTGTGTAATCCACAGCACAATTATATCACACACCTGTGCTGCATCAATTAACACTAGAGGGATAGCCACATAGACACCAATGATCAAATGCAGTTGTAAGCAATAGAAATGCCCCACTATTGATCCGTAAACAACACCAGATCTATATCCCCATGATACCATACTATGGGATGTCATATACCAATCCTAAATCAAGAGCACAGGTAAAACACTACTTGTACAACTATCTCTCTCTCACTTTCATTTACCAACATTATATAAACAAGGTAAAATCCGAGATTTACATAAAGCTAGCAAAAGAGATAGAATCATTAAGCCCTTTTGCTATTCCCGCCCAAAAAACCTAAGGGATGTACTTGTTAAAGCCGATGTCTCTAATTATCAAACTGATACTAGCAAGAATTTTCTGGCCAAAAAAAGAAATGGTTGTTTCAGATGCTCATGCACTACGTGCAATTTTCTTTTGACAGGGGACACTTTTTGTCACCCGCATCTGGGAATTAAATATAAGATCCTTCACCATCTCACGTGTGACAGCACACATGTGGTATACCAATTGGTGTGCCCATGTAGGCTGTCCTACGTTGGAAAAACCCAGAGGAAATTTAAAGAGAGAATGAGCGCACATCGCTCTTCCATCCGACTAGCGCTGTCTAAAGGGGCAAGTGACCAACCGGTGGCTCGCCACTTTTTAATGGCAAAACATCCTTTACATAGCCTGCGGTATAGAATGATCGATCACATTCCGCCACTGCGGAGAGGTGGTGACCGTAATTCTCTATTGTTAAAAAGGGAGGCATAATGGATACACAGGCTTAACGTTATTGCCCCAAAAGGGCTTAATTATTCTCTCTCTTTTGCTAGCTTTATGTAAATCTCGGATTTTACCTTGTTTATATAATGTTGGTAAATGAAAGTGAGAGAGATATTTGTACAGGTAGTGTTTTACCTGTGCTCTTGATTTAGGATTGGTATATAACATCCCATAGTATGGTATCATGGGGGTATAGATCTGGTGTTGTTTACGGATCAATAGTGGGGCATTTCTATTGCTTACATCTGCATTTGATCATTGGTGTCTATGTGGCTATCCCTCTAGTGTTACCTGATGCAGCACAGGTGTGTGATATAATTGTGCTGTGGATTACACAAATGTCAGCTTTACTCTGCTGTGTTAGCGGTGTCTATGTTTTAAGATCTGTGGTTTTGATATTTCCTGTATATGCAGGTATATACATTGTTTGTTGATATCTCAATGCATCTATGTTTTCCGTGTTGTTTAGATGTCTCTATGGTAACAGCTGTGCGGCGTGTAAGTGCGCGCTGACGTCATGTTCCCGCACCAGTGTCAGGGACGGGCTCCCGGGCTGGAGAACGCGGCCAATCCGTAAAGTTTCACATGTATTCGGGGGGTATAAGGTAAGCTTGATTTTGGATTATCTGTATTCTTGACAAAACTCCTGTGGGGTTTGAAACGTGGAATCAGTGACCGCTGTGTCCATGAGTTTAATTTCCTGACGAAAAATGTCTCTGAGTGCTGCACTATTGCTATCCTCTATTCATTTGTTGTGAGGGCACCAGGACTGGTTACAGCTTTTAGGTGGAGTGCCGGGTTTTGTGTATTCTATATTATATATATACATATACACACATACATACACACACACACACATATATATACATACACACACACACCGCGGTTCAAGACCGGAGGTATATATATCTTACTTGTACAATATATTCTGTAATAGGTATACTCTTTCTTAACGAACGCTGTCTGTAATAAGACATGTAGAATACTCAAGTGTCTGTAAAGTCTCAGCGCTGTGGACAGGTGGCTTTACAGGGGAGACCTTGCCCTGCAATCCTAGAGACCGATAGCAGCTATGCTCAGAAGATGGCGCCCAGCATCTCTGTCAGTAACTGAGAGAGTGTGAGGCAGCTCAAGTGCGGGAAATCTGCAAGGATATGGCGCCCTGGGCCCAGGCTACAGGTCAAGCGCAGACTCCCCATTGTTGGGCCTCACCACCGGTACTACGGAGCCTTATCAATAGGGGCGTTAGTACACCCGACCTGTACTCCTATACCCTGGCGGATATAGTGCGGTCCCTGCTAGGTAACAGTGTCCACGCCAGCTCGCAGTCCGTCTCCGTAGACTGCGACAGGAATGCGATTTGGTGGCAGGTCCCGCCTGGGGGACCATCTTATCTCCTCCCTTCGTAGCAGCCACGCAAACCAGGAGAATGTCTGCGACCGTGTGCCTAAGCCGGAGCATCTATGCCACAAGCACCCAGGATCTGAGCTGCAGGAGTATGCAACGCCGCTTGGGAGGTTACGGAGACGCAGTGCTGAATGTCACCCTGACAAAACAGTGCTGCATCCCTTGAAGTCTTCAGCTTTTTCAGGGCTGCCCAGTGCAGCCCACCTATTAGGTGACCTGCTGCCTGCAGGCACCACTCGAAACTTAGCCTGGAGGCAGGGTAATAGAGGAGGACCCAATGCATCATGGGATAGTCAAAGCTTTGCCTGATGGTGCCTCTGGATCCAAGATCCCACTCTACACCCCAATGTAGTCCCTGTGGAAGACAGTGTACCCCGCTGCAGAAATTTCTATTTAATGCAGCACTAAATGTCAAAATGTATTATCTATTGTGCATTAAAGTCTATTCACATTGGCGCATATATTCTTTTTAGAGGTACATTCCCTACCCTGGTGCTCTCCTACAGTAGTTTGGTAAATTTGATTACAGTATGGATGCTCACAGCCAGTCTGGCCATCTGGCAAATACCAGATAGGTTGGTCTGCCTTAAAAGCCCAGCCAAGCAGCCCCACCTCCCAGTGTTCTGCTCGGCTGCCAGGCGACAAAGAGATGGGGGTGTTCTGTGAGGCCAGGCCCCCATGATGTTTGGCACCCCTGTGACTCCTAGAACACCCTAAAAAACACAGAGGGAGGTGTAGCACACCCCAGTGAGGCATGACCACGACCCCATGTAGCGAGGCTACACCCCTTTCACATGCTTGCGCACGAAGGGTATAATGTCAGGGCTGATTAAATGCCGCAGTACTTCCCTATGAATGCTTGTATCATTGTTATCCGTACATACTAAGGGGTCAATTCAATTAGACACTGGACAGGTCTTCAAAGGCTGATTTCTGCTTGCAGGCTATGGAGAATATTGTAACGAGAAATTGCGCGAGATTTAGTGGTCAACTAAATTGACCACTAAATATAGTCTTTTATTATATAGGATTATTCAATGAGCCTAAGGCTGTTCCTCACCTTTATTATGTGTGCCGGTGGCCATTAGAGGCCGCCCCACGGACCAAATGACTCCTTTGTGTGCTACAAGCGGTCACAGCTGAAAGTAAAAGTGATAACGTAGGGAGATGTTACAGCCTGCTCCTAATTAATTAAAATTATTGATCTGACTTTCACGCTTGCTGCATATGTAGAGAGAGTGCTGGAGAGAAAGAGAGAATGTGGTGGAAGGGGTATGTTTTTGGTGTGGCAGTTGCCATTTATAACAACCTTTCAGATTCAAAATTGATTGGATTTTCTACCCATTCATTTGATTTCCACTTACTGTTATATTAACAGGAATATCTACATATATAAAACGCTAACGCTGCTCCTCACCCCTGTGTTGCCTCCACCGGCCACTGGAGGGCACCCGACGGAGCTCCGTTCAGGAAACGGACACACATACCCTATGTACACTGCACCCTCCACCATATACTGCCTCTATATACACTGCACCTCCATCCTCTTCCATATTCTGAACTCCTCACCATATACTGCTCCTATATACACACTGCACCCCCATACCCATCCATATAGTGCCCACTATGTACAAGGCACCCCCTCCTCCATATACCACATACTCTGAACCATCTCCCCCCTATACTATGCTGCAATCCCAGGTTACTTGCCATCCTGGGACACAGCAACAAGTAGCAGCAACCAGAAAACAGATGCAGGAACCACCAGATGGTCCCGCAGCACTCAGAGCAGAGCACCAGGGACACGCGTGTGGCCACTTACTGCAGGGGGGGGGGGGGGGGGGGTAGGTGAATCAGTATGACTGGAAGGGGTGAGTCCCTGTGTGGGGTGAACAGTGCGGTGAATGGGAGGAGGGTTGGTGCTGGGGCTGCAGAAGATGGAGGAAGAGGCAGATAACCGGTACAGTTGCTTTATATATACTGGGCGCCAGCAGAGGGGTGGAGTCCAGTGCTTGCCCCTCCCACATCCCGAACAGGCCATGCCCAGACTCCTCCGTCTAGCTGCTGGTGGCTACTGGTGTCCTCTACCCCCATACTAGCCGGGAGCTGTGCTGGGACTGGTGAGCTTACACGAGCCAGTACTGGTGTACACAGTGCAGCACCATTATAGCCTGCCCATTACAGATATACAGCATCTCTCTCTCTAATAATCACCTACCTACTCAGCATGACAGAGGCCCGGCTCCCAGCAGCAGGACTTCTAGAAACCCGACAGCTCCTGAAAATACCAGCAACATCCAACAAACAACAGCCACTTCATTAACAGGTTTCCAATAATAGTTGGCCAAAAATTGGATAGGCAACAACAAATATCACTATGGTAAGGTAGCAACAAAACAAAGCAATGGAACCATAACATGAGCCCAATGCTTTTATAGGAGGAGTGTCAAAAATGTAATGTGTAATGCAAATGCAACTTTTATACTATAACAGTTGTGGATTTGTTCTGGTTTCCTTTTATAATCCATCTTTTACTGTAAACTGATAGTATATTATTTAGTATACATTTTTATAACAGAACCTAAAAGTAAATGCTACAGATCCCTGCAATCATTACTTAAAGATGTGCTATCTAAAAGGTGGCAGTGTCACTGTTTTCTAGTCTGAGGCCTGGTGCTGCCACATGTAATTTGTCTGGTTGAGAATCGCTCCCACAGCTCACACCATTTCCACTGGCTAAGTTGGCAACCTAAAGGGACTACAAACCCTTGGGAAAAGAGCTTCTTGAAGCAGCCCCCAAAGCTTTGGCCTGTGTTCGTGTGTAAGGGGGAAGGGATACGTTAAAGTAGTGGTTCGTAAGCTTACCCCTCAAACAGTGGTGTAGCATTAGCTCCCCGCAGACCCTGTAGTGGCTTGGTGGCGCCGGAATCTGCTGAAAATGTCCCTCCAAAAATGGCCACCACCTAGGAGGAGACATGCTAGAGGTACTACTTGACCTCTAATGTCTGTCAGGGAAGCACAGCACTTATAACTTTACCCAGTAGTGCCGGTAACACTGATGCAACTGGAAGATGATACAGAATGCTGCATCTTCTGCAATGAAAGCCCTGGCAATGAGCATGGAACCCAGAGCGTAAACCCCCTGGCAACGAGCATGAAACCAAAGCATGAAACCCCTGACAACGAGCAGGTAATTTAAGAGTAATTAGAAGTCTAATTTGTAAGGGGCATTATTGCATGTGGCATATTGTGTAATGGGCATTGTGTGATGGGCATTAAAGTGTGTGGCATATTGTGTAATGGGAAATACAGAGTGTGGCATAATGTGTAATGGGCATTACAGTGTGTGGCATAATGTGTAATGGGCATTACGGTGTGTGATCAGAAACTTTTTTTGGCAGGGGGAAGCAAAATTTATAGTTACCCCACTGCCCTTAAGTATCCCCAACAAGTCATGCTTTGAGGATTTTTGTAAGTGGAAGTAAGTACGATAATTACTGACCCAGAAAAAGAGAGACTTACTTGTGCATGAATAAAGAAATCCATAAAACATGTATCTATGGATAGTACTTGAGGACTGGCGTTAAAGAACCAAATGTAAATGCTTTGGTAAATTAAACGTTTAACAAAGAGTTTGCATGAGCAGTTTTATATGCATTCATATTCCATTACATCTGCTTTAATTTCCCTATACAGTTTAAGACACAACATACACCATTTTCAGATTATTAACACACAAATACTTATGATGTGTTCTTATAATCTCAATGTTAAATAAGAAAATAGCTTAAACAGCATGTAAACATATACTAACCCCTTACTCGCAAATTTGTACAAACTTAGCATACATTTATTTTTAAAATATTGATGTATAAACAGTGTCAGACTGAATGTATGAAGGGCCCACAGGGTGAATGCAGTGTTAGTAACCCACGCTTAAGGGGTGCGACCAATTACCACGGGGTGAGACAAGCTCCCACAGAGGCTTGGACAGCGATTAGAGACCATGTAACTGACCCTCCTATGGAGTTTAATTTGAGTGCAATGTCTAGAACCTGACATTATAAGAAGGGATGGGGCCTACTGTAGATTTCTCCTGTACCTCTGTGGGCCAGTCCAACCCTGTGTTTAAATGACTCAGCACTCACATATCTAAAATCACTTGCCCAGTTATTCTCATAAAACTGGCAAATCCATTATAGGAAGGCGGCAAATTATCTATTTGGACTATTTATTTCAACTGTTTATAATTCCATCATTTAAGCTATATTCAGATTTATACACGCGTGGTTATCTGCTGTGGACGTTGTGACGTCACCCGCCGGGTCCGGAGCCGGCGAGAGAGACCGAGCGAGACGAAGCACAACGGTGACATTGTTCCTTTCATTGAGCTTGGATCTTTAAACCATAATGTATGTGGATATTACTCCTTTTTTATAAAGCGATTACCTTTTAACTCACCAGTGCGCTCTCCTGATTCTTTCTAGCACAAATACTTACGGCTCCTGGGCTTGGGCTGGATTGAGCTGCAAACTGGTGGAGTTGTGAGAAAACTCTGGGAAACACGGACAGGCTGCGCAAGGATTGACTATTATATATATATATATATATATATATATATATATACATACACATACACACACATACATATATACATACATACACACACACACACACACACACACACACAGGTTGAGTATCCCTTATCGAAAATGCTTGGGACCAGAGGTATTTTGGATATGGGATTTTTCCGTATTTTGGAATAATTGCATACCATAATGATATATCATGGTGATGGGACCTAAATCTAAGCACAGAATGCATTTATGTTACATATACACCTTACACACACAGCCTGAAGGTCATTTTAGCCAATATTTTTAATAACTTTGTGCATTAAACAAAGTGTGTCTACATTCACACAATTCATTTATGTTTCATATACACCTTATACACACAGCCTGAAGGTCATTTAATACAATATTTTTTATAACTTTGTGTATTACACCAAGTTTGAGTACATTGAGCCACAGAAAACAAAGATTTCACTATCTCACTCTTACTCAAAAAAGTCTGTATTTCGGAATATTTGGATATGGGATACTCATTCTGTATATATATTATAATTGTAACTGCTCTAAGTGTAACGGGTACTGCAATTATACTGAGTCACATCCATGCATGTTTGTGGATTTTCACTAAGTTCTCAATTTATATAATAATGTCTATAATGTGTATTATTAAGCCCTCTAATGACAGCTAATTAATGGTGTTAAGATCTGTGCACGTCTTTTATATTTCTTGTCCCTGTGTGGCACATACTGTAGGTCTTTAAATACTGTATAATGCCAAATATTTGCAAAGCTCAGTCAGTATACAAGGATTTACTGACACATTAACACATTATCTACCTAAATGGCAAGCAGCAAATTCAGTACCACCCAAGAGTAAACTGAGCACTTTCATTTAATGTCATATATAAATGCACATAATTGTTCATTGCACGCATGGATGAAAGAAAAGAAAATATACACAGTCCTTAAATTAAGACTATATAAATAGACACGAATAAAAAAATGTAAATTTGATTAAGGGAAATTTGTTTGTCAAGTCACAAGACACCTGCGCAAGGTAACTTGTGTTTGGGTCCAGTAAATAATACAAGTTTCTAGTCCTGGAATATACCCTAATTTACAGTATATATATATCCTTCACCAAAAGACATTCACACTCACAGTAAATCAGATTTCTGGAACTTTACCTCAATCTGTCAAAGAGCAATGTGTGCCAACAACAAGGAGGCTTCATTTTACAGATAACAGTTTGATATTATGGCATGATGATCACTTCAAATACAGAAGCTAATGTTTTTTCAACTACACTACAGAAATGAGAAAAAACAAATCTGTTACAGCTGAGCATCAAAGCTTTTAAAATTAGTGTTTCAAGCAGGAGCAAATTTAATTTGGAAAATATAGTAATTCAAAAAAATACGTTATGGTAAGAACTTACCATTAACAGGATCCACAGTATAACAATGGGATATGATGAAGCGACAGCGGATTTGCATCAATCGGTCAAAGCTTTTCCGGCCTCCCAGCATGCAATGGGCCGGTCCATATATCCCAGCCTCCTTGCTCAGGCAAATCATCTGTATTATAAAGCTCAAGGCAGGAGCATCATAGATAGCCCTAATCAGGCGATAAGAACACACATGCACACCCTTCCGTACAAGAAGGAAGAGGTGAGTAAAAGGGTCCTCAAATCAGGTGCGTCAGGGTGGGATCCCTCTGGACTTAGGAAAAATACCGCTATCAACGGTAAGTTCTTACCATAACGTATATTTCTCCGGCAGGGTCCACAGGTTATCCACAGGATAACAATGGGATTTCCCAAAGCAATGTAGTGGTGGGGACGCCCCTGATTGGACAGGAGAATTAATGTGTTAATGGAAGACCATGTGGCTGCCTTACATATCTGTTCTGCTGAAGAACCACGTTGTGCTGCCCATGCATGATGAACCTACCTTATTTCAAAAAAATACGTTATGGTAAGAACTTACCATTAACAGGATCCACAGTATAACAATGGGATATGATGAAGCGACAGCGGATTTGCATCAATCGGTCAAAGCTTTTCCGGCCTCCCAGCATGCAATGGGCCGGTCCATATATCCCAGCCTCCTTGCTCAGGCAAATCATCTGTATTATAAAGCTCAAGGCAGGAGCATCATAGATAGCCCTAATCAGGCGATAAGAACACACATGCACACCCTTCCGTACAAGAAGGAAGAGGTGAGTAAAAGGGTCCTCAAATCAGGTGCGTCAGGGTGGGATCCCTCTGGACTTAGGAAAAATACCGCTATCAACGGTAAGTTCTTACCATAACGTATATTTCTCCGGCAGGGTCCACAGGTTATCCACAGGATAACAATGGGATTTCCCAAAGCAATGTAGTGGTGGGGACGCCCCTGATTGGACAGGAGAATTAATGTGTTAATGGAAGACCATGTGGCTGCCTTACATATCTGTTCTGCTGAAGAACCACGTTGTGCTGCCCATGCATGATGAACCTACCTTATGAGTAGAGTGAGCAGAGACATTGGGGGTCATTCCGAGTTGATCGCTAGCTGCCGTTGTTCGCAGCGCAGCGATCAGGCTAAAAAACTGCATTTCTGCGCATGCGTATGCCCCGCAATGTGATACTCTTCTAGCTGACGCCATAGCCAGTAGAAAGAGAACTTTAGCTGTCAACCATTTAAGATCCACTTTATTAAGTGGTTCAAACGGGGCAACTTGAAGGGCTTTCAGGACTATACTTAAGCCCCAAGGCACTGTAGGAGGAACAAAAGGAGGTTGAATGTGCAGCATTCCCTGGAAAAAAGTACACAAATCATGTAAATTGGCAATTTTCTTTTTGAACCATACAGTCAATGCCGACACTTGCACTCTCAAGGAAGCCACCTTCAAACTTTTATCCATTCCTCCCTGAAGGAATGCTAAGACCCTTTAAACTTTGAAAGACTTAGGGTCCATTTTCCGTTCACTGCACCAATGAATATAGGTTTGCCACGGGTGGTCTTCAGTTTGCCGGCGGCAGGAATCCCGACGACCAGCATACCGGCGCCGGAATCCAGACCGCTGGCATACAGACCGATTTTCTCCCTCTTGGGGGTCCACGAACCCCCTGGAGGGAGAATAGATAGCATGGAAGCACGCCACCGTGCCCACAGCGTGGCAAGCGCAGCGAGCCCACAAGGGGCTCATTTGTGCTCGCCCAGCTGTCAGTATGCTGGCGGTTGGGATTCCGGCGCCGGTATGCTGGCCACCGGGAGCCCGACTGCCGGCATAACATACTACACCCGTTTGCCAAATTCGGTGATAAATGCGAGCTGAGGAAGGTTTCCTTGCTCTGAACATAGGGGGTAATTCCAAGTTGATCGCAGCAGGAAATTTTGTAGCAGTTGGGCAAAACCATGTGCACTGCAGGGGGGGGGGGGGGGGCGGCAGATATAACATGTGCAGAGAGAGATAGATTTGGGTGTGTTGAGTTCAATCTGCAATCTAAATTGCAGTGTAAAAATAAAGCAGCCAGTATTTACCCTGCATAGAAACAAAATAACCCACCCAAATCTAACTCTCTTTGCAAATGTTATATCTGCCCCCCCTGCAGTTGCCATAGTTTTGCCCAACTGCTAAAAAAATATCCTGCTGCGATCAACTTGGAATTACCCCCATAGTTTGAATTACATGTTGTGAGAATCCTCTTGACTTCAGGATAGAGGTTTCAAGAGCCACGTTGTCAAAGACAGTCGATCCAGATGTCTGTGATAACAAGGACCCTGCATCAGTAGATCTGGACGTTGAGGGAGCAGAAGTGGAACATCCATCAACATCCTCTGCAGATCTGTGTACCAATGTCTTCTGGGACCAAGCCGGAGCTATTAGTATCACGGCACCTTTTCCTTGCTTTATCTTTCTCACCACCCTGCGTAATAGGGTGATTGGAGGAAACACGTAAGCCAGATGAAAATCCCATCTCACCGACAGGGCATCCACAAAGATCGCTATGGGATCCTTTGTTCTTGACCCGTATGCGAGCACTTTGTTGTTCAGCTGGGACGCCATGAGCTCTATCTCTGGCAACCCCCACTTGTCTACTAGAGTCTGAAAGACCTCCGGGTGTAGAGCCCATTCGCTTTCCTGAATGGCGTGTCGACTGAGAAAGTCCGCTTCCCAGTTTAGGACTCCTGGAACAAACACTGCGGACTAGGCTGGATGATGAAGTTCTGCCCACTTTAGTATGTGACTTACCTCCTTCATCGCTTTTCGGCTGCGAGTTCCTCCCTGATGGCTGAGGTACGCTACTGCCATTGCATTGTCCGAGCGGATCTAGACTGGTTTTCCCCGAAGAATGTCCTTTGCCTAAATCAGTGCCATATATATGGCACGAAGTTCCAATATATTTATTGGCAGGCAACTTTCTTCTTTGGTCCATTCCCCCTGAAAGCACAACCTTCCTGACCGTGCTCCCCAGCCCTGGAGACTGGCATCTGTCATCAGAATTTCCAAATCTGATATCCAAAAGGGTCTCCCCTTGTCCAAATGGGATGTCTGTAGCCACCAGGCTGATGGCCTTCTTACTTCTAACGTAAGAGCCATAGGCCCTCATTCCGAGTTGTTCGCTCGCTAGCTGCTTTTAGCAGCAGTGCAAACGCTAAGCCGCCGCCCTGTGGGAGTGTATCTTAGCTTAGCAGAAGTGCGTACGAAAGGATCGCAGCGCTGCTACAAAAAAAGATTGTGCAGTTTCTGAGTAGCTCGAGACTTACTCCTAGCTAGCGATCACATCAGACTGTTTAGTTCCTGTTTTGACGTCACAAACACGCCCTGCGTTCGGCCAGCCACGCCTACGTTTCCCCAGCCACTCCTGCGTTTTTATCCGACACGCCTGCGTTTTTACACACACTCCTCGAAAACGGTCAGTTACCACCAAGAAACATCCATTTCCTGTCAATCACTCTGCGGCCAGCAGTGCGACTGCAAAGCGTCGCTAGACCTTGTGTGAAACTGCATCGGCTTTTGTGAAAGTACATCGCGCCCCATACGCATGCGCAGAAGTGCCGCTTTTTTACCTAATTGCTGCGAACGAAAGCAGCTAGTGAACAACTCGGAATGAGGGCCATAGTCTGTGTCTTTATCGTCTGATGCAACCCATTCCATTTGACAAGAATCAGACGCTGCAGAGGCCTCGAGTGGAATTGTGCAGACTCCACCATGTCGAATGTTGACACCATCAAATCCATCACGCACATTGCTGCGTGAATGGATACCTTTTGACTGTGTAACAAGTCCTGAATCCTTGACTGAACCTTGGATATCTTGTTCAGAGGTAAAATTACTCTCTGAAGACTTGAATCCAGTACAGCCCCCAAGTGAGCCATCCGTTGTGACGGAACCAGAGATGATTTTGCCCAATTTATGAGCCACCTGTGGTTCTGCAGACACGTTCTTGTCTGCTGCAGATGACGTAAGAGCAATTCCTGCGTCCGTGCCAGGATTAAAAGATTGTCGAGGTATGGAAATATTGTTATCCCCTGCTGGCGGAGATAAGCTGTCATTAGCACCATAATATTGGTAAATACTCTGGGAGCTGTGGCTAACCCATAGGGTAGGACCTGAAACTGAAAATGCTGTTGGAGGATAGCGAACCTGAGATAGCACTGATGGGACAGTGCTATAGGATCATGTAGGTAAGCATCCTGTATATCCAGGAATACCATATAATCCCCTGGCTCCATGGCCAAAATGATGGAACGTAACGTCTCCATGTGAAACCGAGGTACCCAAATGTATTTGTTCACTACTTTGAGATTAAGAATGGGCCGAAATGACCCATTCGGCTTCTGAACTAAAAACAGGTTGGAGTAAAAACCCTGTCCTCGTTGTGCAGGAGGAACTGGAATTACTATTCCTGAGTGAAGTAATTTCTGAACGGCCTCTAACAAAGCCCTGGCCTTCGTCTCTACCCGGGACGGGCTGTTACAGAAAAACCTTTGCGGAGGGTGCTTCTTGAAGGCAAAAGTATAACCTAGAGATAACGCTTCCTGCACCCAGGCATCTGTTGTGGACTGCTGTCAGATCTGTGCAAACTGAAGAAGTTGCCCCCCCCCCACTGGGGTCCCCCAGGTGGAGGCCCGCATCATTAGGCTGATGGCTTATTATCTGTTTTCCCAACCGGTCCTCTGGTAGCCCAATGCTTTTTAGTCTTACCAGACTTCTTGTATTGGGGCTGCTTGCCATCACTTTTTCCTTTAACTTTTCCTTGAGACCGAAAGGGCCGAAGAGCCGGAACTTTAGGTATGAAATTGTATATGGATAGAAACTTGACCTTCTTGGAGTCTGCTTCTGACTCCAAAATATCTGTCAACTCTTCACCAAAAAGAATATCTCCAGAAAATGGCAAAGATTCCAAAACCTTCTTAGATTCTGAATCAGCTTTCCACGTACGTAGCCAAACTGCTCAGTGAGCAGCCATTTTTAAAGCTGATGCACTGGAGGCAATAGTACCCATATCCAATGCTGCTTCTTCCAAAAACATTGCAGCCTGTTTTATATGAGCTATATGGGTCTTTTGCTCTCTAGATGCTATTGAAAAATCCCCCCCCAATGCATCAGCTCAGGCGGCCACTGCTTTTGCCATCCAAGCTGAAGCCATGGCTGGCTTTGTAACTGCCCCAGACAGGGAAAAAATGTTTTTTTTAGAAAACCATCCACTCTCCTATCCGTGACATCATTTAATGATGTTGAAGGCAAGTGTAATGTAGATTTTTGCACTAATCGAATTACATGCATATCTACTTTAAGAGCCACCTCCCTTTTTAAATAATCCCCAGCTGGAAGAGGATAAGGAGATTTATGATAAGAACTTACTTTTGTTAAATCTTTCTGCAAGGTACACTGGGTTCCACAGGGATAACATCGGGGTGTAGAGTTAGATCTTCATCCGAGGCACCAACAGGCTAAAAGCTTGGACTGTCCCCAGGATGCTTACCGCTGCCTCCTCTATATCCCCGCCTCCAGGCACTGGAGCTCAGTTTTGTTAACCAGTCCAATGCAGTAGCAGGTAAGAGAGACAACAACAGTTAGTAGCCACATACACTACATTCTCACGACAGGAGAAGGTACCAGCGGCTAATGCCATACAAACCCAAAGAAGCTAAGTTCGTCAGGGTGGGCGGCCTGTGGAACCCAGTTTACCTCGCAGAAAGAGATTTAACAAAAAGGTAAGTTCTTACCATAAATCTCCTTTTCTGCAGCGGGGTACACTGGAGTTCCACAGGGATAACATCGGGAATGTCCTAAAGCAGTTCCTCATGGGAGGGGACGCACTGTAGCGGGCACAAGAACCTGGCGTCCGAGGACCACGTAGCTGCCTTGCACAATTGTTCTAGGGTCGCACCACGGCGAGCCGCCCAAGAAGGTCCAACAGACCGAGTAGAATGGGCTTTGATGGTAGCAGGAGCTGGAAGGCCACCCTGTGCATAGGTTTGTGCAATCACCATTCTAATCCATCTGGCCAAGGTTTGTTTATTCGCAGGCCAGCCACGTTTGTGAAAACCAAACAAAACAAAACAAAAAGGGAATCTGACCTCCTGATAGAGGCAGTCCTCTCCACATATTTACATCCAAAGACCGCTCTTTGGAGGACAAACCTGGAGAGGTAAATGCCGGAACCACAATCTCCCGGTTAAGGTGGAAAGACGACACCACCTTAGAAATAACCAGGGCGAGTTCTAAGAACTGCCCGGTCACGGTGAAAAATCAGAAAAGGTGACCGACAGGACAAGGCACCCAAGTCTGAAACCCATCTAGCAGAGGCAATAGCCAGCAAGAACAAGACATTAAGAGTAAGCCACTTAAGGACCACAGACTCAAGAGGTTCAAACGGAGACTCTTGTAAGGCGTCCAGAACAACCGACAAATCCTAAGGAGCCACAGGCGGGCCATAGAGAGGTTGAATCCGTAAAACACCCTGAGTGAATGTATGAACATCAGGCAGAGTCGCAATATTTCTCTGAAACCATATCGACAAGGCAGAAATATGAACCTTGAGGGAGGCCAGACGAAGGCCTAAGTCCAGGCCCTGTTGCAGGAAAGCCAAAATGTTGGTAGTACTGAACTTGTATGCATCATAATGGTTAGTCGCACACCAGGTGAAATAAGAATTCCAGACCCTATGATAAATCCGAGCAGACGCCGGTTTACGGGCCTTTAACATAGTTTGAATGACCACCAGAAAATCCTTTGGCCCTCAATACGGAAGGATCAAGAGCCACGCCATCAAAGCTAGCCGGGCCAAATCCTGGTAGACACAAGGGCCCTGAACAAGGAGGTCTGGGCGTTGCGGAAGTAGAAGAGGACGCGCTATTGAGAGACCCTGCACATCTGAGAACCAATGCCGTCTGGGCCACGCTGGAGCGATTAGAAGTAGTATACCTCCTTCTTGCTTGAACTTCCTTATCACCCTGGGCAGAAGTGACACCGGAGGGAACGCGTACGGCAGCCAAAAGTTCCATGGAATTGCCAGTGCGTCCAAGAACGCTGCTTGAGGATCCCTTATCCTTGCTCCAAAGACCGGAACCTTGGGATTGTGTCAAGACGCCATTAGGTCTACATCTGGTAGGCCCCACTTGTCCACTATGAGTTGAAAGACTTTTGGATGAAGACTGCACTCTCCGGCATGTACGTCCTGATGACTGAGGAAGTCCGTTCCCCAGTTGAGGACTCCCAGAATGAACACTGCCGATATGGCTGGCAGATGGCATTCCGCCCAACGAAGGATTTTTGATGCTTCCATCATTGCCATGCAGCTTCGAGTGCCACCTTGATGATTTATGTACGCAACCATGGTGGCGTTGTCTGACTGTACTTGAACAGGCCTGTTCTGTACCAGAGGCAGGGCTAGAGTCAACGCATTGAACACTGCCCTTAATTCTAGAATGTTTATTGGGAGTAGAGATTCCTCCCTGGTCCACCGACCCTGAAGAGAGTGTTGCTCCAACACCATGGCCCAGCCCTGCAGCCTGGCATCCATCGTCAGAAGGACCCAGTTGGAGATCCAGAAGGGAAGACCCCTGCTCAATTGCTGGAAGCACCTTATCTTGTCCTGAAGTTTCAGGACCTTCTCTGGAGACAAAAACAACCGCTGATTGTGGGTGTACAATAGTGCTCCCAGATACAACATACTCTGAGCAGGGACCAGAGATTATTTCTTCCAGTTGATGAGCCACCCATGGGCTTGCATGAATTGGACCGTCAGTTCCAGATGACAGAGGAGAACCTCTGGAGAGTTCGCCAGGATCAACAATTCGTCGAGATATGACAAGAAAAAACAATATATACAGCGCTTAGGAAACTGGATATGGAAAAAACAAACAATATATTTTATTGTATAGAATTTGTTGCAACACTTAATCTAAAACTTCATAGATGTACATCAGATATATAAAAGAAAATGATACGCATAAAAGAAGTATATACATATATATATATATATATATATATATATATATATATATGTATATGTTAAAAATTTGGGCAAGCACAGCACAGCAATTAGTCTGGTATATTACCATGCAGGAAGTTGAGCAGTCAGTTGGTGTATATACTCCAAGGAACTTATGCCACAGTCCTGGGGGCAATTTACAATGCTGGCAGATGAAAATCCACAAAATTCTTAGGACAGACCTTTGCTTTGTTCCGAGCAGCAACCCAGTCCTATTTGAAGCTTGGTCTCCTATGTTGTTAGTGGATGTCTGTCAAATCCCCGTTTTTGGCTTGTGTACAGACTTCTAGGCTTGTTCCAGATATAAAGTGGTGGAGTCTGTAGTGCCCAACTTCTCTTAACCAACGCGTTTCGCTGTACCAACAGCTTTATCAAGGTATGTGTGCTTGCTGTAGAAGTGCCCTTTTTAAAGGCTGTGCTAATTGCCCATTGTTAGCAGCTGGGGGTGATTTCAACATCATCAAATAACTTAAAAATAAAACCATATCCTGGATATCGTGAGGAACCGGCACGATCACTCCCATGTTCAGGAGGGATTGTGCCACCAGATGGAGAGTTTTTGCTTTCACCAGATCCGCGGGGACGTTTGTCAAGCAAAACTGGCGAAGGGGACATTTCTTGAAAGAGATGGCGTATCCGCGAGCGACGACTTCCCTTAGCTAGGCGTCCGAAGTGGTTTGTGACCATACCTGAGCAAACCGTAGAAGTCGGCCTCCCACCCTAGGATTCCCTAGAGGGAGGCCCGCCCCATCATGTGGCAGGCTGGTCTGTTTTAGAAGCAGGCAGCCCAGGCACGTTTAGGTTTGGGCTTAGTGGGTTTGCAAATGCGAGCCTGTTTTGGGTACGCCTGACCCTTTACTTTACCTGGAGGTCGAAAGGAATGAAAGGAGGTACTCTTAGCCTTCGGGACCAAAGATGTAGTACTAGGTAGACATGCAGTCTTAGCTGATGCTAAGCCAGCAACAATCTTAGTGAGGTCTTCCCCAAAAAGTATGTTTCCCTTAAAAGGGATCACCTCCAAGGTCTTTTTAAAATCCAGTTCTACAGACCAGGACCGCAACCAAAGGATCCGGTGGGTCAGAAAAGACATAGTAGACGCTTTGGCCACCAGGATTACTGCATCAGATGCCGCCTCCTGAATATAATGAGAGGCTGTAATAATGTATGAAAGACACTATTTAGCATTATCAGGAAACTTAGATGGTAGTTCCGCTTCGACTTCCTGAACCCAGGCCTCAATAGCTTTAGCAGCCCAATAGGCCACAATAGTAGGCCTGTGCACAGCTCCAGCAAGTGTAAATAGAATTCAAGCAACCCTCCACACGCTTATCCGTCGGTTCCGTCAGAGAGGCGAGTGTAGCAAGGGGATAACGAGCTAGCATCTTTTTAGACAGGGAGAATTTCTATCCTGGATACTCCCAGGATTCCTGACATATGTCAACTAAGTGGCCTGAGTGGGGCAAAAAATAAGATTTTACTCACCGGTAAATCTATTTCTCGTAGTCCGTAGTGGATGCTGGGAACTCCGTAAGGACCATGGGGAATAGACGGGCTCCGCAGGAGACTGGGCACTCTAAAAGAAAGATTAGGTACTATCTGGTGTGCACTGGCTCCTCCCACTATGACCCTCCTCCAGACCTCAGTTAGGATACTGTGCCCGGAAGAGCTGACACAATAAGGAAGGATTTTGAATCCCGGGTAAGAATCATACCAGCCACACCAATCACACCGTATAACTCGTGATACTATACCCAGTTAACAGTATGAAATATAACTGAGCCTCTCAACAGATGGCTCAACAATAACCCTTAGTTAGGCAATAACAACATACAAGTATTGCAGACAATCCGCACTTGGGATGGGCGCCCAGCATCCACTACGGACTACGAGAAATAGATTTACCGGTGAGTAAAATCTTATTTTCTCTGACGTCCTAGTGGATGCTGGGAACTCCGTAAGGACCATGGGGATTATACCAAAGCTCCCAAACGGGCGGGAGAGTGCGGATGACTCTGCAGCACCGAATGAGAGAACTCAAGGTCCTCCTCAGCCAGGGTATCAAAATTGTAGAATTTAGCAAACGTGTTTGCCCCTGACCAAGTTGCAGCTCGGCAAAGTTGTAAAGCCGAGACCCCTCGGGCAGCCGCCCAAGATGAGCCCACTTTCCTCGTGGAATGGGCTTTTACTGATTTAGGATGCGGCAATCCAGCCGCAGAATGCTCCAGCTGAATTGTGCTACAAATTCAGCGAGCAATAGTCTGCTTAGAAGCAGGAGCACCTATTTTGTTGGGTGCCTACAGGATAAAAAGCGAGTCAGTTTTCCTGACTCCAGCCGTCCTGGAAATATAAATTAAGGCCCCGACTACGTCCAGTAACTTGGAATCTTCCAAGTCCCTAGTAGCCGCAGGCACTACAATAGGTTGGTTCAAGTGAAAAGCTGATACCACCTTAGGGAGAAACTGGGGACGAGTCCTCAATTCTGCCCTATCCATATGGAAAATCAGATAAGGGCTTTTACATGACAAAGCCGCCAATTCTGACACACGCCTGGCCGAAGCCAAGGCCAATAACATGACCACTTTCGACGTGAGATATTTCAAATCCACAGTTTTAAGTGGCTCAAACCAATGTGATTTTAGGAAACTCAACACCACGTTGAGATCCCAAGGTGCCACAGGAGGCACAAAAGGGGGCTGAATATGTAGCACTCCCTTAACAAATGTCTGAACTCCAGGCAGTGAAGCCAGTTCTTTCTGGAAGAAAATCTACAGAGCCGAAATCTGGACTTTAATGGAACCCAAGTTTAGGCCCATAGTCACTCCTGACTGTAGGAAGTGCAGAAAACGACCCAGCTGAAATTCCTCTGTTGGGGCCTTCCTGGCCTCACACCACACAACATATTTTCGCCAAATACGGTGATAATGGTTTGCGGTTACTTCTTTCCTGGCTTTTATCAGCGTAGGAATGACTTCCTCCGGAATGCCCTTTTCCTTTAGGATCCGGAATTCAACCGCCATGCCGTCAAACGCAGCCGCGGTAAGTCTTGGAACAGACAGGGCCCCTGCTGTTGCAGATCCTGTCTGAGCGGTAGAGGCCATGGGTCCTCTGATATAATTTCTTGAAGTTCTGGGTACCAAGCTCTTCTTGGCCAATCCGGAACCACGAGTATCGTTCTTACTCCTCGTTTTCTTATTATTCTCAGTACCTTTGGTATGAGAGGCAGAGGAGGGAATACATAAACCGACTGGTACACCCACGGTGTCACTAGAGCGTCCACAGCTATTGCCTGAGGGTCCCTTGACCTGGCGCAATATCTAGTTTTTTGTTTAGGCGGGACGCCATCATGTCCACCTGTGGCCTTTCCCAACGGTTTACCAACAGTTGGAAGACTTCTGGATGAAGTCCCCACTCTCCCGGGTGTAGGTCGTGTCTGCTGAGGAAGTCTGCTTCCCAGTTGTCCACTCCCGGAATGAACACTGCTGACAGTGCTAAGACGTGATTTTCCGCCCATCGGAGAATCCTTGTGGCTTCTGCCATCGCCATCCTGCTTCTTGTGCCGCCCTGTCGGTTTACATGGGCGACTGCCGTGATGTTGTCTGATTGGATCAGTACCGGCTGGTTTTGAAGCAGAGGCCTTGCCAGACTTAGGGCATTGTAAATGGCCCTCAGTTCCAGAATATTTATGTGTAGGGACGACTCCTGACTTGACCAAAGTCCTTGGAAATTTCTTCCCTGTGTGACTGCCCCCCAGCCTCGAAGGCTGGCATCCGTGGCTACCAGGACCCAGTCCTGTATGCCGAATCTGCGGCCCTCTTGAAGATGAGCACTCTGCAGCCACCACAGTAGAGATACCCTGGTCCTTTGCGACAGGGTTATCAGCCGATGCATCTGAAGATGCGATGTCCAAGAGGTCCCACTGAAAGGTTCTTGCATGGAACCTGCCGAATGGAATTTGCTTCGTAAGAAGCTACCATTTTTCCCAGGATTCGTGTGCAGTGATGCACCGATACCTGTTTTGGTTTCAGGAGGTCTCTGACTAGAGATGACAGCTCCTTGGCTTTCTCCTGCGGGAGAAACACTTTTTTCTGTTCTGTGTCCAGAACCATCCCCAGGAACAGTAGGCATGTGGTAGAACCCGCTGTGACTTTGGAATGTTTAGAATCCATCCGTGCTGTTGTAGCACTTCCCGAGATAGTGCTACTCCGACCAACAACTGCTCCTTGGACCTCGCCTTTATAAGGAGATCGTCCAAGTACGGGATAATTAAAACTCCCTTTTTTCGAAGGAGTATCATCATTTCTGCCATTACCTTGGTAAAGACCCTCGGTGCCGTGGACAGTCCAAACGGCAGTGTTTGGAATTGGTAATGGCAATCCTGTACCACAAATCTGAGGTACTCCTGGTGAGGATGGTAAATGGGGACATGTAGGTAAGCATCCTTGATGTCCAGGGATACCATGTAATCCCCCTCCTCCAGGCTTGCAATAACCGCCCTGAGCGATTCCATCTTGAACTTGAATTTTTTTATGTATGTGTTCAAGGATTTCAAATTTAAAATGGGTCTCACCGAACCGTCCGGTTTCGGTACCACAAACAGTGTGGAATAGTAACCCCGTCCTTGTTGAAGTAGGGGCACCTTGACTATCACCTGCTGGGAATACAGCTTGTGAATTGCCTCTAGCACAGCCTCCCTGCCTGAGGGAGTTGTCGGCAAGGCAGATTTGAGGAAACGGCGGGGGGGAGACGCCTCAAATTCCAGCTTGTACCCCTGAGATACTACTTGAAGGATCCAGGGATCCACCTGTGAGCGAGCCCACTGATCGCTGAAATTTTTGAGGCGGCCCCCCACCGTACCTGGCTACCCCTGTGGAGCCCCCGCGTCATGCGGTGGACTCAGAGGAAGCGGGGGAAGAATTTTGATTCTGGGAACTGGCTGACTGGTGCAGCTTTTTCCCTCTTCTCTCGTCTCTGTGCAGAAAGGAAGCGCCTTTGACCCGCTTGCTTTTCTGAAGCCGAAAGGACTGTACCTGATAATACAGTGCTTTCTTAGGCTGTGAGGAAACCTGAGGTAAAAATTTTTCTTCCCAGCTGTTGCTTTGTATACGAGGTCCCAGAGACCATCCCCAAACAATTCCTCACCCTTATAAGGCTCTATGTGCCTTTTAAAGTCAGCATCACCTGTCCAGTGTCGGGTCTCTAATACCCTCCTGACAGAATGGACATTGCATTAATTCTGGATGCCAGCCGGCAAAATATCCCTCTGTGCATCCCTCATATATAAGACGACGTCTTTAATATGCTCTTATGTTCGCAAAATAGTATCCCTGTTTGACAGGGTCACAGACCACGCTGCAGCAGCACTATCTGTAGGTCTCAGTCTAGTACCTGAGTGTGTAAATACAGACTTCAGGATAGCCTCCTGCTTTTTATCAGCAGGTACCTTCAAAGTGGCCGTATCCTAAGACGGCAGTGCCACCTTTTTTGACAAACGTGTGAGCGCCTTATCCACCCTAGGGGATATCTCCCAGCGTAACTTATCCTCTGGCGGGAAAGGGTACGCCATCAGTAACTTTTTAGAAATTACCAGTTTCTTATCGGGGGAACCCACGCTTTTTCACACTTCATTCACTCATTTGATGGGGGAACAAAACACTGCCTGCTTTTTCTCCCCAAACATAAAACCCTTTTTTTAGTAGTACTTGGGTTAATGTCAGAAATGTGTAACACATTTTTTTATTGCCGGGATCATGTAACGGATGTTCCTAGTGGATTGTGTATATGTTCAAATACAGAAAAGTAATGGTACTTTCAAATGAGCGCAGTGAGTATTAGAGTGCTGCCCAGGTTCAAAAACAAAGGAGATAAACACAAATCTCCAACATTAGATTCAAGAAAAAGAGTGGTATTGAACCCCTGGCGCACTGTATTACTAGATGCTATTTCTATTGTTGAATAAATGGAATTAATATGTTGGTTGTAACACAACACTGACGATATTTATTAAAATACAATCCCCAGCTGGGAATGAACAAAAACAAACAAGTATTGAACATATACACACAAATGTGGTAGATGGGAAGGAACCCAGTGCTTTCATAAAGTGCTTTCCGTGCTTAAAGTCCTTCTTAATTATAGAAGAAATCTCTCACCATATTGCATAGCCGCGGTGGGCTAGCTTTTTGAAGAGATAGCTATGGTCCTAGGCTGAAATGCCCAGCACCACCGCAGCAAGCGTGTCAGCTTCCTAGTCACTGGTTCCCCGATCTCCACCACTTCTGTCCTTTATCCAAATAACGCGTTTCGGTCTTTTATTGGCCTTTCTCAAAGTTGGATAAGGGATGTCCTCCGTGCTGGCTTTTTATTTCCTTACTGATTACTGTGTAATGAACAGTAATCCATTCCACCTGTAACTTCCGGGATCGTGTACCGGAAGTGAGGTGGATGCGTTCCAAATGTCGGGGAGGAAGTAGTTTTTGCGTTCCATAAGTGATTCTGGCGTCCGTGATCATTTACCGGAAGTGCGGTGGATGCGTTCCAGATGCCGGATGTTGTTTTTTTGCGTTCCACCAGCACTTCTGCCGTGTCCTCCTCCGATTTTAAATGTTTGCAGATCAAACTTCATTATTAGTGCAATCCAAAGTTTCTCTTCCTTCACTGGGGAACTCAATGGTTACACTTTATATTATGTGTGGATGTAATAAGTTAATTTACTCCATCTCTACCAAACTAGGTGGTACTTCATTCCCAACCTGTCCATCCCTATTACCAAGATGGGGTAAGCTTTGTTTCACATTCATATCCATATAATCGATCCACATAAAAGGGAGGAAGAAATGAATAATACATTAATACAGAATTGATACAAAATCAATAAAAATTAAAATTTATTTAAAAATTAATTTAAAATTGATATGATATATAAAACAGTTATGACAGGAAACTATAAAATATTTTAAAAGTGGTTAAGAATAATGAGGGAAATATGGTGGAGGAAAGAGTGAGGTAATGGGTAATAAATAATCATAAAAACCATTTCAACTCAAAATCAATGTTGAGGCCGTTTGGTCTGATGGAGTTTAGCATATAAATCCACTTCATCTCTCTTCTCGCTAATCTGGTTTCTATGTTATTGCTTTTCCAATTTGGTTTGATATGTTGTATACCCAGATACCTCTTTATTTGACGTTCACATTTACCGTGAACGGTCCTGAAGTGTTCTGATAGGGGGTGTGTATCAAGGCCTTTCCGGATATTGTACACATGTTCTGCCACTCTCACCTTCAGTGGTCTAGATGTTTTTCCAATGTATATATACCCGCATTCACATTCCAGCAGGTAGATCACATTTTTCGAATGGCATGTTATGAAATCATTAATTTTAAAAAACTTGCCCTTGTGTTAAAATTCAGTAGTTTTTCTTGTAATATCTTTTTTTGTGGTGGACTTGCACATAATGCAAGACCCACAACGATGGAACCCTTTATTGCACGACCTCACTGTGTTGTTTTCTTGTAGACTACTTCGTACTACATGGTCCTTGATGGACTTGGCTTTCTTATAAATGAAAACAGGTTTGGGTGGAAGATGGCTTCCCAAAACTGGATCATCTAATAGAATACGCCAATTGTTTTTGAATATCTTTTCAATCTTCTTATAATTTTCACCATACTGAGTGATGAAAGCCCACTGGTAGGGATTATCCCCGCTGGCTTGTGGCTCCTTTTCTTTTTACTACTACTGAATTTGAACACAAGGGCAAGTTTTTTAAAATTAATGATTTCATAACATGCCATTCGAAAAATGTGATCTACCTGCTGGAATGTGAATGCGGGTATATATACATTGGAAAAACATCTAGACCACTGAAGGTGAGAGTGGCAGAACATGTGTACAATATCCGGAAAGGCCTTGATACACACCCCCTATCAGAACACTTCAGGACCGTTCACGGTAAATGTGAACGTCAAATAAAGAGGTATCTGGGTATACAACATATCAAACCAAATTGGAAAAGCAATAACATAGAAACCAGATTAGCGAGAAGTGAGATGAAGTGGATTTATATGCTAAACTCCATCAGACCAAACGGCCTCAACATTGATTTTGAGTTGAAATGGTTTTTATGATTATTTATTACCCATTACCTCACTCTTTCCTCCACCATATTTCCCTCATTATTCTTAACCACTTTTAAAATATTTTATAGTTTCCTGTCATAACTGTTTTATATATCATATCAATTTTAAATTAATTTTTAAATAAATTTTAATTTTTATTGATTTTGTATCAATTCTGTATTAATGTATTATTCATTTCTTCCTCCCTTTTATGTGGATCGATTATATGGATATGAATGTGAAACAAAGCTTACCCCATCTTGGTAATAGGGATGGACAGGTTGGGAATGAAGTACCACCTAGTTTGGTAGAGATGGGGTAAATTAACTTATTACATCCACACATAATATAAAGTGTAACCATTGAGTTCCCCAGTGAAGGAAGAGAAACTTTGGATTGCACTAATAATGAAGTTTGATCTGCAAACATTTAAAATCGGAGGAGGACACGGCAGAAGTGCTGGTGGAACGCAAAAAAACAACATCCGGCATCTGGAACGCATCCACCGCACTTCCGGTAAATGATCACGGACGCCAGAATCACTTATGGAACGCAAAAACTACTTCCTCCCCGACATTTGGAACGCATCCACCTCACTTCCGGTACACGATCCCGGAAGTTACAGGTGGAATGGATTACTGTTCATTACACAGTAATCAGTAAGGAAATAAAAAGCCAGCACGGAGGACATCCCTTATCCAACTTTGAGAAAGGCCAATAAAAGACCGAAACGCGTTATTTGGATAAAGGACAGAAGTGGTGGAGATCGGGGAACCAGTGACTAGGAAGCCGACACGCTTGCTGCGGTGGTGCTGGGCATTTCAGCCTAGGACCATAGCTATCTCTTCAAAAAGCTAGCCCACCGCGGCTATGCAATATGGTGAAAGATTTCTTCTATAATTAAGAAGGACTTTAAGCACGGAAAGCACTTTATGAAAGCACTGGGTTCCTTCCCATCTACCACATTTGTGTGTATATGTTCAATACTTGTTTGTTTTTGTTCATTCCCAGCTGGGGATTGTATTTTAATAAATATCGTCAGTGTTGTGTTACAACCAACATATTCATTCCATTTATTCAACAATAGAAATAGCATCTAGTAATACAGTGCGCCAGGGGTTCAATACCACTCTTTTTCTTGGATTGTGTATATGTCTCAACCTCGTCGACACTGGAGTCAGACTCCGTGTCGACATCTGTGTCTGCCATCTGAGGGAGTGGGCGTTTTTGAGCCCCTGATGGCCTTTGAGACGCCTGGGCAGGCGCGGGCTGAGAAGCCGGCTGTCCCACAGCTGTTCTGTCATCCAGCCTTTTATGTAAGGAGTTGACACTGTCGGTTTATACCTTCCACCTATCCATCCACTCTGGTGTCGGCCCCACAGGGGGCGACATCACATTTATCGGCATCTGCTCTGCCACCACATAAGCCTCCTCATCAAACGTGTCGACACAGCCGTTCCGACACACCGCACACACACAGGGAATGCTCTGACTGAGGACAGGACCCCACACAGCCCTTTGGGGAGACAGAGAGAGAGTATGCCAGCACACACCAGAGCGCTATATAATGTAGGGATTAACACTATATTGAGTGAATTTTTCCCAATAGCTGCTTGTATATACAATATTGCGCCTAAATTTAGTGCCCCCCCTCTCTTTTTAACCCTTTGAGCCTGCAAACTACAGGGGAGAGCCTGGGGAGCTGTCTTCCAGCTGCACTGTGAAGAGAAAATGGCGCCAGTGTGCTGAGGGAGATAGTTCCGCCCCTTTTTCGTGGACTTTTCTCCCGCTTTTTTATGGATTCTGGCAGGGGTATTTATCACATATATAGCCTCTGGGGCTATATATTGTGATTATTTTGCCAGCCAAGGTGTTTTTATTGCTGCTCAGGGCGCCCCCCCCCAGCACCCTGCACCCATCAGTGACCGGAGTGTGAGGTGTACATGAGGAGCAATGGCGCACAGCTGCAGTGCTGTGCGCTACCCTGGTGAAGACTGAAGTCTTCTGCCGCCGATTTTCCGGACCATCTTCGTGCTTCTGGCTCTGTAAGGGGGACGGCGGCGCGGCTCCGGGAACGAACATCAAGGACGGGTCCTGCGGTCGATCCCTCTGGAGCTAATGGTGTCTAGTAGCCTAAGAAGCCCAAGCTAGCTGCAAGCAGGTAGGTTCGCTTCTTCTCCCCTTAGTCCCTCGACGCAGTGAGCCTGTTGCCAGCAGGTCTCACTCTAAAATAAAAAACCTAAAATAAACTTTCTTTCTAGGAGCTCAGGAGAGCCCCTAGTGTGCATCCAGCTCGGCCGGGCACAGAAATCTAACAGAGGTCTGGAGGAGGGTCATAGTGGGAGGAGCCAGTGCACACCAGATAGTACCTAATCTTTCTTTTAGAGTGCCCAGTCTCCTGCGGAGCCCGTCTATTCCCCATGGTCCTTACGGAGTTCCCAGCATCCACTAGGACGTCAGAGAAAAAGGATTTTAATTACCTACCGGTAAATCCCTTTCTCGTAGTCTGTAGAGGATGCAGGGGTCCACATTAGTACCATGGTGTATAGATGGGTCCACTGGGAGCCACTGGCACTTTAAGAGTTTGAGAGTGTGGGCTGGCTCCTCCCTCTATGCCCCTCCTACCAGACTCAGTCTAGAAACTGTGCCTGAGGAGATGGACAACTTCGAGAGAAGGATTTTACACAGACAGTGGCGAGAGTCACACCAGCTCACACATACAAGGCAAACCAAGCTAACTAGCTTGAAACATCAGCAACGGCTGAACAATATTACTCAACCAAGTAACAAAACAGTACTAAACCGAGAACTAAGCAGGACTGAACAAAGTAACCACTGCAGAATCACGAAGTGCTGGGCGGGCGCACAGAATCCTGTACGGACTACGAGAAAAGGATTTACCGGTAGGTAATTAAAATCCTATTTTCTCTTACGTCCTAGAGGATGCTGGGGTTCACATTAGTACCATGGGGATGTACTAAAGCTCCCAGAACGGGAGGGAGAGCACAGAGGCTCCTGCAGAACTGCTTGACCGAACTGCAGGTCCTCAGCGGCCAAAGTATCGAACTTGTAGAACTTTGCAAACATGTTCGACCCCAACCAAGTAGCCGCTCGGCCAAGCTGTAAAGCCGAGACACCCCAGGCAGCCGCCCAGGAAGAACCCACCTTACGAGTAGAGTGGGCCTTAACAGATGTAGGACACGACAATCCTGCCGTAGAATACGCATGCTGGACAGTGAACCTGATCCAGCGAGAGATCATCTGCTTAGAAGCAGGACACCCAAGTTTCTTGGGATCATACAGGACAGAGTCCGATTTTCCGTGACGAGTAGTCCTCTTCACATAGATTTTCAGAGCCCTTACAACATCCAAGGACTTTGAGGAAATTGAGGAGTCAGTAGCAACTGGCACCACAATAGGTTGGTTGATATGAAATGCCGACACAACCTTCGGAAGGAACTGCTGACGTGTTCGAAGCTCAGCTCTATCTTCATGGAAGATCAAGTAGGGGCGCTTAGAAGACAAAGCCCCCAGCTCTGACACACGTCTAGCAGAAGCTAAGGCCAACAAAGTGACAGCCTTCCATGTGAGAAACTTACGTAAACCTCCTGTAGAGGATCGAACCAATCCGATTGGAGAAACTGCAGCACCACGTTAAGATCCCATGGTGCCATAGGCGGCACAAAAAGAGGCTGGATGTGCAGAACCCCTTTCAAAAAGGTCTGAACCTCTGGGAGGGAAGCTAACTGTTTCGGGAAGAAAATGAATAGGGCCGAAATCTGGGCCTTTACGGATCCCAACCTCAGGCCCATATCCACACCTGCTTGCAGGAAGAGGAGAAACCGTCCCAGTTGAAACTTCACCGTAGGAAACTTTTTGGACTCGCACCAAGATACATATTTTTTCCAAATACGATGGTAATGTTTAGACGTTACTCCTTTACTAGCCTGTATCAGGGTAGGAATAACCTTGTTCGGAATGCCCTTCCGAGCTAATATCTGGCGTTCAACCTCCATGCCATCAAACATAGCCGTGGTAAATCTTGATAAGCGAACGGCCCCTGCTGCAGCAGGTCTTCCCGAAGAGGAAGAGGCCTCGGCTCTTCTAGCAGTAGATCCAGAAGATCCGCGTACCAAGCACTTCTTGGCCAGTCCTGAGCAATGAGGATCGCCTGAACTCTTGTTCTCCTTATGAGTTTTAGAACTCTTGGAATGAGTGGAAGTGGAGGAAACACGTACACTGACTGGAACACCCACGGAGTCACTAGGGCATCAATTGCCACGGCTTGCGGGTCCCTCGACCTGGAACAATACCGCTGAAGCTTCTTGTTGAGACGAGAGGCCATCATGTCTATTTGAGGTACACCCCAAAGATCTGTTACCTCCATGAACACCTCCGGAGGGAGTCCCCACTCTCCTGGATGGAGATCATGTCTTCTGAGGGAGACCGCTTTCCAGTTGTCTACTCTCGGAATGAAAAATACTGACAGCGCCAACGCATGTTTTTCTGCCCAGAGGATAATTCTTGTTACCTCTGACATTGCAGCTCTGCTCTTCGTTCCGCCCTGTCTGTTTACGTAAGCCACTGTCGTTACAATGTCCGACTGCACTTGAATGGCTCGATCTCGCAGAAGATGGGCCGCTTGGAGAAGACCGTTGTAGATGGCTCTTAGTTCCAGAATGTTTATTGGTAGGCTGGATTCCAGGCTTGACCACCTTCCTTGGAAGGTTTACCCCCGAGTGACTGCCCCAGCCCCGGAGACTTGCAACTATGGTTAGAAGTATCCAGTCCTGAATCCCGAACCTGCGGCCCTCCAGAAGATGAGGTAGTTGTAGCCACCAGAGGAGTGAAATCCTGGCTTTTGGCGACAGACGTATTCTCTGGTGCATGTGTAGATGAGATCCCGGCCACTTGTCCAGGAGATCCAGTTGGAAGGGTCGAGCATGAAACCTTCCGTACTGTAGAGCCTCATAAGAGGCCACCATCTTCCCCAGAAGGTGAATGCACTGATGAACCAAAACCCGGGCTGGCTTCAGGACATCCCGAACCATTGTTTGTATCACAAACGCTTTCTCCTCTGGAAGACACACCCTCTGCACTTCTGTGATCATTTCCGAAAAGACAACCTCCTGGTGGGCTCAAAATGTGATTTTGGCAGATTCAGGATCCAACCGTAATCCCTGAGCAGATGAGTTGTGAGAACAATGGACTGCAACAACCTCTTCCTGGACGATGCCTTTATCAGCAGATCGTCCAGATATGGGATTATGTTCACCCCCTGTTTGCTGCGGAGAACCATCATCTCTGCCATCACCTTGGTGAACACCCTCGGTGCTGTGGAGAGGCGAATGGTAGTGTCTGGAATTGATAGTGACTGTCTAACAGTGCAAATCTGAGATAAGCCTGGTGAGGCGGCCAAATCGGAATGGGATACCAGAAACTCTCCCTCCTTCAGACATGAAATCACTGCTCTGAGAGACTCCATTTTGAATGTGAACACCCTCAGGTAAGGGTTCAACGATTTAAAGTTCAAATTGGTCTGACCGAACCATACGGTTTCGGTACCACGAAAAGGTTTGAATAATAACCCTTGTTTTGCATATGAGGTGGAACTGGGACAATGACCTGTGATTATTCCAATTTTAGGATGGCTTCCTGTAGGATAGCCCTGTCTGCCAGCAAAGCTGGCAAGCCTGATTTGAAGAATCGGTGAGGCGGGAGTTTTTGAAACTCCAGTCTGTACCCCTGGGACACAATATCCTGTACCCAGGGATCCAGGCCAGATGACACCCAGACGTGGCTGAAACATCTGAGTCTCACACCCACCAGCCCGTCCTCCAGGCTTTGAGGTCCACCGTCATGCTGAGGATTTTGAGGAACCAGAAGCAAGTCTCTGGTCCTGGGAGCCTGCGGGTGCAGGATTTTTGGATTTTGCCCGACCACCTCTAAAGAAAGTGGTAGAAGGCTTGGGCTTTTTTGTCAGCTGAAAACGGTTTCTTCGTAGGAGTAGCAGAGGGAAGGAAATGTGACTTACCCGCGGTTGCCGTGGGAAATCCACGCATCCAACGCTTCCCCAAATAGAGCCTGACCTGTGTAGGGTAGGTTCTCCACACTTCTCCTGGATTCCGCGTCTGCAGACCATTGCCGTAGCCAGAGTACCTTGCGGGCTGAGACTGACATGGAAGATATCCGTGCAATCAGCGTACCCAGGTCCTTCATGGATTCCACCATGAACCCTGCAGAATCCTGTATGTTACGTAAAAACAATTCAACATCACTTCTATCCATTGTATCCAAATCCTCTAGTAATGTGCCTGACCACTTTACTATTGCTTTAGAAATCCTTGCACAGGCAATAGTGGGCCTTAACGCCACTCCTGAAGCAGTGTAAATGGATTTGAGCGTAGTGTCAATCTTACGATCAGCCGGTTCTTTTAACGCGGTAGAACCAGGGACAGGTAAAATCACCTTTTTAGACAGTCTGGAGACAGATACGTCAACAATTGGTGGGTTTTCCCATTTTTTCCTATCTTCCTCAGGGAAGGGAAAAGCAACCAGAACTGTTTTTGGGATCTGGAATTTTTGCTCCGGGTTTTCCCAGGATTTTTCAAATATAGAGTTTAATTCTTTAGACGCAGGGAAGGTTAACGAGGCTTTCTTGTTGTCAGTGAAGTAAGCCTCCTCAACCTTCTCAGGTGTGGTGTCATTAATGTTTAACACATCTCTATAGGCCTCAATCATGAGCTGCACCCTCTTTGCAAGGGATGCCGCCCCCCTCAGCACATCCCCATCACCGTCTGTAGTATCAGAATTGGTATCCGTGTCATCTTGCATAATTTGGGCAAGTGCACGTTTCTGTGGGAACATGCTAGGGAATTTTGCAGGAATAGGGACAGAGCCTGACCAAACTGCCATAGACTTCTTCAACACCTGAGTTTCAGTCTCAGTATCAGCTACCCTAGTAGAGATTTAAGAGTCATTCCTTTGATAGAAGTTAACCACTCAGGTTCAACAATAGGGATCTGAGACGAAGCATTACAATCCTGTGTACATGGAATGGATCCCTCCTGAGAGGAAACATCTTCTGCAGCATATGACACAGAGTCTTTAGACATGGGTATGTGAGAAATTAAACACCCACACACTCAGTCTAATGTCAGACACAGTCTCCCCCCAGGTGTGCCACAGAGAGACAAAGAGATTGGAGCCAACCCACACCCAGCGCTTTTTGAGGTAGAACTAATGAAACTACCAGCGCTGTCTGTGTACCTTAATAGACTACACAGACTTTACATAGCCCCGCCCCTTCTACAACCCCCTGGTACCGCGCAGGATAGCTGGAGTTGCTTGGGAGGGACAGCTCTCCCTGTCAGCGTCTGTTGTACAGGAACTGCAGGCAGGAAAATGGCGCTGAACTCTGCTGGGTCCGCTCTGTACTCCGCCCCCGAACATGGCGATGCTTCCTGCTCTTTATTATATTATACTGGCCTGAGGATTTGTGCTGGCAGCGATCCGTGGACCCTGACATACTTGCTGACCAGTTTAGGGTATGGGCGCTGGCTCAGGGCGCCCCTCACAGCATCGCACTATGTACCACTGCGCTCCCTACCTTGTTGCCATCTTCACACTGGCTCCCCGCTTGCCAGTGGGGGCGGTGACTCACTCGCCACCAAAATCTTCTGGCTCTGTAAGGGGGTGGCGGCATGCTGTGGGAGTGAGCAGTTGCCTGGAGCGGCTAACAATCAGCACCCTCAGGAGCTCAGTGTCCTGTCAGCGGAGATAGTGGCTCAGACCCAGCAGGGTGGACACTACTCCCCCCTTAGTCCCACGAAGCAGGGAGGCTGTTGCCAGCAGCCTCCCTGTACAATAATAAACTCTAAAAAAACTTTTACTAGAGAAACTCTGGAGAGCTCCCCTAGCTGTGACCGGCTCCTCCGGGCACATTTTCTAAACTGAGTCTGGTAGGAGGGGCATAAAGGGAGGAGCCAGCCCACACTCTCAAACTCTTAAAGTGCCAATGGCTCCTAGTGGACCCATCTATACCTCATAGTACTAATGTGAACCCCAGCATCCTCTAGGACAGTGATGGCTAACCTTGACACTCCAGCTGTTGTTGAACTACACATCCCAGCATGCCATGCATCAGTTTTAGCATGGAAAAATAGCAAAACTGTAGCAGGGCATGCTGGAATGTGTAGCTCAACAACAGCTGGAGTGTCAAGGTTAGCCATCACTGCTCTAGGACATAAGAGAAACTAATTTATTAAGCTTCTGACACTTGAACTTATCTGGTTTCTTAGAGGTAGCTGGAGGTTCTTCGTCATCATCAATTTGAAGAATCAGCCAGACAGCCTCCAAGAGATCAGGAACATCCACTTGTGTCATAGATTCCCCATCAGAAGCATCTGCATCAGTGTCTGAGGGGTCAGTATATGCGCCATCTTCATCAGATGAAGTATCTGAAACATGTGTGGATTGTGAGGAAGTAATAGCCCGCTTAGATGACCCCTCGGTCTTAGGCGGGCGAGGGTTTGGATTTTGCGGAGCCAAAGACTGATTTCATTGCTGTAACTGAGAGGACAGAGTATCTGCCCATGGCGGATTAACTGCAGGGACAATATGTGGCTGTAATGGTACAGGAGGTCCCATAGGGGGCGCAAGTCTAGTTACCAGCGTAGTCAGTAAATTAGAAAATGTAGCCCACGGCGGGTCATGATTTGCCCCCATTGCTGTAGACTGACTGAGGGGTATAACAAACCCCAGTACCTGGACCCTCAGCTGCAATATTCTCCTCAGAGACATCCATGGCAGTAGCACTGCATGTTGCAGGATCAGCCATAGAATTATCACCCTGTTTAGCTGACATTATATGAAAGCGTAACTGTAGGGCAAAATAGTACAATATAAGCAAGCAAAGTACCTGGCAGAAATCCCCGTATAGTGTGACTGCAAGCAGATCACACACGGAGGATTTAAGAGGTTTATGGTGACTATAATACACAGAGAAAAATACCACAAGAGTATATCCTGTGAAACACTATATTATAGGAGAACCCTGATACACTTAGCCCCCTTCAGGGTACAGAATATAGGGATAGCAGTACAGTATATGTGAGATACACGGAATGGAAATCACACAGCAGGTAATGGTATACACAGTCATATGTACAATGCAGAAATTGTTCTTAACTAACACTGTCTAAATGACATGTAGAATACTTAAGTGTCCTGTAAATGCTCAGCGCTGATGATGCAGTCGGCTTTACAGAGGAGACATTGCACAGCAGTCCCAAAGTCAGCTCAGCATGTGTGTAATGGCGCCCAAACGCTGACAGGGAGTGAGGAAGCGAGATATGCCGCTCCAGGGCGGGAACATTAGCAGTAAATGGGGCTGGGGGAGAGGCTACAGGTCAGAGCCTTATCCCCTTGCTGGACTTCACCACCGGGTACTGCGAGTTTTAGTAAAACGGATTATGGTAATCCGACCTGTACCCTTGCCCTGGTGGTTTAATGGGGTCCCTGTACGACCAGTGTCCACGCCTAAAGATTGCGGCGGATTTCGTTTTGCAGCGGGTTCTGCCTGGGGGACCCTCTTACCTCCTCCATTGATGCGGCCACGTGATCCCGAAGAGTAGCGGCAAGTGTGTGTGCCCTAGTGGAAACAGGAGCCCTCCGCCATTAAGTACCCGTCAACCAACGCCGCCGGAGGCACTTGTAAGTGCCTATGCTGTGGCCCTTGAAGTCTTCTGATCTACTTAAAAGCTCTTTTCAGGGCTGACCAGCGCAGCCCTCCCTGTTAGCTGCCTGCACTGCAGGCAACAACTTACAAACTGAGCTCCAGTGCCTGGAGGTGGGGATATAGAGGAGGCGGCGCTAAGCATCCTGGGAACAGTCAAAGCTTTTAGCCTGTTGGTGCCTCGGATTAAGATCCAACTCTACACCCCGATGTTATCCCTGTGGAACTCCAGTGTACCCTGCTGCAGAAAATTGGAATTCCATTTCTTAGGAATTCTAAACTTCTTATTGGGCGTAGCCCAAGCCTCTTCCTTAATTTCCATAAGCTGATCTGACCCTTGAAACTCAGTCTTAACTGTTTTGGGACGTTTAAACACAGGTGCCTTGGTTTTTGACATAGGCTCTGCTGAATCCTCTAAGGATAGAATGGCTTTCATTGCTTTAATTAACTCAGCTATCTCCACTGAGCTGAGACCTTCTTCCTCCTCTTCGTATGCTGAAGCAGAATTAATTGAGCTTTCATCTTCCGATGAATCCTCCTCTGCCTCATGTGTAGCCTGTGAAGGTGAAGATTGACTTACCATCGGTTTATCAGCTTGTTTCTTTTGAGAAGCTGCTGGTGGAAGTGATATACCGTAGGTAGGGAGCTGCCTGTAAGGGTTAATAGTGTAACCTATCCCTGGTACAGGAGTTGGAGGAATTATCCGTTCAGCTATACTGGATACAGTCTGTGCAAACATAGCCCAAGATGGATCCATCTGCACCTGAATCTGCCTTGTATTTTTCATTAAAGCTAAAACAATTTGCACACAAACCATCCTGAACCAGATCCTGAGAGGAGAACACAGCTTTGCAAGACCAACATAATATGAGTGTTGGTGTTGCTGTGAGTGTATCTTCCTCACCTTTGCCGCTCTTAGACATGATAAATAATCAACACTTCCACAGTGTACTACACAATTTGTGACTGTAATCACTTTCAACTTCTTAAAGTGACATACAATCCGACCCTACCCATGCACCAGGATCGGAATAAACAAACTGACAGAAATATAGTAAAGTCAGCAATCACACTAGCAGTCAGTCACATGTTATACATTAGTATAATAAGCAATATGAGTATATCATCAACTACATTTTAAGTATGTAGAACATATTACTGTATCATGTTTAAACAGATCTAACGTATTCAGACGCAATTGCGAAATAAACAGTAAATGTATACAGACTCATATGCAATAGGCACTTATCTAACTATTCGTACTCAAAAGGGTAGAGACTTAGTGCTGTATTACCCGTACTCAGTAGAGTGGGATACAGGGAGACTCACCTTGCTTCCAGGACCGATCAACAGCTTAGCGAACGCTGAGTGGATCCAGGCGCTACTAGTGTACACTGCCGCTCCATGAACCTATAGTGAACACAGACGCTCAGTGAACACCGACGCACCAGTCACACAGCCGCCTATGCTGTGATTGGGTCCCCTTCATGTACAGCGTCTGAGACAGAAGCGGGAAACAGTTCATGGTGGGAGACTCGGAGGAAACTGGTCATGAACCAGGGGGAGGGGCGACCAAGAGAGCGTCTGACTCCCCACTGCTGACCATCACCCCTACGGATCGCGGCCTCATACTATTCCTGGAGCCTCTGATCCCCAAGGCCTAGCGCTGGTGCACCCATGGTGGCAGTCGCATCAGCGACTGTTTGGTAGTCTCTTCCCAAAACAGTGCGGCTGTGTCCGTATTACCCTACTAAGCAAAACCGATGCCTTACCTTCTACCCGTGCTCTGGCCACAGCCTGGTAACATCTGCTGGACCTGCTAGTATATCCGACACAGACGCCCGCCGAGACAGCAGTGTACTCGTGGGTAAGCGTTGTCGTGACCCGGTCGGAAAGTTGTTGGAGCGACTCTTTCTAAGGTACATATAAGACGCTGTTTAGAAAGCTCACTCAAGAAAAATAGTAAGACTATAAAAATAAAATAAGAAAGCTTAGGGCTGCTAAAAACCAGCAGCCCTCTGACCATGGTCTGGCTCCTGCCGTACCAAACAAAAAATTGATTTGCATGAGCAAGGAGGCGGGGATATATGGACGGGCCCGTTGCATGCTGGGAGGCCGGAAAAGCTTTGACTGATGCAAATCCGAGGTCGCTTCATCATATCCCATTGTTATCCTGTGGATAACCTGTGGACCCTTCCGGAGAAATAAATGTATTGGCTGCATTGTGAAATCAAGCATTATTGTATAATAAAAAAATGAGGATGAACTATTATATATCTCCCAATAATAATAATAATGTATAAGAACTATAGCAATGCAAAAGGTTTTGCTGCAAGATTTAAAGTAGCAATATCAGGGGAGAGGAGAGTATGATGAACCTAAGAAACCAAAGCCAAAAAGAATATGAAAGACTTTGCAACAATACAAGTCAAATATATATTTTTACAGTGTAATCTCCCACTTTGTAATCAAGACTTAAAAAAAAAAAAAAAAAAAAAGCCTTTTCATTATAGGCAATGATTTTAGCACTTATGGGCTGTTTCCTTTAGTGGTTCCTAGTGATGACTTCATAATTTATGTTATGCTTTAGAAGAGAAGCTGGCTCAAGCATTGGTTGTAAAACATGCCTTTATGTGCTCCTAAAATGTATTGTGGACATACAATGCACTGTTCGGTCTTACCACTGTATAGTTTTGAAGAAGTAAAGTGTAATGGACATTTTTCTTTCCGAACCACAAACAGATAATAACTCCCACATCCCTTAGGCAGAGGCTGCAAATACGGGACAAACTCCCCACACACTCATATTGAACATTTGTGTAATGGCCCAAAGTTGTTAAATGGGAGAATGACACAAATCATGAACGTTTCTTAGGTTTCAGGTGTTTAACAGTTATACCTACCAACAGTGTTGACAAACTGGGGCATGCCAAGTGACCACATCCCCATTGTGACAACGGGGGCATGATGAGCTGATCCCAAAAGTTGTGAGGTACTGTATATTAACTGAATTCAGTAGTACTACGGATTTGTTTATGAGCCACTCTTCTTTTAGACATTTGGTCAATATGGCACTTACAGTATCAGAGTTAAATGATGCACCGATTTACTAGTTTATAATTATGATAGTGAGCTTACTTCCTTTTAAATGCAGGCAAAGCTAATCTTATTAAACAGTCTAAAAACAAATGAGATTTTCAAAATAAGACCTGTTGTGTGTCCTCAAGTACACCTAAGAACCACTTTAGGCAGGGTTATATAAGGTATAGAGCTGCCTGCACACCGGTCAGTGCAGTAGTCGCTTCGATAGACGTAATTGTACAGACCACATTATGTCTTGTGTGCGTGATAAAAAGATGAATCATTTTTAAGTAAACAACTGAGTGCTGTAAGCCATTAGGTGGTTGGTTAAGCCTTCTTTATTAATGTTGCTGCTACATTCATTGCTATAACAGACCTAGGTTTCCCAAACTCTGCTGTTACCAAGGAATTGTGTTGTTGGCACGTGTATTACTCCTGTAAGGCATTCCAGAGACCAGCAACATGCACACATTATTTCGCTCTCTCAGCGTTATAACTCCGACCGAGAGCGAGTTATCCGAGGACCTTTTCGGATTTCCTTCCTTTTCTCTTCCTTTCGTCTTCTCTTCTCCTCTTCTCTCAAAGCTTTCTGAAAAGCATCCGTATTTGGCAAAAACTACATAAGAAAAAATAAGAATTTACTCACCGGTAATTCTATTTCTCGTAGTCCGTAGTGGATGCTGGGAACTCTGTAAGGACCATGGGGAATAGCGGGCTCCGAAGGAGGCTGGGCACTCTAGAAAGATTTATGACTACCTGGTGTGCACTGGCTCCTCCCACTATGACCCTCCTCCAAGCCTCAGTTAGGACACTGTGCCCGGACGAGCTGACATAATAAGGAAGGATTTAGAATCCCGGGTAAGACTCTTACCAGCCACACCAATCACACCGTACAACTCGTGATACTATATCCAGTTTGACAGTATGAAAAACAACTGAGCCTCTCAACAGATGGCTCAACAATAACCCTTTAGTTAACAATAACTATTTACAAGTATTGCAGACAATCCGCACTTGGGATAGGCGCCCAGCATCCACTACGGACTACGAGAAATAGAATTACCGGTGAGTAAATTCTTATTTTCTCGGACGTCCTAGTGGATGCTGGGAACTCCGTAAGGACCATGGGGATTATACCAAAGCTCCCAAACGGGCGGGAGAGTGCGGATGACTCTGTAGCACCGAATGAGAGAACTCCAGGTCCTCCTCAGCCAGGGTATCAAATTTGTAGAATTTTGCAAACGTGTTTGCCCCTGACCAAGTAGCTGCTCGGCAAAGTTGTAAAGCCGAGACCCCTCGGGCAGCCGCCCAAGAAGAGCCCACCTTCCTTGTGGAATGGGCATTTACAGATTTTGGCTGTGGTATGCCTGCCACAGAATGTGCAAGCTGAATTGTACTACAAATCAAGCGAGCAATAGACTGCTTAGAAGCAGGAGCACCCAGCTTGTTGGGTGCATACAGGATAAACAGCGAGTCAGATTTTCTGACTCCAGCCGTCCTGGAAACATATATTTTCAGGGCCCTGACAACGTCTAGCAACTTGGAGTCCTCCAATTCACTAGTAGCCGCCGGCACCACAATAGGCTGGTTCAGGTGAAACGCTGACACCACCTTAGGGAGAAATTGGGGACGAGTCCTCAACTCTGCCCTATCCATATGGAAAATCAGATAAGGGCTTTTACATGATAAAGCCGCCAATTCTGACACTCGCCTGGCTGAAGCCAAGGCTAATAACATGACCACTTTCCACGTGAGATATTTCAGATCCACGGTTTTTAGTGGCTCAAACCAATGTGATTTTAAGAAACTCAACATCACGTTGAGATCCCAAGGTGCCACAGGAGGCACAAACGGGGGCTGAATATGCAGCACTCCTTTCACAAATGTCTGAACTTCAGGTACTGAAGCTAGTTCTTTTTGAAAGAAAATCGACAGAGCCGAGATCTGTACTTTAATGGAGCCTAGTTTTAGGCCCATATCCACTCCTGCTTGCAGGAAATGCAGATTATCGACCTAGTTGAAATTCCTCTGTTGGGGCCTTATTGGCCTCGCACCATGCAACATATTTCCGCCATATGCGGTGATAATGCGTTGCCGTAACATCTTTCCTGGCCTTAATAAGCGTAGGAATGACTTCTTCCGGAATACCCTTTTCCTTTAGGATCCGGTGTTCAACCGCCATGCCGCGGTAAGTCTTGGAACAGACAGGGCCCCTGCTGTATCAGGTCCTGTCTGAGCGGTAGAGGCCACGGGTCCTCTGAGAGCATCTCTTGAAGTTCCGGGTACCACGCTCGTCTTGGCCAATCCGGAACCACGAGAATTGTGTTTACTCCTCGCTTTCTTATTATTCTCAATACCTTTGGTATGAGAGGCAGAGGAGGGAACACATAAACCGACTGGTACACCCACGGTGTCACTAGAGCGTCCACAGCTATCGCCTGAGGGTCCCTTGACCTGGCGCAATATCTTTTTAACTTTTTGTTGAGACGGGACGCCATCATGTCCACCTGTGGTTTTTCCCAACGGTTTACCAGCATCTGGAAGACTTCTGGGTGAAGTCCCCACTCTCCCGGGTGGAGGTCGTGTCTGCTGAGGAAGTCTGCTTCCCAGTTGTCCACTCCCGGAATGAACACTGCTGACAGTGCTAGTACATGATTCTCCGCCCATCTGAGAATTCTTGTGGCTTCTGCCATCGCCATCCTGCTTCTTGTGCCGCCCTGTCGATTTACATGGGCGACTGCCGTGATGTTGTCTGACTGGATCAGCACCGGCAGATGTAGGAGCAGGGATCTTGCTTGACTTAGGGCATTGTAGATGGCCCTTAGTTCCAGAATATTTATGTGAAGGGAAGTCTCCTGACTCGACCATAGTCCTTGGAAGTTTCTTCCCTGTATGACTGCCCCCCAGCCTCGAAGGCTGGCATCCGTGGTCACCAGGACCCAGTCCTGTATGCCGAACCTGCGGCCCTCTAGAAGATGGGCACTCTGCAGCCACCACAGTAGAGACACCCTGGTTCTTGGAGACAGGGTTATTAAGCGATGCATCTGAAGATGCGATCCGGACCACTGGTCCAACAGGTCCCACTGAAAGATTCTGGCATGGAACCTGCCGAAGGGAATTGCTTCGTAAGAAGCCACCATCTTTCCCAGGACCCGTGTGCAGCGATGCACTGATACCTGTTTTGGTTTCAGGAGGTCTCTGACTAGAGATGACAACTCCCTGGCTTTCTCCTCCGGGAGAAACACTTTCTTCTGGACTGTATCCAGAATCATACCCAGGAACAGTAGCCGTGTCGTCGGAACCAGCTGTGACTTTGGGATATTCAGAATCCAGCCGTGCTGGTGCAGCACCTCCTGAGATAGTGCTACTCCCACCAACAACTGTTCCTTGGACCTCGCTTTTATTAGGAGATCGTCCAAGTACGGGATAATTAAAACTCCCTTTTTTCGAAGGAGTATCATCATTTCCGCCATAACCTTGGTAAATACCCTCGGTGCCGTGGACAGGCCAAACGGCAGCGTCTGGAATTGGTAATGGCAATCCTGTACCACAAATCTGAGGTACTCCTGGTGAGGATGGTAAATGGGGACATGCAAGTAAGCATCCTTGATGTCCAGGGATACCATGTAATCCCCCTCGTCCAGGCTTGCAATAACCGCCCTGAGCGATTCCATCTTGAACTTGAATTTTTTTATGTACGTGTTCAAGGATTTTAAATTTAAAATGGGTCTCACCGAACCGTCCGGTTTCGGTACCACAAATAGTGTGGAATAATAACCCCGGCCTTGTTGAAGTAGGGGTACCTTGATTATCACCTGCTGGGAATACAGCTTGTGAATTGCCGCTAGCACCGCCTCCCTGTCTGAGGGAGCAATCGGCAAGGCAGATTTTAGGAACCGGTGGGGTGGGGACGCCTCGAATTCCAGTTTGTACCCCTGAGATACTATTTGCAGGATCCAGGGATCCACCTGTGAGCGAGCCCACTGATCGCTGAAATTCTTGAGGCGACCCCCCACCGTACCTGGCTCCGCCTGTGGAGCCCCACCGTCATGCGGCGGACTTGGAAGAAGAAGCGGGGGAGGACATTTGCTCCTGTGAACCTGCTGTTTGTTGCAGCCTTTTTTCCCCTACCTCTGCCTCTGGACAGAAAGGACCCGCCTTTTCCACGCCTGTTTTTCTGGGTCCGAAAGGACTGAACCTGATAAAACGGCGCCTTCTTAGGCTGTGAGGGGACATGGGGTAAAAATGCTGACTTCCCAGACGTTGCTGTGGAAACTAGGTCCGAGAGACCATCCCCAGATAATTCCTCACCCTTATATGGCAACACTTCCATGTGCTTTTTAGAATCTGCATCTCCTGTCCACTGGCGAGTCCATAATCCTCTCCTAGCAGAAATGGACAATGCACTTACTTTAGATGCCAGTCGGCAGATTTCCCTCTGTGCATCTCTCATATATAAGACTGAGTCTTTTATATGGTCTATGGTTAACAGGATCGTGTCTCTGTCTAATGTGTCAATATTTTCTGACAGTTTATCCGACCACGCAGCGGCAGCACTGCACATCCAAGCTGACGCAATAGCTGGCCTAAGTATAATGCCTGAGTGTGTATATACAGACTTCAGGATCGCCTCCTGCTTTCTATCAGCAGGTTCCTTGAGGGCGGCCGTATCCGGAGACGGTAGTGCCACCTTTTTAGACAAACGTGTGAGCGCTTTATCCACCCTGGGGGGTGTTTCCCAACGTGACCTATCCTCTGGCGGGAAAGGGAACGCCATTAGTACCTTCTTAGGAATTACCAATTTTTTATCAGGGAAAGCCCACGCTTCTTCACACACTTCATTTAATTCATCTGATGGGGGAAAAACTACGGGTAGTTTTTTCTCTCCAAACATAATACCCTTTTTAGTGGTACCTGTAGTTATATCAGAAATGTGTAACACCTCTTTCATTGCCTCAATCATGCAGTGAATGGCCTTAGTGGGCATCAGGTTAGACTCATCGTCGTCGACACTGGTGTCAGTATCAGTGTCGACATCTGGGTCTGCTTGCGGTAGCGGGCGTTTTAGAGCCCCTGACGACCCATGCGACGCCTGGGCAGGCACGAGCTGAGAAGTCGGCTGTCCCACATTTGGCATGTCGTCAATTTTCTTATGTAAGGAGTCTATACGTGCACTCATTACTTTCCATAAGCTCATCCACTCAGGTGTCTGCCCCGCAGGGGGTGACATCCCTTCTAAAGGCATCTGCTCCGCCTCCACATCATTATCCTCATCAAACATGTCGACACAGCCATACCGACACACCGCACACACACAAGGAATGCTCCGAATGAGGACAGGACCCACAAAAGCCCTTTGGGGGGACAGAGTGAGAGTATGCCAGCACACACCAGAGCGCTATATAATGCAGGGACTGAGTTATGTCCCCTATAGCTGCTTTTTCTATATATTATATACTGCGCCTAAATTTAGTCCCCCCCTCTCTGTTTTTACCCTGTTCTGTAGTGTAGACTGCAGGGGAGAGCCAGGGAGCTTCCTTCCAGCGGATCTGTGAAGGAGAAATGGCGCCAGTGTGCTGTGAGAGATAGCTCCGCCCCTTTTCCGCGGACTATTCTCCCGCTTTTTTCCATATTCTGGCAGGGGTATTTTCCACATATATAGCCTCTGGGACTATATATTGTGGAATTTTTGCCAGCCAAGGTGTTATTATTGCTTATCAGGGCGCGCCCCCCCAGCGCCCTGCACCCTCAGTGACCGGAGTATGAAGTGTGTATGAGGAGCAATGGCGCACAGCTGCAGTGCTGTGCGCTACCTTGGTGAAGACTGATGTCTTCTGCCGCCGTTTTTCTGGACCTCTTCTTGCTTCTGGCTCTGTAAGGGGGACGGCGGCGCGGCTCCGGGACCGAACACCAAGGACTGGGCCTGCGGTCGATCCCTCTGGAGCTAATGGTGTCCAGTAGCCTAAGAAGCCCAATCCGGCTGCAAGCAGGCGAGTTCGCTTCTTCTCCCCTTAGTCCCTCGCTGCAGTGAGCCTGTTGCCAGCAGGTCTCACTGAAAATAAAAAACCTAAATCTATACTTTCTTTCTAAGGGCTCAGGAGAGCCCCTAGTGTGCATCCAACCTCGGCCGGGCACAAAATCTAACTGAGGCTTGGAGGAGGGTCATAGTGGGAGGAGCCAGTGCACACCAGGTAGTCATAAATCTTTCTAGAGTGCCCAGCCTCCTTCGGAGCCCGCTATTCCCCATGGTCCTTACGGAGTTCCCAGCATCCACTAGGACGTCAGAGAAAACATAAATGCAGAATAAGATTGATAAAATCTAAAATAGCTACGTAGTTATTCACAAGATAATTCAAAAAAACATAAACATAATTTTCTTAGTTTTAGAGCAGTTCTGTTTAATGATGTCACTAACTTGCCAATGTCAAGAAGATTCTGTACAGAACAGATTTTATCTTACTAGGGGGAAAAAAAAAAAGGAGGAACGAAAGACTCTGTTGGGGCACGCTTAATACAGTAATGAAAAGGATTTAAAAATTACCTTTTGACCAACTATTAAAAAGACAATAAGGTTACACAGAATTTTACAAGGCTAAAGTTACTCAGTAAAAATTAGACCAAGGTGAACACCTCCATGGTGAACACTTCCAAGGTGAACACTTCCAAGGTGAACACTTCCAAGGTGAACACTTCCAAGGTGAACACTTCCAAGGTGAACACTTCCAAGGTGAACACTTCCAAGGTGAACACTTCCAAGGTGAACACCTATATGCTACCTCTAAGCGGGTAGCATGTAGTCTATAATGTTCTAAAGATTAATTTTGAGGTGTAGAATGTAATATAGATGAACAAAGTAATGTGAAAATATTAGGTTATGATAATGTGGCACTTTAATTTGGATATCAATATCAGTTTCTTAATCATGCCAATATATAATCACTCCTGGTTGTAAACAAAGACTTAAGGTGGGATTCAAATGATATATCACGCCCAATTTCCTTTCTAAAATGATCTCCGATATCGCACATATTGCGCCCATAGTGATCAGGTTTAGTTGTGTAAAGGGTTGGGTGCCTCTCTACTCCGGGGGTAGCGAGCTGAAATAATGATACCACGCCCCTGAGGGCAGAAACAGAACGGGTTTGGAAAGGGGTGAAAAGAATTGAATCCCACCCTTAATTGTCTGTCAAGAGAAATGGCTTGATTGCCTGCATAGGGGACGGGATAGATCTATGCTTATTGATGGAATAGTAGGTAATAAATGTGTGGTCTATAAATGGGACAGGTAAGGTAAAAATGTGCAGGGCTACCTTCTTGTGGAGAGGATAGATTAAAAGATCAGGTTGAGGGTTTCTCCACTACTTCTGCTTTCTGTGTCAAAATGATATAATTACTGCACCTGGCATTCCTAGGTGATCTCCCATCCAAGTACTGGCCAGGCCTTTCACTGCTTAGCTTCCAAGATCAGATGAGATTAAGCGTAGGCAGTGCAGTATGGCAGTACTGATTATAATGTCACAGATGAGAGAATGTGGTTAACAACTGTTGAGCAGCAGGGTGTACTTCTGCTTTCCAGGTATTGTGTGCGCAGAATCCCTGTTACATTTGCATTGCAGGGATTAGTAACAGGCACCCTGGATGAGAGAGTAAACGGAAGCGGAGAGTAGTATAAATGCCAGGGTGGGTATAGGAATGGGTTAAAACAACATTGCTTCTGCTGTCAGTCGTCATATGATTGTGTAAGAAGACAAAATTATGAGAGAGCTCAGATGTGGATTTACACTGAAAGTAAGAGTGTAGAAATTCTGTATGCTCAAATGCAGGTTAGAGCTTGTGTGTAGTGGGTGGGGTCCTACAATACATCGGGGATCCCAAACGTGTAGGAGACACTGAGTATTATTGTGTGTTGCTAATTGCCATCATTTCATAGCAAAAGCATGATAATGTGTTCATGCAGGTAGGTTTAAAAAGGTCTAATATAATAAATTATTCTGGTGCCCAAGTGGGCAGATAAATCAGACAAGTAAACCAAGAAAATATGCATTTTAAATTCAAGCAGAAGGTATACAGCATTCATTGGATGGCATAAGGATATGCAGGCCATGTAATAAGGCGTTCATGCAGCAAGATTTATCAAGACTGATTTTCTAGGTAATACAGGAGCCCAAATGGGCAGGTAGGATCAGACAGATAAATCAAGAATAGAAAAAGTTATGGTAAAACTTACCTTCATTAACTCTTTTTCTTTGAGGTCCATGGGATCCACAGGGTTAACCTTGGGTATGATCTGGTGGAGACCAAGACTGGCACCAAACAATAAAGCTTTGTGAGGCTCCCAGGATGCAATGGGCTACTCTGTCTTCATACCCCGCCTCCATGCTCAGGCACATCAGTTTTAGTTAACAAGCCCAAAGCAGGAGCTGGAGAAAGGAGAGAAGAATGGTACACCCAGAAAATCACACTCTTATAGAGAAGGGAACTGGTGACCGTAAAACAACCCATTGAAGCGTGGTGCGTCAGAGTGGGTGCCCTGTGGATCCCATGGACCTCGAAGAAAGAGTTAACAAAGGTTAAGTTTCACCATAACTCTTTCTTTTCTTCTTTGGGGTTCATGGTCTCCACAGGGTTAACCTTGGGATGTCCCAAAGCAGTTGTTATAGGAAAGGAACGCTCCTAAGCTGAAAGGAGGACTTGGCAGCCAAAGGTTGCATCCTGGGAACCAAACGTAGCAAAGGCATAGAACTTAGGAAATGCATGGGAAGAAGACCAGATAGCAGCGTAACTGCTCAGCAAGCGCTCCATGACGTGTTGCCCATGAAGGACCCACAGAGCGAGTAGAATGAGCAGATACTGTACTCTGAACAGGCAGACCTGCCTGTGTGTAAGCCTGTGATAAGGTCATGCGAAGCCAACGTGCCAAGGTTTGTTTATTGGCTGGCCAGCCCCGCTTATGGAATCCATAGAGGACGAATAAGGCATCTGTTTTCCTAACAGAACTAGCGCGGTCCACGTAGATCCGAAGAGCCCGGACCACATCCTCTGGTGAAAGACCAGGTTCCTGGAAGGCCGGTGCCACAATTGGTTTGATGACATTAAATTTAGATACTACCTTAGGTAGGTAACCAAGTTTAGTCCGAAGGACTGCCCGGTCATGGTGGAATATCAGAAATGGGGAGCGCCATGAGAGAGAACCCAAGTCAGAAACCCTATGGGCTGAAAAAATAGTTAATAGTAAACGAGTTTTAGCCGTGAGCCACTTGAGGTCTACCGTTTCCAGTGGTTCAAATGGACTGCGTTGTAGAGCCTTAAGAACCAATGATAGGTCCCAAGGAGCTATCGGAGGAATGAATGGATGCTGTATCTGGAGTACCCCCTGAAGGAAGGCACACATCTGGCAAAGGAGCCAGACTCTTCTGGAACCAGACAAAGTGGAAACCTGGACCTTGAGAGAAGCCAGGCGAAGACCCATGGTGAGTCCTGCCTGCAAGAATGCTAATAATCTAGGGATCTGAAGGACATTGGGATCATAATGATGATGAGCACACCACTGGAAATAGGAGTGCCAAATCAGGTGATAAATGCGAGCAGAGGTTTCCTAGCCTGAAGCATAGTTTGAACCACCTTCCCAAAGAAACCTTTGTCCCTTAGGAGGACAGTCTCAAGAGCTATGCAGTTAGACAGATGGAGGCAGGGCCCTTGGGAGAGGACAAAGAGGCAGAGGTAAGGACTCGTCTATGGAGACATTTATTAGATCTGTGGACTTATGGCATCTGGGCCATGCTGGAGCCAGTAGTATGATCGTGCTGCCAGCCTCTTTGAATTTTTTCAGGTCTCTGGAAAGTAGAGACACTGGAGAGAAGAGATAGGCCAGATGAAAGTCCCAGAGGATTGTGAGAGCATCCACGTAGCTCACTCCTGGATCTCTTGTCCTGGACCCATACAATGGAACCTTGTGATTGTGTCTGGAGGCCATGAGACGTCTGGAAGTTCCCATTTACATACCAGTATCTGAAAGACCCCTGGGTGGAGAGACCGTTCCCCGGCATGAATGTCCTGTTGACAGAGAAAGTCTGCTTCCCAGTTGAGGACTCCTGGAACGAAGACTGCGGATATGACCGTGAGGTCAAGTTCTTCCCAGGCGAGAATCCTGGTTACCGCCTGCATCGCTGCCACACTGCAAGTGCCGCCCTGACTATTTATATATACCGCTGTCGTGACTTTGTCTGACTGGATATGTAATGGAGAATCTAGAGAGAGGACACAAGGTCCAAGAAACCCTGCACAGGTGAGCAGAATTTTTTTTTAAAGGATGTCAATAGATTAACCATTTGGAGAAAGATTTACAATTAGGGCCAGTAAAAGGTCCCTATGAGAATCAATGAGGGTTGGAGGTGCGCCACTAAACTGAGTTATATTATTTTTTAGGGGGAGATTATTGGTGTAAGCCACTAGTGGGCCTAACACTAAAAAGAGGCTTAGTGTGTGGCGCACTCTTTTGAAATGATTATTCAATATTAAAATATTTAAAATTTTTATTTCCATGTTTAAAAAATAGGCACCATAAGCAGGCACAGTATCTAAACTGATAACCTAAAAGTGCAGAAGAAAAATCCTATATAAGATATAGGTATGGGATGAGTGCCATATATTTTTTGCCAATAGTTAGGTCACCAAAAATGATGCCAATTTTCAGTAAATTTATTGTCTAGGCAAAAGTAAAAGAAAGTTTGTTTAATTGGGGTTAATTAAGCTAAGTGAATTATTGGTAAAATTAATCAGTGCTGGTTTAGCTACTGTTCAGCTCTTTCGAGAGACTATGCTGAAACAATTATCCCTATAACATCGATCACTTGTATACTCTTAGGTATATATATATATATCTCTCCCCACCTCCCTGTCCAAGGATAATTTCACAGGGAAAGCAATGGAGAGGCAGACACAAAGAGCACTACAAGTTTAATAAAGGTTCTGTAACATATATGCACCTTTTACAGCAGTCTACTGTTCAAGACTGTAGTAACAGTGTGAATGTAATTTAATACAAATTTTGCATCCACCATTCCGCAACAGTGTATAGCTGACAAGACAACCAGTACTGGAGAACAGATAATAGTTACACTGTCTCAAGTATTCGTGTCAGGAGGGAAACCCTTTTACTAACTGATAAGTACAGCCAAAAAGGCTCCTCATTCTGTTGTTCAAGTGCCTATAATTTTATAGCATAAATGAAAGATAGACGTTCACACTGTGTCCTGATAACGAAAGGGTTAAAGTGATAAAAATAACCCGTTAGTCTGTTCTAATGATAACATGTTACAAAGGGAGGGTTAGTTCTGCTGTTGGATCAGATTCACACAGAAACTGTGGACAAATATCTCCCTTAATTCGACTGTGATTTAAGTTCATATAGAAACCATAGGTAGATGTTACCCTAATATAGGGGATCTTATATAGCTTGATGTTGGAAGTAACTCCCTGGTTCGTGATTGGGGATAATTTCTCAGCACATTAAATAATTTATTAGATGTTCTAAGCGGTGATATAATCCATTTTGTGTAGACACTATCAATTAGAAAAAAGGGGGCTGATGTTGACTGTGCTTTCTAGAAACAATTATATTTGCTAAATAGCCTGTAAAGTGATGTCATTTACTTAGTGTTTCACAAACTGACCTGTATACACTAATTAAGATAAATGCATTTGTAACATTTTGAGACATTTTATAACCAAGGTACAGGTAAAGATTGAAAAGAGTCCCAGATGTGGGGAAACAGATTCACTTTCTGCTTTTGTCCCATGTGCCCTATTGGGCAGTGAATGGGAGCAATGAGAGCAGGGAAGAGCCGTCCACCTGGGGCTGAAAGGATAGAGTAGTGCCGGCTGCTTCTACTGTCCACGTTTGGTATCCTCCTCCCCTGTTACCTAGGGGCATTGCAGGGGGGCCCACAGATACCAAACAGTGGATGAGAGGGCAGCCCTGAGTACCTGGTCAGAGCCCCGTGATGCACCCGTTAAAGGGCGAGGATCTGTCAGTGAATCCGCCGGAGAGAAGGGGAGTTTCCGGGTAGGATTCCCGCACCTCCGTCTGTTATTTTTGCCCTTGTACAATACGGGGTGGATTGTAGTGTCCCAGTACCGCTCTTCGTGCCCCTGTGCCGTTTGCTGGAGCCGGATGTCAGATCGAGTGCTGCAGGTGAAGTCTCTCTATTTCTGGAGCCGCTGCGGGAGGTGGGCGCCAGGTCGGGTGATTCCCGTATCTCCGTACTAAGTGCGCGTCCACGTCCCGCTGTAAGATGGATGACGTACGTTTCACAATATGCTTGTTCACATCCGTATGTAATGGAGAACCCTGGAGCATTTTTCTATTTCTCTTGTGTATTATCACAACCCTTGAGCAGGGCCTGGGCCATCAGAAGGGCCTGGTAGACTGCTAGTAGTTCCAGGACATTGATCGGGAGATCCCTTTCCAACAGATCAGCGACCCTGCAAGGAGTGACTGCCTGTGACAGCCCCCCAGCCCCGAGACTGTCATCTGTGGTGAGGAGTGTCCAGTGTGGGATCCAGAATGGTCGGCCCTTGTCTAAATTCGTCATGTGTAGCCACCATGACAGAGATGCCCAAAAAGATCGGGGTAGAATTAAGGTCTGGATTTTATTTGAGACGGTAACCCGGTCCATTCGAAGAGTATCAGGCTCTGTAGAGGCCTGAAGTGAAATTGGGCATATTCCACCATGTCGAACACAGAGACCATGGAGCCTAGGGTCTGCATTGCTGAATGAACAGAGACCCTGGGACTGCGGAGTAGGTTGCAAATGCACTACTGCAAGGTTGCAATCTTGGCCTCTGGGAGGAATATGCATTGTACCCTCGCGTCCAGCAGTGCTCACCGGTGCTGCAGCCTCTAGGATGGGATGAGTGAGGACTTGGGCCAGTTTATTAGCCATGCATGGTACTGAAGGAAGGCCACCCTCTGTTGTAGGTGACTTTCCAGCACCGTTGGATACTTCACCAGAAGAAGCAAGTTGTCCAGGTAAGGATATATCCAAATTCCCAATTTCTGGAGAGGGGCCTCCATCACCACCATGGTGAACAATTTGGTGAACACCCTGGGGGCTGTAGACGGACAAAGGGAAGGGCCTGGAATTGGAGATGCTGTTGTAGAACAGCAAAGCAAAGATATAGTTGATGACAGGGTGCAATAGGCACATGGAGGTACGCATCCTGAATATCCAGGGAGACCATAGAGTTTCCATATGGAACCTGGGGACCTTGAGGTACAGTACTTTCAGATTTAGAGTTGGACGGTATGATCAATTTGGTTTCTGAACCAAAAAGAGAGTAGAATTGAACCCCGACCCTGCTTAGACTGTGGTACAGGGATGATAACCCCCGACTGTAGGAGGGATAGTATGACTCCAGACAGTGCTTTTGCTTTGTCTGGGTCCGGTGACAGAGTAGAAGGGAAATATTGTCTAGGGGGATGCTTCAGAGAGGAAAGAGTATACCCATGAGAGACCACTTCTAGGACCCAGGCGTCTGTGGTGACCTGACACCATGTATGGGCGTATTAAAGAAGTCGGCCTCCCATCCTGGGGTCCCCCAGGAGTAGGGCTGCCCCGTCAGGCAGAGGGTTTGTTCTCCTGCTTGGAAGTTGGACATTTGGTAGGCCAAGCCTGTTTGGTCTTTGGTTTGGAAGCCTTGACTGTGCGAGACCCTCTTGTAAAATGTCTGACCCTTGGTTTTGCCTTGCTGACAAAAGGACCGAAAGGACGAAATCCTAGGTGCGCTGACGATGCTGAATGCAGACAGGTAGCTAATTTCTCAACAATTTTGTCTAGTTCTGTTCCAAACAGGTGGTCACCTGTGTATGACAAGGCTTCCAGGGCCTTCTTTACATCTGAATCTGCTTTCCAAGATCGAAGCCACACAACGCGGCAAACTGCAAGGGAAACAGCAGAAGCCTTAGAGGACAATAGGACTGTGTCCACAGCTGCCTCTCCAATGTAATAGGCTGTAGCAGTAGCCAGTCGAGATGTTGCTCCTGTGAGGGCGTACATAGACTTGAGACATGTCCAACTGCCTGTCTGGCAAATTACCAAGGGAAGATGCCCTAGGGATAGGGAGTAATTCATTTTTAATTAAATGCGTCACATGAGCATCCACAGTAGGTGGAGTCTCCCACTTTGTACAATCAGCTGGTGGTAGCAGATAAAAGGAGCTGAAACTCTGCTAAAACTACTTTCTGCCGTTTACACAGAGTCTTTAGTAGTAGGTGTTTGTTCAGCATATTCTAGCTGAAGTGACAACGTCACTGCCCTAATTAAAGCAGCCAGATGAAATTTAGGTGTGGACTTCTCCTCCCCTGAAAAGGAATTCAGCATCTGAAACCTCAGTCTGCTCAACAGTAACTAAAGATTCCTTAGAATCATGGAGGAGGGTAGATTGTGTAGAGGGTAGAGTGCTTAGAAGTAGAGGGTGCAAGCAATGTACCTTGACCCTGCATCATGTTTTGAAAAGCAGCAGAGGAAGCAGCCAAGCTCTGTATAGAACCAGAGAATGAGTCCAACCATGTGGTAGGGACAGGTGGGGCTGCAATTGCCTGATAAACAGGCTGTATTGAATGTGGAGTCACATAGGGGGAGTCACGCGCTGCAGTGGTTGTGGTATACTCATAGGGGAAGCCACAGGTGGGGTAACAATATGTCCAGCAATTTTAGTCAGCAACGTAGTGAAAGATGCACATGGGGGTTCTTGTACTGGAGGGACTGAAGTTTTAGGAGGCACCATACAGGTTGTGCACTGACCATCTTGTGACAATTCCTGAGGTAAAACTTCGGTGATACAGGTTTTACATGCTACCATTGTCGAAGCCCCTAACTGCTTGGTCTTAGGTTTGTTAGACATAGCAGTATTACGGTGTACACACAAAAATATAGCAATATGCAGCGTGTAACATGTGACATTGGGCCTAATTCAGAGTTGATCGCAGCACCAAATTTGTTAGCAGTTGAGCAAAACCATGTGAGCTGCAGGGGGGACAGATATAACAAGTGCAGAGAGAGTTAGATTTGGGTGGGGTGTGTTCAAACTGAAATCGAAATTGCAGTGTAAAAATAAAGCAGCCAGTATTTACCCTGCACAGAAACAATATAACCCACCCAAATCTAACTCTCTGTGCAATTGTTATATCTGCCACACCTGCAGTGTACATGGTTTTGCCCAACTGCTAATAAATTTGCTGCTGCGATCAACTCTGAATTACCCCCATAGTGTGCACACAAATTACAAAATATTAGTACAGTGTGTCAAATGTAACCCTAAACACACCAGTTTTCAAGGGTTATTCAGAGAGAAAAGGGAAAGCAATGATGAGAGAGAGAGAGAGAGAGAGAGAGAGATAGAGAGAGCGATTGAAAGCATGCAGCAGTACTAGCATGAGTCACATACATTGCAGAATAACCAATTTAACTGCAATAGGCACTGATATCAACTACCCTGCTCTGTATAAGAGGCTTGGTAGGATGCAGCGATACGTATAACCTGCTATGTGGTAGAGGTGTAAAGGGAAATTCAGCCTACCGCTCCTGGAGGCCTGCAGAGCCCAGAGAATGGCTGCCCAGCGTCTCTCTGTGGAGGTGGATGAAGGAGGAGCAGCCCAGGGCGGGAAGACCACTATGGAATGGCGACCTGGGCTGGAGGGAGGGGCCGCTGGAGAAGCGTGGATCTCCCCTATGCTGAACGTTACCACCGGTTCTCCTGGCATACCTGTTTCCCCAGCATCAGTGTATATTACAGCCCTGGTGGTCTAGGGAGCACTCAATGGTCCGGATGCATGTCAGTGCTGCTGGCCCTCTCCCCAGGCCAGCGGTAAATGGACTGCGCTATACATGGGTACAGCGTGCGGGTTACCTGCCTTAATTGTCCCCCAGTGATCCGGTTGCAGTTCCGGGTGCCCCTGCACCTCTGCTAGTGAAGAAAGTGCGCCAGGGGTCCCGCCGAAATCATGCATCCAGTTGTGGCATTGCGGTCCCGTGGGAGTGTTGGAGCATCAGTGCTGGCTTCCTTTTGGACTGCCAGTCACTGATTGCTCAGTAAAATAAGTAAAAAAAAAAATAAAAAAAAATCAGGAATAAGAATTAAAGCTTGGGCGGCAGTGTGCAGCCCTTATTCAGTGTTACCAGCTCCATGCCGACACCGAAAAAAACTGATGTGCCTGAGCATGGGGGCGGGGTATGAAGGCAGAGGAGCCCACTGCATCCTGGGAACCTCACAAAGCTTTATTGTTCGGTGCCAGTCTCCACCAGATCATACCCAAGGTTAACCCTGTGGAGACCATGGACCCAGTAGAAAAAAAACATGTATTTCTCAATTCCAGCAGAAATTACATTAGTAGCTCAGAAAATGCAGGCAAAAAAGAAAGTCAGTTTTAAGAAGTTTAACATGAGCCCAAATGGGCATTTAGGATCAGACAGGTAAATCAAGAAAACATGTATTTCTCAATTCAAGTAGAAGTGATACATTATAACAAACTTTTAGTTGCATAGAAATATGCATGCAAAAAAAGAAAGTCTTTGTAAAAAATTCCAAGTAGGCCCAAATGGGCAATATACTATACCAGGAGGACAATGCAGGGTTCAGGCTGTGCACAGCCTGGTTCCCGTGTACCAAACCGCCGTTTCACCACTAGAATGGCATGTTCACTGTAAAGTGAGACACTGGGTACAGCCTTTGTAAAGGCCCCAGAAGTTACCTAATCGAGGAAGGGGAGGAGATCAGTATTTCCTGTGTGGAGTGTATGGCCAATAGAGAGCCGGAGTGTCATGTGACTTCAAGTTTTGATATCAACAGACATCTATTAGCTGGAGGGGTGTGTATGTTGCCTTCGTTACTAAGCAACAAGATCAAAGAGTCCCATGTCATGTGATGTGAGGTTCCAGTAGGATTAGGTATTGTGCAGTTAGGGACGTGCACATGTGCAATATATTACTAGGTTGTAATGTTTGTTTTTGTAAAACTAGGTCACCATTATTTTTAATTCTGTTTTTATTGACCTATTTAAATGTGTACAAATAATCACAGAGAGTTCACTCAATCACAAGGACAATTTAATATAAACGATAAGCAAATCAGGAGTGAAAACAAAAGCTGTTCACTGAAGTATACAAAATACACATAGAAGAACATAATATTTTATAAAGGATAAGGGGGGTATCCTATTAGCAGCGATATCGTGGTTTCGCAATAAATTATTGCAAATGCGGTAATTCGGTATCCAATTACCGGCGATAAGTTTTGTCAAAGTCAAAAATATTACATAGAGAGAACATACAAACCACACACACATTTAAGTCGCTATACTTGCAAATATGCGCAGCGAGCACAGCAATATATGGAAACACACGCATTTGCTCGGACATGGCACGGAGATGGATTCGACGCTTGTTTCATACAGTACATGGTTATAATAATGTCAAGCACCAGACATCATGGAGATTTAGAATTGGCTGATGAATTGATGTCATGAATATGTATTATCTGAACAGAACCAGATGCGCCCATCATGTTTGTTATTGAAGCAAGCAGAATGATGTGTGGGTTAGTTTGATGCTGGTTGTGAAGTTGTGGGACATTGCAGCGGATAGATATGATTATATGTATAAAAGCTAAGATCACTTTGTTGAGAACAATGGATGATCAAGCCAACCTTTTACTAAGATTTTCAGGGCTGAACCTGATTAACATATACAAAGGAGAGAGAGAGACCCCTCCCCTAGGAACAGACACACAGGAGGATAGTTCCTGTCTGGGGGGGTTGGGGGTCAGTTTTTGCTGGTGGCCTCAGAGAACAGATGTAATGAAGCGACACTCAGAACAAAGCTCCCAGAAGCATGGCTGGATCATCACCAGGCACCAAAGGCTAAGTATTGAATTCACATGGCTAGATAAGGAAATATAGACAGATTGCTTTCTGGTTTAAATAGGATATTGTAACTTGGTTGTGTGATTGTTGGGTGTTTGTGTGATAGATCTGGGAATCTGTGATGGTAGCTGGGACATTAGACAACCTGTAGCATAGCATTTGTGGTATTTGTTTGCCTATGGTGATTTAAAATAGATTGTACTGGTTAGTTATAATATATATCTTGTTAATCATAAATACCACCATGCAGTTGCGTTTGGGCATGTGCTTGTGGCAGTGGCGGGCTGAGATGTGTGGTTACATTGTGATCTGGTCTTGTGATGAATATGCTCTGGTTATTGAGATACTGAAGTTGTTTGGAATGTGAAAGTGAATAAGATGGTTCTAGGAAGTTGGATTGAAATTGTGAAAGGTGATTTAGATGGTTTGGAATTGTAAAATCAGAACATATGCATTGTTCTGAGGCTTGGGCATTTTGGAATAAAATGGAGTCTTGTGTCTTCTGCTATGTGATTGTGGTGTAGTAGAGAGTGCCATGTGTTTGGACCTGCAAATCTAAAATGGCTGCTGCCGGGTGTTTTCCCCTCCCCCTTTCAACCATGTGTTGCAGTCTTCATGGGAGTTTTCTCAAAATGGAGTCTAGCTTCTGTCCCATGCGGTATTGTAGGGTTGTGTATATAGGGACAGCCAGTATGGGTAAGGTCAAGTATTTTCTCCACAAAGATTCTCAGCATTGAATAACTGCGCAGCGATTGTTCCTCACATGTGTAGTTTTATCTGCAACCATATTGTCTCTTATTTAATGTTATAAGTCATTCTCTCTCTCCTTCCCCTTTTAAAAGTAATTGTGTCTTTATTGTATTTTATGTGTAGTAACTTGGTTAGATATTCTATGTTATTTTGGTAGTGTATAGCTTGTATTGTATTATTCTTTTTGAACGTTCATTCTCTCACTAAAGGCGTTAGAACCTTAGACCGATATTTGATTGGTTATTATAAATGCATAAAGGTTTCTCAGAGCGTCATAGTCGCACATACAGCTTTTAAGCTAACAAGGTTACACTGCATTACATCTACACATTGTCACTGCACAAATGTTTACAGTATAAGTACATTCCTTAAGGTATAGTTAAGGGAGTACCCTTGCGGTACTTTTTGCGCCAATTGCGTACTGTGTTCTTTAACCTTTAACGTGTTTTTAATAGGACAAATATTATAGACATTGTCAATTGGGGAGCTCCTCCGGTCTTCACATATCTGCACTAGGTAACTTCAGCAGACATTATCGGTCAGCAAAGAGTGGAAGGTAGTATCCCTCGTTAAACCGTTTGGAGGTCGGGGATACTGCAGTGCTGACCAGATAAGCGCCTGCTTCACTTGGTAAGGAGTGCTGAGGGAATTCGGGAACTGGAAGGTAAGAACAGTACGTTATTGTCTTTGTAAATCTGGTTTTTATTTCTATTTGGTGCCAATTGCACAGGCAGATTGGATGGTTTGTCTGTTTAAATAGGTTTAAAATTATTTTTAATCGCTCTGCATAGCGTGATAACTAAAAGGGGCTGGCATGATGATTTTTCTTTGTGACAAAAGGTCTGTCCCCCATTTTGTGTAAACCTCATGGATGGGGGAGGAGCAGCGGCCATTTTGGGAAGGTCAAAAAAAAATATTTTTTTTTTGAACGGCTGATTTTCAGTTGACTCAGGAAATAATCAGCCATCCACTGTCAAAAAGAAATCATCATTTAATGAGTTTTTTTTTATGCATTTGTTTAGTCCATATCATAGTCAATCATAAGTAGTTCAGATAGAGTTTAATAACAGTTAATAATTAAATATTTGATTTAAGAAATTTAAGAAATACACAAGTAGTTTTTTTTTTTTTTGTAACTGTCTCTCTTCAAGAACCTGTTTTAACGCTGCTATTTGTAGGATGGCCATTGAAATGCAAATGACCTGTGGGACTGGTTTGTTGTTTTTTTTTTTTTTTTTCTCTCCCAGCAGTGAAAGAAATTGCACATTCATATGCAAAGTAGAAGCACTAATAGGGTCTCATATATGTAATATCTATATGCGTGTGCTTACATCAATATATGTTATTAGATTAATTTAGAATTGCATGTTCATTTGTGTAAGTTTCACATCTCACCTTCCTGTTTGCCATTTGCATTGATAACGTGCTAAGAAAGATTTGTTGCTATTAGTAGTTAAAAAGATAAAAAGTAATATTTAAGGGTATAATTGTAAAAAGCCCACACGCAACTCTACCTAAGGTATAAGGAGAGATTGGTGTGGTGCGCGGTAGATGATCGAGGATCATCTACATTGATAAAAGTGTACATTGTGTTACGGTGGATATTTGCTTTGCGTGCACGTGTCTCTAACAAAGGGCTGAGACTCGCGTACGCAACTCAAAGGCCGACGCACGCAGCGTATATTACGCAACGGAGCGTCCGGGTACGCCCACGTAACTCAAATCACACGATAGTGTTATTGCAACAGGCGGAAAGGTGGCAACGTGGTAAGTAGCGCAAGTCTATTTTAGTGTCCGAAATTTAGATTAACAGATCCTTCTCCAAATTCACAACACATCTGGTCTAAAGAAAATTTCTGCGCAGAAATAGAAATAGAAACAAAAGTGTATATGTGGTGAGTGAGTGTTTGTTTTTACAATTTTTGAGGTTGAACCACAAGAAAAGTCGAGTTCTCGTGAGGTACATGCGTGTAAGTGACGTACATGGTGGCTAGGGAGGCATCCCTGGTTAAAACATACAATTTGAGCATTAGAGTGTAGCAGACCAGGAGGTCATACTGTAACAGACCAGGAGGTCATAGCAGACCAGCAGGTTTAGGTACAGCAGACAAGGAAGTCCGCTATACAGTCCACAGGCACAACACCAAGAAAGGGTTGGTGCAACACCCATATAGGCCATACAAGCTCTGGCTGAAGGAATTCGCAGCCGTAATTTTCGATTCCGTTGGTCGCTCAGTACATAAGATTAGTTGCTTATGTGCTGAACGATTGTACCGCACGTAATTGTGTGCATTAGTAAACCTGACCGGTACTATTAGTGTACGAAGGTCATAAACGCTATTTGTACATTCTAACGTGATTTGTGTAATTTTTTTTTATTTTAAGGGAAGTTCGCTGGTCACTCAGGAACTATCCAACAACCGATACTTGCTGGGGAACGCGCCCCAGTAAATAAAAGGTTCACAGGGGCCCTAGGTTGGGTACAACAGCTCTGGATACAGTGATTGTGTTACTGGCCAACGTGGGCGAGAAGTGAGTGGAGTACTCGGTAAACTTCACCGCCAGCCTGCCCCGGACATCTTGGTTTTTTGTAAGGGTTCGCTGAAGAAAAGCAACACCTACGAGTTATGGGGGCCAGTTGTTCAGGCAGGGGGCGATCAACCTCGGTTCGGGTTGATTTAGTAAACCGACCAGTCGGGTCGGCAAGGTACGTGATGTGTGAAAAATACGGTTCACACACAGAGGTTTTATGTGATGAATGGGAGAGAATGACGGTACATGACGGGGAGAAATTCCCAAGAGTAGGTAGCTTCAGCCCAGAAGTGTTGCAAAATTTAAGGAGGAGGATATGTCTCATCAAATCAGCAAAGAGACGGAGCAAACATTATGATTGTTTAAACCTGTGGCAACAGGAAAGTGAAATGCAAAGAAATGTAACTTACATACCTAACTTTCATCTTGAGAGGAGAGACATGGCAATGGAGAGAATTGTGGTTGCGGAGAAAGGCACAATGTTGTATGATAAAAATGCACTTAGTAACTGTATTAAGAATGAAAGTGTAAAATGTAACAATGTTTATGAAAATGAAAGTGTAAAAAATTACAAATGTTAACCTGTGCAAGTCGCACCCCATGTCAAACTTCCCTCAGGAATACGAACAAGAAAGTGAGCCCAGCACGATGTCGGCACCTCTCCCAGCAACCATCACACAAGACATCCAGGTGGACGCGACCAAATCGGTAAAGGCAATAATCAAACCCCCTAACGGAGGGTCAGGTGAGGTCGTGTCCACAGGTACGTACAAAGTTTTATATCACGCACAAACAAATGTACCCCATATTGTAAGACCAAAACAAGGTGATGTAATTGAGTTTAGTCCTGTCAGGGTGAATCACAGTCCCCAATGGGAAGACTGACGATCAGGGAATCATTCCCGTCAAGGACAGTGCAATGCGCCATCCCTGGTCCCGGACAGAATTGAGATCAATCATGTCTGATTTCCCAGATCCTAGGAAAGATCTAAGTGTATGATCAAAGATTCACAGAAGGTATATCAACGCCCTAGACAACGACATAATCATGGTATCCAAGGAGTCAGGGAGGTACAGGGAAAGCGGTTGATGGTGATGAGCATCCGAGCGTTTGAGGAGGCAGCAAATCAACCAAAACCTCAGGTCACTGACACTTGGAAGAAGCCCCGGGTTTGTTATCTTTGTAAAAGAGAAGGGCATTATGCCAGCAACTGTAATAGCACACATAAAGTCAGACCCCCTAGACAGAGAAATGAGCAAAATTAAAACACACACAATTATAAACAGGGACCATATAGGAAGAATTTTGAGCCACACCCATAATGTGCAATCAGGAAAGGTGATCATTAGGACTGATGGTAAGCCTGAGGTAATAGTTAATGAATTGGGAGGTCATTCCCTGAAGACACAGGAATGACCGGGTGAAACGTTGTAAATGTATCTGTGAAATGTTTCTTTTTCTCTCTCCCCATCTCTGACGAATATTGGTAGGATTCAAACATTGCATATATACTTGGTCTTTGCAGAAGTCTACCAAACCCCAGCATGACCAATCCGCATCAATGTATTCTGGCCAGATACAGACAATGGAATATGGAAGTGCTGGGGGGGAGGGACTGCGCAAGGAAACCATTAGACATGTAGATATGACAGCCTGATGATCTGACAATGTTTTAAAATGTTTGAAAAATGTTTTTTTTCTCTTTTCCTATTGATGGCTATTGTTGATTTAAGTAATATACACATGCATATAAATTGTTCTCTCTCTTTGTTTTTTTTTGCTGTTGTTGTTTTCTCTCTCTTCTCACTCATGCTTTCATGTTTTAAAGATGGTATGTCACCCATCAGTTAGACAAATGGTAATGCAAAATTTTTGCTCCTTACAGAAAGATCGCTGGTTTGGAGGGAATATTGCATCACCAGAATGTTCGTTTGGAAGACTGAGAGACAGCACCTTTGAGAAGACAGCAGAACAAGAAGAACAACAAGACGAGAGAACTAATTATCGTAACAAGTTTCTCTCCCCCTCAAACTGATTTTCTGTACCCCATTACAAATTTCTTCTTTTCTCCTCCTGTAAGATGGACTTGCCCCGAGAGACTGTGATATGGATTTTCCTGTTGACCATGACGTTGACCCGAGCAGTCTGTTTCGGTGAGAGTACCAGTGAGGTCGAGAAAGGATCCAGAAAGGTTCCAATGACTAAGACGGAGGTGTAAATTTCCAATAGCAACACAAGCACCGAGCAAAGGCGAGTACCGGAAACGATCTAACAGCCATGTTATTTGTAAACATTGTTAGCTGAAAAGAAAACTGTATCTGTAGGCTCTGTAACAATGTAGTTGAGGATGGGTGCATTAAGAAATGCCAATCCAGTTTTAATATCCATATGGACCGGCATCCATTGAGTGACTATCACTCCTTAGTGGGTAGCGTGTTAAATAAAACAGATTGTTGGGTATGCTCTCAAGTACCTCAAGGTCATAGCAAATCAGGGCTAGTACCATTTCCTTTAACGGTAGGGGAGGTACTTGAGCTAAAGGGTGGGAGACCGGTGGACAGGAGGTTTAATATCTCTAGTCCTCCTAGTTTGAAGCTCCACCAATATCATGTGGATAGACCCCTAGTATGTTTTAACATTACCAATCCCCGAAAGCCGGGAAATTGGGAAGTGTCATGGAGTAACCAAACCATGACCTTTTCATATAGAGCAGATAGAATGCCGACAGATACAGAGCTTGTACGCCACATAGCCAGTAGAGGAAAATCTTTCCGGTATAGGTATACCTTAGGAAATAGGATTACGAGAGTTGGAGAGGTATCACCAGGATACTGTGCACATATCGTACAACCTGATACGTGTACTAAGCAGATGGAAGAATTAGGGTTAGGAGATTTCACATGGAAGGTGTGTAATATGGTTATGTCCTACTCCGTCCCATATGTTCTCCCCGATGATGCATATTTCATATGCGGGAGAAAGGCGTATGAGCGGCTTGCCCCAAACTCTGAAGGATTGTGTTATATTGGAAAAGTACTACCTGAGGTAATGAGTCTAAGGAGTGAGGAAACTGTAATTCCAATGGACTTGATTTATGACCCAACGGTAGAAACAATGATGTGATGAAAATGCGATTTCTACGGTCCGTTTCCTTCATCTGTTTTTCCGGTTTCTCCTAGGTAAAAAGACCCACTTTTGACGAGGAGTTTGATGATCCTGTATACAGACAACGGATGGATTAAAGAAGAAGTTTTGACAACCTTATACCCAGAGATTTGATGAACTTTGCCATAGATCCCCAGTTTCCCTAGAAATTTTAAAATTACGCTAGCCCAACATTTTTGTAAATCTATGGACATTGACAAAGCTTTTTGCTCGCACCTAATGGGCAAAAGCACAAAGAAGACTGCATTCAACAGACACCGAACAAGACCTCAATCGACGAATGTTCATTAACCTGACATAGAATACCACTGCATTTACCGTAATTATGTCTTATCTTCATCTCTACAACCCTCAGGTAATTATACACATAGTCGATAGGGAATACAGGCACAGATATCAGCAAGCACATATTCCCCCATTCATGTATCATCAACTAAAATGTGCTTCCCCATTTTGTTAGAACCACAGCCGAAAAGAGCTCGGTAAAGTTTGACAGCCCATCCACAGACCCGTACCACGGGATAAGAAGGAATTCAAATGTATACTTCGCAATACCTCGAAGCTTGATTTAAAACACGTACGGCACGATGATACATGACCCCCCAAACACGGATTCATACACACATGCTTCTGCTATCTCACTAGGTCATACCCTCTTCACACCTTCTCCTCTCTCCTCCCTTACCCAACCATGGAAATGTATTAACCCCTGACATATATTTTTCTCTTTTTGAAATGTTTTAGGAAGTGGCAGTCATTGGTGACTGCCAAAGGGTGGACTGTCAAAGTCAAAAATATTACATAGAGAGAACATACAAACCACACACACATTTAAGTCGCTATACTTGCAAATATGCGCAGCGAGCACAGCAATATATGGAAACACACACATTTGCTCGGACATGGCACGGAGATGGATTCGGCGCTTGTTTCATACAGTACATGGTTATAATAATGTCAAGCACCAGACATCATGGAGATTTAGAATTGGCTGATGAATTGATGTCATGAATATGTATTATCTGAACAGAACCAGATGCGCCCATCATGTTTGGTATTGAAGCAAGCAGAATGATGTGTGGGTTAGTTTGATGCTGGTTGTGAAGTTGTGGGACATTGCAGCGGATAGATATGATTATATGTATAAAAGCTAAGATCACTTTGTTGAGAACAATGGATGATCAAGCCAACCTTTTACTAAGATTTTCAGGGCTGAACCTGATTAACATATACAAAGGAGAGAGAGAGACCCCTCCCCTAGGAACAGACACACAGGAGGATAGTTCCTGTCTGGGGGGGTTGGGGGTCAGTTTTTGCTGGTGGCCTCAGAGAACAGATGTAATGAAGCGACACTCAGAACAAAGCTCCCAGAAGCATGGCTGGATCATCACCAGGCACCAAAGGCTAAGTATTGAATTCACATGGCTAGATAAGGAAATATAGACAGATTGCTTTCTGGTTTAAATAGGATATTGTAACTTGGTTGTGTGATTGTTGGGTGTTTGTGTGATAGATCTGGGAATCTGTGATGGTAGCTGGGACATTAGACAACCTGTAGCATAGCATTTGTGGTATTTGTTTGCCTATGGTGATTTAAAATAGATTGTACTGGTTAGTTATAATATATATCTTGTTAATCATAAATACCACCATGCAGTTGCGTTTGGGCATGTGCTTGTGGCAGTGGCGGGCTGAGATGTGTGGTTACATTGTGATCTGGTCTTGTGATGAATATGCTCTGGTTATTGAGATACTGAAGTTGTTTGGAATGTGAAAGTGAATAAGATGGTTCTAGGAAGTTGGATTGAAATTGTGAAAGGTGATTTAGATGGTTTGGAATTGTAAAATCAGAACATATGCATTGTTCTGAGGCTTGGACATTTTGGAATAAAATGGAGTCTTGTGTCTTCTGCTATGTGATTGTGGTGTAGTAGAGAGTGCCATGTGTTTGGACCTGCAAATCTAAAATGGCTGCTGCCGGGTGTTTTCCCCTCCCCCTTTCAACCATGTGTTGCAGTCTTCATGGGAGTTTTCTCAAAATGGAGTCTAGCTTCTGTCCCATGCGGTATTGTAGGGTTGTGTATATAGGGACAGCCGGTATGGGTAAGGTCAAGTATTTTCTCCACAAAGATTCTCAGCATTGAATAACTGCGCAGCGATTGTTCCTCACATGTGTAGTTTTATCTGCAACCATATTGTCTCTTATTTAATGTTATAAGTCATTCTCTCTCTCCTTCCCCTTTTAAAAGTAATTGTGTCTTTATTGTATTTTATGTGTAGTAACTTGGTTAGATATTCTATGTTATTTTGGTAGTGTATAGCTTGTATTGTATTATTCTTTTTGAACGTTCATTCTCTCACTAAAGGCGTTAGAACCTTAGACCGATATTTGATTGGTTATTATAAATGCATAAAGGTTTCTCAGAGCGTCATAGTCGCACATACAGCTTTTAAGCTAACAAGGTTACACTGCATTACATCTACACATTGTCACTGCACAAATGTTTACAGTATAAGTACATTCCTTAAGGTATAGTTAAGGGAGTACCCTTGCGGTACTTTTTGCGCCAATTGCGTACTGTGTTCTTTAACCTTTAACGTGTTTTTAATAGGACAAATATTATAGACATTGTCAGTTTCCATAGGGCTTATCGCGGATTTCTCTTCACCAGCTCAGAGCTGGTGTTAAATTGTGCAAAATCCTATTTTGAGCTAAAAATGTCAGGGTTTGGTTCAGAACCCCTCTGAATGACTAAATTAGGCACTAGAAGTTTTTAATTAGCTAATAATAACAACATGATGTCATTTTTGGGGTTAAAAAAATGCAAAGTGATGGAAAATAGGATTTTAATTACCTACCGGTAAATCCTTTTCTCGTAGTCTGTAGAGGATGCAGGGGTCCATATTAGTACCATGGGGTATAGACGGGTCCACCAGGAGCCATTGGCACTTTAAGAGTTTAACAGTGTAGGCTGGCTCCTCCCTCTAGGCCCCTCCTACCAGACTCAGTCTATGAACTGTGCCCGAGCAGACGACATACTTCGAGAGAAGGAATTACACAGATAGTGGCGAGATTCATACCAGCTCACACAACAAGGCAAATCCGGCCAACAGGCCGGAGAACTCAGCAACAGCTGAAACAGTACTGAAACAGGAACAAACACAGAACTTACCTAGGAACCAGGTAGTACTAAACCAATATAACCACTGCAGGATAACGAAGCACTGGGCGGGCGCCCAGTATCCTCTACGGACTACGAGAAAAGGATTTACCGGTAGGTAATTAAAATCCTATTTTCTCTTACATCCTAGAGGATGCTGGGATCCATATTAGTACCATGGGGACGTACCAAAGCTCCCAGAACGGGAGGGAGAGCGCGCAGGCTCCTGCAGAACTGCTTGACCAAATTTGAGGTCATCAGAGGCCAAAGTATCGAACTTGCAAAACTTAGCAAAAGTGTTCGAACCAGACCAAGTAGCTGCTCGGCAAAGCTGTAAGGCCGAGACATCCCGGGCAGCCGCCCAGGAAGAACCCACTTTACGAGTAGAGTGGGCCTTAACCGATTTTGGACACAGCAATCCTCCCGTAGAATATGCATGCTGGATGATGAACCTGATCCAGCGAGAAATCGACTGCTTAGAAGCAGGACACCCAATTTTCTTGGGATCATAGAGGACAAACAAAGAGTCAGATTTCCTGACACGAGCAGTCCTCTTCACATACATCTTCAAAGTCCTCACAACATCCAAGGCCTTTGAAGCAATTGAGGAGTCAGTAGCCACTGGCACCACAATAGGTTGTTTGATATGAAAAGCCGACACAACCTTAGGAAGGAACTGTGGACGAGACCTGAGTTCCGCCCTATCTTCATGGAAGACCAGATAGGGACTTTTACAGGACAAAGCCCCCAATTCCGACACACGTCAAGCAGAAGCCAGGCCAACAAAGTTACCGCCTTCCATGTAAGAAACTTGATGTCAGCCTCCTGTAGATGCTCAAACCAATCCGACTGGAGGAACTGCAACACCACATCCAGATCCCATGGTGCCGCTGGCGCCACAAAAGGGGGCTGGATGTGCAGAACCCCTTTCAAAAAGGTCTGAACCTCAGGGAGGACAGCCAATTGTTTCTGGAAGAAAATGGATAAGGCTGAAATCTGGACCTTGATGGAGCCCAATCTCAGGACCAAATCCACACCTGCTTGCAGGAAAAGGAGAAACCGTCCAAGTTGAAACTCCACCGCAGGAAACTTCTAGGATTCACACCAAGACACATACTTTTTCCAAATTCAATGGTAATGTTTAGATGTTACCCCCTTCCTAGCCTGTATCAGGGTAGGAATAACCTCGCTCAGAATACCCTTCCGAGCGAAGATCTGGCACTCAACCACCATGCCGTCAAATGTAGCCGTGGTAAGTCTTGACTAGCAAATGGCCCCTGTAGTAGAAGATCCTCCCGAAGAAGCAGAGGCCTTGGAACTTCCAGCAGGAGATCCAGTAGATCCGCGTGCCAAGCCCTCCTTGGTCAGTCCGGAGCAATGAGGATTTCCAGAACCTTTGTTCTTTTTACAAGCTGTAGAACTCTTGGAATGAGAGGAAGTGGAGGGAACACATACACTGACGGGTGCACCCACGGTGTTACTAGTGTGTACACTGCCTCTGCTTGTGGGTCTCTCGACCTGGAACAGTACCTTCGCAGCTTCTTGTTGAGGCGGGAGGCCATCACGTCTATGTGAGGAACCCCCCACCAACCGGTTACCTCATCGAACACCACCAGGTGGAGGCCCCACTCTCCTGGATGGAGATTGTGTCTGCTGAGGAAGTCTTCCCAGTTGTCTTCCCAGTTGTCTACTCCCGGAATGAAGATTGCTGACATCGCTACAGCGTGCCTTTCTGCCCAGAGGAGGATTCTTGTCACCTCTGACATTGCAGCCCTGCTCTTCGTTCCGCCTTGTCGGTTTATGTAGGCCACTGTGGTCACGTAGTACGACTGCACCTGAACTGCCCGATCCTGTAGAAGGTGTGCCGCTTGAAGAAGGCTGTTGTATATGGCTCTTAGCTCCAGGATGTTTATCGGAAGAAGGGATTCCTGACTCGACCACCTTCCTTGGAAGGTTTCCCCTTGAGTGACTGCTCCCCAACCTCTTAGACTTGCATCCGTGGTTAGAAGGATCCAGTCCTGAACTCCGAACCTTCGGCCCTCCAGAAGGTGAGGTAGTTGCAGCCACCAGAGGAGCGAAATCCTCGCTGTCGGCGACAGACGTATCCTTTGGTGCATATGTAGGTGAGAGATCCCGACCACTGGTCCAAGAGATAAAGTTGAAAGGACAGAGCATGAAATCCCCCGTACTGCAGAGCCTCGTAGGAGGCAACCATCTTCCCCAGAAGGCGGATGCACCAATGAACAGATACCCGGGCCGGCTTCAAGACATCCCGGACCATCGTTTGAATCACCAACGTTTACTCCACTGGTAGAAACACCCTCTGCACCTCCGTGTCGAGGATCATCCCCAGGAAAGACAGCCTCCTTGTCGGCTCCAGATGAGACTTTGGAAGGTTCAGGATCCAACTGTGCTCCTTGAGCAGATGCGTCGTGAGAGCAATGGATCTTAACTTCTCCCTGGACGATGCCTTGATCAGCAGGTTGTCCAGATACGGAATTATGTTCACCCCCTGCTTGCGGAGGAGAACCATCATCTCTGCCATTACCTTGGTGAAAATCCTCGGTGCTGTGGAGAGACCGAATGGCAGTGCCTGAAACTGATAGTGATAGTCTAACAGTGCAAACCTGAGGTAAGCCTGATGCAGCGACCAAATGGGAATGTGGAGGTATGCATCCTTGATGTCCAGGGACACCAGGAACTCCCCCTCCGTCAATCCTGAGATAACGGCTCGCAGATTTCAAGTTCAGAATTGGACTGACCGAACCATCCGGCTTCGGTACCACAAAAAGGTTCGAATAGTAACCTTTGTTCAACTGATGAGGTGTAACTGGAACAATGACCTCCGACAATACCAATTTTCGAATAGCGTCCAGTAAAATAGCTCTGTCTGCCGGCAAACCTGATTTTAAGAATCAGTGAGATGGGAGAGTTTGAAACTCCAGCCTGTACCCCCGGGACATGACATCCTGTATCCAGGGATCCAGGCCGGACGACACCCAGGCGTGGCTGAAATGCCGAAGTCTCGCTCCCACCTGACCTACTTCCAGGCTGTGCGGTCCACAGTCATGCTGAGGACTTTGAGGCACCAGAAACAGGCTTTTGGTCCTGGGAACCTGCGGGAGCAGGCTTTTTGGATTTGGCATGACCACCACTAAAGAAGGTGTAAGAGGGCTTGTTCTTTCTAGTCCTAGTGGGCCGAAAGAACGGACGTGTTGGGAGAAAAAGGCTTCTTCGTAGCCAGTGCAGCTGAGAGGAGAAAAGGAGACATACCCGCTGTAGCTGTGGCAATCCACGTATCCAGCGCATCCTCAAACAGAGCCTGTCCTGTATAGGGTAGGCTCTCCACTCTTCCTAGATTCCGCATCCGCACCACCATTGGCGCAGCCAGAGACCCCTGCGAGCCGAGACGGACATGGAGGAGATCCCCGCAGCCATGGAACCCAGATCCTTCATGGATTCCACCAGAAACCCTGCAGAATCCTGTATGTTACGTAAAAACAAATCAACGTCACCTTTATCCATCGTAGTCAAGTCCTCCTGCAGAGTGATTGACCACTTTGCTATTGCTTTTGAAATCCATGCACCGGTAATAGTAGGCCGCAGTATCGCCCCTGAAGCCGTGTATATGGATTTGAGCATAGCATCCACCTTGCGATCCGCCGGGTCTTTCAACGCGGTTGATCCCGGGACAGGCAAAACCACTTGTTTTGATAGCCTGGAAACAGAGGTGTCAACTATAGGCGGGGACTCCCATTTTTTCCCATCGTCCTCCGGGAAGGGAAACGCAACCAGAAGCCTTTTAGGGATCTGGAGTTTTTTTCTCCGGGTTTTCCAAGGCCTTTTCAAAAATGGCATTTAATTCCTTAGAAGCAGGGAAGGTGAGAGGGGCTTTCTTACGGTCTGTGAAAAAAGCCTACTCAACCTGCTCAGGAGGTGTGTCAGAAATAGACGTTACGGTAAGAACTTACCGTTGATAACGTGATTTCTCTTATGTCCACAGGTATCCACAGGATAACATTGGGATATGGTTGAGCGACAGCAGAAATGGCACCAACACGGTCACAAGCTTTCTGGCCTCCCAGAATGCATCGGGGCTTCCCAATATAGTCCCGCCCACTGACTCAGTCAAATCAGTTCTTTCCACAGCGATTTAGGCAGGAGCATCAGGTAGAAAACCTATTTAGGCGATAAGATCACACATGCACACCCTTCCATACAAGAGGGAAGAGGTTTAGTGATTGTCAAGATCCTCAAATCAGGTGCGTCAGGGTGGGACCCCTGTGGAAATCACGTTATCAACGGTAAGTTCTTACCATAACGTCTATTTCTCTGGCTGGGTCCACAGGATTATCCACAGGATAACATTGGGATTCCCAAAGCCAATTTTAGTGGTGGGGACGCTCCTGATTACACAGGAGGACCTTTCGCCCGAAGTCTGCGTCATGAGAGGCAAAAGTATCCAAGGCACAATGTCTAATGAATATGTTTATGGAAGACCATGTGGCTGCCTTACAAATCTGTTCTGCTGAAGCACCCTGTTGTGCTGCCCATGAAGGACCTACCTTACGTGTAGAATGAGCAGAGACATTAGCCGGAGTAGGGAGATCTGCATGAGCATAAGCTTCTGATATTACCATTCGGAGCCATCTTGCGAGCGTCTGTTTACTAGCAGGCCATCCTCTTCTATGAAATCCGTAGAGGATGAAGAGAGAATCTGTTTTCCTGATGGCACTAGTACGATCTATGTAGATTCTTAAGGCTCGGACTACGTCCAGCGACACTTCTCCCGCAGATAGTCCAGATACCTGAAAAGTTGGGACTACAATCTCTTCATTCAAGTGAAACTTTGAAACCACCTTTGGAAGATAACCAGATCTCGTTCTGAGAACTGCTCTGTCTGGAAAAAAACTTAGGAAAGGAGACTTACACAATAACGCTCCTAAATCTGACACTCTTCTGGCTGACGCCAATGCCAGTAGAAAAAGCAATTTAGCCATTAACTATTTAAGATCTGCTCTCTTAAGTGGTTCAAACGGAGGACCTTGGAGGAATTTAAGAACTAAATCCAAATCCCAGGGAGCTGCAGGAGGAACACATGGAGGTTGAATATGTACAACTCCCTGAAAGAAAGTACGTACATCCTGCAAATCGGCAATCTTTCGTTGAAACCATACAGTTAATGCTGATACTTGAACTTTCAAGGAAGCAACTTTCAAACCTTTATCCAATCCTGCTTGAAGGAAATCCAAAATCCTGGATACTTTAAAAGAGCTTGGATTCAAACTTTTTCCAGTACACCAATGAATATAGGCTTGCCATATTCTATGATACACATGAGCTGAAGAAGGCTTTCTTGCTCTAAGCATAGTTTGGATTACTTGTTTTGAAAATCCTCTAGCTTCTAAGATAGAGGTTTCAACAGCCACGCCGTCAAAGACAGACGATCCAGATGACTGTGGCAACAAGGACCCTGCATTATCAGATCTGGACGTTGAGGGAGCAGTATCGGTGCTTCCACTGACATTCTCAGCAGATCTGTGTACCAATGCCTTCTTGGCCAAGCTGGAGCTATTAGAATTATCGCTCCCTTTGCTTGCTTTATTTTTCTCATTACTCTGGGTAACAGGGATATTGGAGGGAACAGATATGCCAGATGAAATTTCCATTCTACTGACAGTGCGTCTACAAGGACCGCTCCTGGGTCCCTTGTTCTCGATCTGTACCTTGGAACTTTGTTGTTTAGATGAGACGCCATGAGGTCTATCTCTGGTAGACCCCATCTGTTCACTAGTGTCTGAAACACTTCTGGGTGTAAAGGCCCATTCAGTTTCCTGAATGGTGTGTCGACTGAGAAAATCCGCTTCCCAGTTCAGAACAACTGGGACAAACACTGCTGACAATGCTGGGAGATGGAGCTCTGCCCATCTTAGAATGGGCGTTACTTCCTCCATCAATCTTTTGCTGTGAGTTCCTCCTTGATGATTGAGGTACGCTACTGCTGTCGCATTGTCTGAGCGAATCTGGACCGGTCTTCCTTGCAGACTGTCCTTTGCCTGAACTAGAGCCAAGTAAATGGCCCTTATTTCCAACAGATTTATTGGTAGGCGACTTTCCTTTGCGGTCCATTTTCCCTGGAACCAAAGGCTTCCGAGTACCGCACCCCAGCCTTGCAGACTGGCATCTGTTGTCAGGACTTGCCATTCTTTTATCCACCACACTATCTTTTTCTCTGGTAAGAGAACTTTCTGTAGGTCTGAATCCAATATGGCCCCCAAATGAACCATCCGCTGTCACGAATTCAGAGAGGACTTTTCCCAATTTATGAGCCACCCGTGTCTCTGTAAACAAACTATTGTCTGTTGAAGATGGCTCAAAAGTAAATCTTGCGAATGTGCTAAGATTAACAGGTCGTCGAGGTATGGGAATATTCTTATCCCCTGTTTGCGCAGACAAGCTGCCATTTCCACCATCATTTTGGTAAACACCCTGGGTGCTGTTGCTAGCCCGAAGGGCAAAGCTTGGAACTGAAAATGTTCCTGGAGGATGGCAAACCTGAGGTAACACTGATGAGACAGTGATATAGACACATTTAGGTAAGCATCCCGTACATCCAGAGATACCATGTAATCTCCCGGTTCCATAGCCAACATTATGGAGCGTAACGTCTCCATGTGGAACTTTGGAATCCAAATTTATTTGTTCAACATTTTCAGATTGAGAATTGGTCGAAATGACCCATTTGGCTTCTGGATCAAAAATAGAATGGAGTAAAACCCCATTCCCCTCTGTGATGGAGGTACTGGGACAATCACACCTGACTGCAGTAATTTTTAGACTGCTTCTTGCAGGGCATTGGCCTTCGACTCTATACGAGACGGGCTGGTGCAAAAAAATCTTTGAGGAGGCTGCCTCCTGAATGGGAACCCATACCCCTGAGATACACCAGATTCTGCACGCAAGCATCTGTTGTTGACTGTTGCCATATGTGTGCAAAATGAAGGAGTCGGCCCCCAACCCTGGAATCCTCCAGGCGGAGGCCCGTCTCTTCAGGCTGATGGTTTCTGTTCAGGCTTGGAAGCTGGCTTTTTGCTAGCCCACTGCTTCATACCCCTGGTTTTGAACTGGGGTTGCTTAGACTCCTTTTTAGCTTTCGCTTTGCTTTGCCAACGAAATGAGCGAAACTTTGAACCCTTAGACTTAGGGTTATAAGTAGCCGGAAATCTGACCTTCTTTGATTCAGCCTCCGATTCTAGGATATCAGATAATGGTTTCCCAAACAATATATTACCAATGAAAGGCAATGCTTCCAATTCTTTCTTGGATTCTGCATCTGCTTTCCAGGTACGTAGCCAAACTGCTCTGCGAGTGGCTACGGTCAAGGCTGAAGCTTTAGAAGCAACTGTACCCATATCAATTGCTGCTTCTTCCAAGTATTGGGCAGATTGTCTTAAACGGCTTAAATGATACTCTTGCTCCCTATTAGGAGAAGAGATGTCATTCTCTAGTTCCTCTATCCATTCGCCCATTGCCTTTGCTACCCAGGCCGAAGCCATAGCAGGTCTTACCACTGCTCCTACTAGAGAAAATACATTTTTCAAGAAGCTATCTACCCTTCTTCTGTGACATCATTTAGTGAGGTAGATGACAGTGGTAAAGCAGATTTATGCACAAGTCGCAGTACATGTGCATCTACTTTTGGAGGAACTTCTCTTTTCAAACAATCCGCAGCTGGAAATGGATAATAAGAATACCATCTTTTCGGAATCTTATATTTTTTACTGGGCGTCACCCAAGACTCATCCATCATTTCCGTCAGCTCATCTGACGCTGGGAATTCAGTTTTAACTGATTTTGTTCGTTTAAACACAGGTGCTTTTGATTTTAACACTGTCTTGGCTGGCTCTTCCAAAGAGAGAACAGCCTTCACAGCATCAATAAGTTCAGCTACAGCCTCTGAACTAAAACTCTGCGACTGATCATCATACGGAGTATTTGAATATACTGTATCATCATCTGTTGTATCATCTTGTGTAGTCTGCCACATAGACGCATCTGTCTTAGTCTTACCTGTCCCTTGGTTGCTTTTAGAGGCTATTGGAACCAAGCCGTAGGAAGGGAGCTGCATGTATGGGTTAATAGTGTAACCTAACCCTTGAGGTGGTGCTACCGGAGTTAACCTGTCCGCTATTGAGGATAAAGTCTTTGCGAACATATTCCATGGTGGCTCTGTTGCTGGTTGAACCAACTCCTGTTTTTTACTTTGCGGAAAAGCAAAACAGTTCGCACACAACCCCTCATAAGTGACCAATTGGTCCATACCAATTAACCCTGTCTTACAAGATAAGCATGCTAGGGATGTAGGAGTGCTTGATAAATTCTCCTCGTCACTTTTGCCGCTCACAGACCTGGTAATAATATGTTAATGACTACACAATTTGTGACTGAAAAAATAAGATTTTACTCACCGGTAAATCTATTTCTCGTAGTCCGTAGTGGATGCTGGGGACTCCGTAAGGACCATGGGGAATAGACGGCTCCGCAGGAGACTGGGCACATCTAAAGAAAGATTTAGGACTATCTGGTGTGCACTGGCTCCTCCCCCTATGACCCTCCTCCAAGCCTCAGTTAGGAACTGTGCCCGGAAGAGCTGACACAATAAGGAAGGATTTTGAATCCCGGGTAAGACTCATACCAGCCACACCAATCACACCATATAACACGTGATAGGAACCCCGGTTAACAGTATGATAACAATTGGAGCCTCTGAAGAGATGGCTCACAACAAAACCCGATTTTTGTAACAATAACTATGTACAAGTATTGCAGACAATCCGCACTTGGGACGGGCGCCCAGCATCCACTACGGACTACGAGAAATAGATTTACCGGTGAGTAAAATCTTATTTTCTCTGACGTCCTAGTGGATGCTGGGGACTCCGTAAGGACCATGGGGATTATACCAAAGCTCCCAAACGGGCGGGAGAGTGCGGATGACTCTGCAGCACCGAATGAGAGAATTCCAGGTCCTCCTCAGCCAGGGTATCAAATTTGTAGAATTTTGCAAACGTGTTTGCCCCCGACCAAGTAGCTGCTCGGCAAAGTTGTAAATCCGAGACCCCTCGGGCAGCCGCCCAAGATGAGCCCACCTTCCGTGTGGAATGGGCTTTTACAGATTTAGGCTGCGGTAAGCCTACCGCAGAATGCGCCAACTGAATAGTGCTACAAATCCAGCGCGCAATAGACTGCTTAGAAGCAGGAGCACCCAGCTTGGTGGGTGCATACAGGATAAACAGCGAGTCAGTCTTTCTGACTCCAGCCGTCCTGGAAATATAAATTTTTAGGGCCCTGACTACGTCCAGCAACTTGGAATCCTCCAAGTCCCTAGTAGCCGCAGGCACCACAATAGGTTGGTTCAAGTGAAAAGCTGAGACCACCTTTGGGAGAAACTGAGGACGAGTCCTCAATTCTGCCCTATCCATATGGAAAATCAGATAAGGGCTTTTACAAGACAAAGCCGCCAATTCTGAAACCCGCCTGGCCGACGCCAAGGCCAACAGCATGACCACTTTCCACGTGAGATATTTTAAATCCACAGTCTTAAGTGGTTCAAACCAATGTGATTTCAGGAATGCCAAAACCACATTGAGATCCCAAGGTGCCACTGGGGGCACAAAAGGAGGCTGAATATGCAGAACTCCTTTGACAAAAGTCTGAACTTCGGGCAGTGAAGCCAGTTCTTTTTGGAAGAAAATCGACAGAGCCGAAATCTGGACCTTTATGGACCCCAATTTGAGGCCCAACGTCACCCCTGCTTGCAGGAAGTGCAGGAATCGACCCAGTTGAAATTCCTCCGTCGGGGCCTTCATGGCCTCACACCAAGCAACATATTTTCGCCAAATGCGGTGATAATGTTTTGCGGTGACATCCTTCCTGGCTTTGATCAGGGTAGGGATGACTTCCTCCGGAATACCCTTTTCCTTCAGGATCCGGTGTTCAACCGCCATGCCGTCAAACGCAGCCGCGGTAAGTCTTGGAACAGACAGGGTCCCTGCTGCAGCAGGTCTTGTCTGAGCGGCAGAGGCCAAGGGTCCTCTGTAAGCATCTCTTGAAGTTCCGGGTACCAAGCTCTTCTTGGCCAATCCGGAACCACGAGTATGGTTTTCACTCCTCACCTTTTTATTATTCTCAGTACCTTGGGTATGAGAGGTAGAGGAGGAAACACATAAACCGACTGGTACACCCATGGTGTCACTAGAGCGTCCACCGCTATCGCCTGAGGGTCTCTTGTCCGGGCGCAATATCTTTTCAACTTCTTGTTGAGGCGGGACGCCATCATGTCTACCTGTGGTTTTTCCCACCGGTTGACCAGCATTTGGAAAACTTCTGGATGAAGTCCCCATTCTCCCGGGTGGAGGTCGTGCCTGCTGAGGAAGTCTGCTTCCCAGTTGTCCACTCCCGCAATGAACACTGCCGTCAGTGCTAACACATGATTCTCTGCCCATCTGAGAATCCTTGTGGCTTCTGCCATCGCCATCCTGCTTCTCGTGCCGCCCTGTCTGTTTACATGGGCGACCGCCGTGATGTTGTCTGACTGGATCAGTACCGGCTGGTTTTGAAGCAGGGGTCTTGCCTGGCTTAGGGCATTGTAAATGGCCCTTAACTCCAGGATATTTATGTGAAGAGAAATCTCCTGTTTTGACCACAGTCCCTGGAAATTTCTTCCCTTTGTGACTGCCCCCCAGCCCCGAAGGCTGGCATCCGTGGTCACCAGGACCCAGTCCTGTATTCCGAATCTGCGGCCCTCTAGTAGATGAGCCCTCTGCAGCCACCACAGCAGCGACACCCTGGTTCTGGCCGATAGGGATATCCGCTGTTGCATCTGGAGATGGGACCCGGACCATTTGTCCAACAGGTCCCACTGGAACGTCCTTGCGTGGAACCTTCCGAATGGAATTGCTTCGTACGAAGCTACCATTTTTCCCAGGACTCGTGTGCATTGATGTACAGACACTTTTCCTGGTTTTAGGATGTCTCTGACCAGAGATGACAATTCCTCTGCTTTTTCCAGTGGAAAAAACACTCTTTTCTGGTCTGTGTCCAGAATCATTCCCAGGAACAGAAGACGTGTCGTCGGGACCAGCTGTGACTTTGGAATGTTTAGAATCCAGCCGTGCTGTTGTAGCACTTCCTGAGAAAGTGCCACCCCCCCTATCAACTGTTCTTTGTACCTCGCCTTTATCAGGAGATCGTCCAAGTACGGGATAATTAAAACTCCCTTCTTGCGAAGGAGTATCATCATTTCGGCCATTACCTTGGTAAAGACCCTCGGTGCCGTGGATAACCCAAACGGCAGCGTCTGGAACTGATAGTGACAGTCCTGTACCACAAATCTGAGGTACTCCTGGTGTGGAGGGTAAATGGGGACATGCAGGTACGCATCCTTGATGTCCAGGGATACCATGTAATCCCCCTCCTCCAGGCTCGCAATAACCGCCCTGAGCGATTCCATCTTGAACTTGAACCTTTTGATATAAGTGTTCAAGGCTTTTAAATTTAAGATGGGTCTCACCGAACCGTCCGGTTTCGGTACCACAAACATTGTGGAGTAGTAACCCTTTCCTTGTTGAAGGAGGGGTACCTTGACGATCACTTTCTGTGAATACAGTTTTTGAATAGCCACCAACACTGCCTCCCTGGCAGAGGGAGTTGCCGGCAAGGCAGATTTTAGGAAACGGCGGGGGGGAGACGTCTCAAATTCCAGCCTGTACCCCTGAGATACTACTTGAAGGACCCAGGGATCCACTTGTGAGAGAGCCCACTGTGTGCTGAAAAACCTGAGACGCGCCCCCACCGTTCCCGATTCCGCCTGAGCAGCCCCAGCTCCGTGGACTTACCGGACGCAGGGGAGGACTTCTGCTCCTGGGAACTAGCTGTGCGCTGTAGCTTTTTCCCCCTTCCTCTGTCCCTCGGCAGAAAGGATGAGCCTCTAGCCCGCTTATTTTTCTGGGGCCGAAAGGACTGTACCAGATAATACGGTGCTTTCTTTTGCTGTGGGGTAGCCTGTGGCAAAAAAGTCGATTTCCCAGCAGTAGCTGTGGAAACGAGGTCTGAAAGACCTTCCCCAAAAAGTTCCACCCCTTTATAGGGTAAAACTTCCATGTGCCGCTTGGAGTCGGCATCACCTGACCATTGCCTAGTCCATAACCCCCGTCTGGCGGCAATGGACAATGTTTTCCGACAGGGAGTCGGACCACGCAGCAGCAGCACTGCACATCCAAGCTGATGCAATAGCGGGTCTCAATATAATGCCCGTGTGTGTGTATATAGCTTTTAGGGTACTTTCCTGCTTTCTATCAGCAGGTTCTTTTAGGGCGGCCGTATCCGGAGACGGTAGTGCCACCTTCTTTGATAAGCGTGTCAGCGCTTTATCTACCCTAGGAGGAGTTTCCCAGCGTGACCTATCCTCTGGCGGGAAAGGGTACGCAGCCATTAACCGTTTAGAAATGATCAATTTCTTATCTGGGGAAGACCACGCTTCCTCACACACCTCATTTAATTCGTCAGATGCAGGAAAAACTACTGGTAGTTTTTTCTCACCAAACATAATACCCTTTTTTGTGGTACCTGGGGTATCATCAGAAATGTGTAATACATTTTTCATAGCCTCAATCATATAACGGGTGGATCTATTGGAGGGTACACTCGTCTCATCATCGTCGACACTGGAGTCGGTATCCGTGTCGACATCTGTATCTGTCATCTGAGGTAGCGGGCGTTTTATAGCCCCTGATGACATTTGAGACGCTTGGACAGGCACAAGCTGAGTAGCCGGCTGTCCTATGTCGTCAAACCTTTTATGTAAGGAGCTGACACTGTCACGTAATTCCTTCCATAAGTCCATCCACACTGGTGTCGACCCCGCAGGGGGTGACATCACATTCACAGGCATTTGCTCCGCCTCCACATCATTATCCTCATCATACATGTCGACACAGCAGTACCGACACACAGGGAATGCTCTTACAGAGGACAGGACCCCACAAAGCCCTTTGGGGAGACAGAGGGAGAGTATGCCAGCACACAATAGGGCGCTATATAACACAGGGATATCACTATACAGAGTGTTTTCCCCTATAGCTGCCTATATATATATATATATATATATATATATATATACACATATACACTGCGCCTAAATTGTGCCCCCCCCTCTCTTTTTTACCCTTTCTGTAGTGCAGGACTGCAGGGGAGAGCCAGGGAGCTTCCTTCCAGCGGAGCTGTGAGGGAATAATGGCGCCAGTGTGCTGAGGGAGTTGGCTCCGCCCCTTTTTCGGCGGGCTTTCTCCCGATATTTTATTGTTTCTGGCAGGGGTTAATATACACCTATATAGCCTCTGGGGCTATATATGGTGTTAGTTTTGCCAGCCAAGGTGTTATTATTGCTGCTCAGGGCGCCCCCCCCCCCCCTGCACCCATCAGTGACCGCAGTGTGTGGTGTGCATGAGGAGCAATGGCGCACAGCTGCAGTGCGCTACCTTGGAGAAGACAGAAGTCTTCAGCCGCCGATTTTCCGGACCACCTTCTTGTTTCTGGCTCTGTAAGGGGGACGGCGGCGCGGCTCCGGGAACGGACGACGAGGTCGGGTCCTGTGTACGATCCCTCTGGAGCTAATGGTGTCCAGTAGCCTAAGAAGCCCAAGCTACCACCACTTAGGTAGGTTCGCTTCTTCTCCCCTTAGTCCCTCGTTGCAGTGAGCCTGTTGCCAGCAGGTCTCACTGAAAATAAAAAACCTAAACTATACTTTCTTCTAGGAGCTCAGGAGAGCCCCTAGTGTGCATCCAACTCAGCCGGGCACAGAAATCTAACTGAGGCTTGGAGGAGGGTCATAGGGGGAGGAGCCAGTGCACACCAGATAGTCCTAAATCTTTCTTTAGATGTGCCCAGTCTCCTGCGGAGCCGTCTATTCCCCATGGTCCTTACGGAGTCCCCAGCATCCACTAGGACGTCAGAGAAACACCTATATATGAGTATATAGAAGTGAGATCAATCTGACCACAGCCGTGCACCTGAATTGAGGGTCAGAACAGGACTGACAACATAGAAATGTCAGCACACATACTAGCAGTCAGTCACGTGTTAAGGCATTAGACATTGTCATATGAGAATACAACCTCCATAACAACTTACAAGTAAGTAGGAAAATTGTACTTCTGTTTCAACAGGTTCTTTTTCAACATAACATGCAGAAAACACAGTAATATACAGATCTCATATGCAATATGTACTAAAAATTAACAATTCATACTAACAAGTAGAGAGAATTTTTAGTACTGTATACCCTTTCTCTGTAGAGCGGGATACAGGGAGACTCACCACACTTCCATATCCAAGCAAATGCGCTCGTAAGACGCTGAGTGGATTCAGACGCTACTGATGTACACTGCCGCTCCTGATAACTGATAACGGACACAGTCGCTCACTGACGGACACGGACGCTCAGCGACTTCCACGTGTATGCAGACGCTACGGCCTGCGACTCTGTCTAGGCGGGATCTCTAGTGTACACAACCACAGCGTCTAAACTGCAACCGAGTACCCTTGTGGTAGCGTCTGAGACGGAAGTGAGGTCATTTAGTTGATGGACAGGAGACGCGCGGAAACTGGTCATGAACTCGGAGGAGGGGCGGCCAGGAGAGCGTCTGAATCTCCCTGTTGACTTAAACTCCAAGGATCGCGGCCTCTAACTAGTCCTGGCGCCTATGATCCCCAGAGCGTAGCGATGTCGCACTCGAGATGTTCGGCGCATCAACACACTGTTTGTAGTCTCCACCAATACAGTGTAGCTGTGTCCGGACCCCTCTAGTAATAGGAAATCCATACTTACCTTCCCCCCCATGCTCCGGCCACAGCCTGGTTACGTCTGCTGGACCTGCTAGAACATCCGACACAGACGCCCGTCGAGACAGCACTGTACCGCGAAGGTTAAGCGTTGTTGCGACCCGGTGGGGAGTTGTTGGAGCGACTCTTTCCAGTATGCGTTTAAGACGCTGTTAAGAAACGTCGGTCAAAAAAAAACACCAAAAAAAAAAACATAGTAAGTCTATAAAAATAAAATAATAAAAGCTTCAGGCTGCTTTATCTACAGCAGCCCTGTGACCATGGTCCGGCTTTCTGCCGCACCAAGCAAAAAACTGATTTGACCGAGTCAGTGGGCGGGACTATATGGGGAAGCCCCGATGCATCCTGGGAGGCCAGAAAGCTCGTGACCATGTTTGTGCCATTTCCGCTGTCGCTCAAACATATCCCAATGTTATTCCTGTGGATAATCCTGTGGACCCAGCCAGAGAAATATTTAACACATTCCGCATGGCCTCAATCATCAACTGCACCCCTTTAGCAAGTGATGCCGTCCCCCTTGACACATCCCCGTCACCGTCTGCTGTGTCACCCTGCGTAATTTGGGCAAGAGCACGTTTGTGAGAATGTACCGCAGGGGGCCCCGGGGGAGCAGTACCGGACAATACTGCCATAGAGGACTGCAATACCAGAGTTGCATGCTCAGTCCTTGCAACCCTTTCAGAAATCTGAGAAATAGCCCCCTAAGAGAGGCTAACCACTCCGGTTCCCTAGCCGGGATCTGCGCTACAACAGTGCAATCCTGATTACATGGGATGGGATTTTCCTGAGAAGATATATCCTCTGCAGCATATGAGACAGAGTCTCTAGACATGGTTGCTTGCACACCCCACATACACACAGGGTACAGGGCAGACAGAGTTTCCACCCCCAACAATGGCAGAGAGAGACAGAGATTGGAGCCAACCCAAACACAGCGCTACATAGGTATAGGGAGACCCTTTACCAGCGCTGACTGTGTCCCTTAACAGGTGACACAGTCTATACACGGCCTCCCCTCCCTTCTACAACCCCCTGGTACCGCACAGATAGCTGGAGTTGCTGTGGAGGGACTGCTCTTCACAGGCAGCGTGTCTGCAGGCAGGAAAATGGCGCTGAACACTGCTGGGTCTGCCCTGAGGAGAAGCTCCGCTCCCTTAATGGCACTGTCTTCCCGCTCTTCCAAGATTATACTGGCCTGTGGATTTTGTGCTGGCTGAGATCAGAGGACCCCGACAGGCAATCTGGTCAGTGTAAGGTTAAGGCGCCGGCTCAAGGCGCCCCTCACAGCGCCGCACCATGTACCGCTGAGCCCCTGGAACGCAGTCAGTACTGCACTCCCTACCCTGTAGCCGCCATCTTCACATCGGCTCCCCGCTTGCCAGGGAGCCGATGACTCACTCGCAATACTTCAGCTCTGCAAGGGGGTGGCGGCATGGCTGCCGGGGTGAGCGTTCCCCTGAGGCGGGGAGCGATCTATCCCCTCTGGATCTCAGTGTCCAGTCAGCGGAGACAGCGACTCAGACCCAGCAGTTTGAACACTGCTCCCCCCCTCAGTCCCTCGAAGCAGGGAGGCTGTTGCCAGCAGCCTCTCTGTAAAATAACAAACTCTAAACTTTTACTAAAGAAGTTCTGTAGAGCTCCCCTAGCTGTGACCGGCTCCTCCGGGCACATTTTCTAAACGGAGTCTGGTAGGAGGAGCATAGAGGGAGGAGCCAGCCCACACTCTCAAACTCTTAAAGTGCCAATGGCTCCTGGTTGACCCATCTATACCCCATGGTACTAATATGGACCCCAGCATCCTCTAGGACGTAAGAGAAATTTGTGTACAAAGTATGAGACAGATATATTGGGGTGCGTTATGAGTGGGACAAGTGTGTGTAGACTTCTAATCTGTCTGTTTACACTTTTTTTTTTTAAAAGTCCCCTAAATGAGCCAAATATATATTTCTACCCATTTTTATGTACCCCAAATTTTAATGACAGCACTTATTTTGCACAAAAAAAAGCTATCAAAAAAATAAAAAATGCATATAACAGTCATTTGATACTTTTATTATAACAAATAGATTTCTATAATGTTTTCCTATATTAGTTTTGCTTTTTGTGCGGTACAGGCAGATTTCCCCATTTTCTCCTATACTTATCACCACTTTTGTCAGCTAGAATTATCACGCAAATCCCGTTTTCACCATTTTGGAATACGATAGGTGCGAAAAAATGGGAGCGTGAAGGATGCGATAAGCGGATTTTTCGGGCGATAGGCGCAACATTAGCCGCGATCATGGATCACGTTATCGTGGCTATTAGGATACCCCCCGAAACAATAGGCAGGAACTAGGAAGGGAAGGAGAGGGGTATGTTAGAAAAGGGATAAGGAAGGACTAGCCATAGGAGAAATAAATAAAAAAAAAGAAAAAGTGTGCATCAATATAGAGAAGGACAGATTGAGTCAAAAGACTTTGGGACTCAGATCACATATTGTAGGATCGCGGACACGTAAATCTTATATTCCACCGAGGACTTATATTTCAACCAAAGGAACCAGGTATTTGCAAAATCATAAAGTTTGTCTGTTGAAAAGACCAAAATGTCTTCCAGATCACCATATTTTTAACCACTTAACTGACTATTTTTCCCCAAAAAACCGCTCCAAAATTGTCAGGTTTTTTATGAGCGAATTAGGTGAAGAATATGATTTTAGTAAAAAAAAAAAAAAAATTTAAATAATTATTTTTTTTTACATAATTTTCCTCAAACATCAGAACATCGTTCAGGAAGATCGGTAACATCGCAACCTTACTTTTTACACCCAAGACAGCAGCAAGGTACACAGGGGGGAGGGGGCTGGGAGTGTCTTGCGGGGGATGTTATACACTTTCCCAGTAGCAGCCATTGTCTGCAGCCGGTGCTCTGAACTTAATCAAACACTCGTAAAATGTATTTAAAGCTATTTTTCTATCCACTGTAAATATGAGCGCACTCACCAGGGACTTGTTAATTGAAAATAAGAATTTACTTACCGATAATTCTATTTCTCATAGTCCGTAGTGGATGCTGGGGACTCCGAAAGGACCATGGGGAATAGCGGCACCGCAGGAGACTGGGCACAAAGTAAAAGCTTTAGGACTAGCTGGTGTGCACTGGCTCCTCCCCCTATGACCCTCCTCCAAGCCTCAGTTAGGATACTGTGCCCGGACGAGCGTACACAATAAGGAAGGATTTTGAATCCCGGGTAAGACTCATACCAGCCACACCAATCACACCGTACAACTTGTGATCTGAACCCAGTTAACAGCATGATAACAGAAGGAGCCTCTGAAAAGATGGCTCACAACAACAATAACCCGATTTTTGTAACAATAACTATGTACAAGTAATGCAGACAATCCGCACTTGGGATGGGCGCCCAGCATCCACTACGGACTATGAGAAATAGAATTATCGGTAAGTAAATTCTTATTTTCTCTAACGTCCTAGTGGATGCTGGGGACTCCGAAAGGACCATGGGGATTATACCAAAGCTCCCAAACGGGCGGGAGAGTGCGGATGACTCTGCAGCACCGAATGAGAGAACTCCAGGTCCTCCTCAGCCAGGGTATCAAATTTGTAGAATTTAGCAAACGTGTTTGCCCCTGACCAAGTAGCTGCTCGGCAAAGTTGTAAAGCAGAGACCCCTCGGGCAGCCGCCCAAGATGAGCCCACTTTCCGTGTGGAATGGGCTTTTACAGATTTTGGCTGTGGCAGGCCTGCCACAGAATGTGCAAGCTGAATTGTACTACAAATCCAACGAGCAATCGTCTGCTTAGAAGCAGGAGCACCCAGCTTGTTGGGTGCATACAGGATAAACAGCGAGTCAGATTTTCTGACTCCAGCCGTCCTGGAAACATATATTTTCAGGGCCCTGACTACGTCCAGCAACTTGGAATCCTTCAAGTCCCTAGTAGCCGCAGGCACCACAATAGGTTGGTTTAAGTGAAATGCTGAAACCACCTTAGGGAGAAATTGAGGACGAGTCCTCAATTCCGCCCTGTCCGAATGGAAAATCAGATAAGGGCTTTTACAGGATAAAGCCGCCAATTCTGACACGCGCCTGGCCCAGGCCAGGGCCAACAGCATGACCACTTTCCATGTGAGATATTTTAACTCCACAGATTTAAGTGGTTCAAACCAATGTGACTTTTGGAACCCAAAAAACTACATAGAGATCCCAAAGTGCCACTGGAGGCACAAAAGGAGGCTGTATATGCAGTACCCCTTTTACAAACGTCTGAACTTCAGGGACTGAAGCTAGTTCCTTTTGGAAGAAAATTGACAGGGCCGAAATTTGAACCTTAATGGACCCCAATTTCAGGCCCATAGACACTCCTGTTTGCAGGAATGTAGGAATCGACCCAGTTGAATTTCCTTCGTCGGGCCTTACTGGCCTCGCACCACGCAACATATTTTCGCCAAATGCGGTGATAATGTTTTGCGGTTACATCCTTCCTGGCTTTGATCAGGATAGGGATGACTTCATCCGGAATGCCTTTTTTCCTTCAGGATCCGGCGTTCAACCGCCATGCCGTCAAACGCAGCCGCGGTAAGTCTTGGAACAGACAGGGTCCTTGTTGGAGCAGGTCCCTTCTTAGAGGTAGAGGCCACGGATCCTCCGTGAGCATCTCTTGAAGTTCCGGTTACCAAGTCCTTCTTGGCCAATCCGGAGCCACGAATATAGTGCTTACTCCTCTCCATCTTATCAATCTCAGTACCTTGGGTATGAGAGGCAGAGGAGGGAACACATACACTGACTGGTACACCCACAGTGTTACCAGAGCGTCTACAGCTATTGCCTGAGGGTCCCTTGACCTGGCGCAATACCTGTCGAGTTTTTTCCCAACGGTTTATAATCATGTGGAAGACTTCTGGGTGAAGTCCCCACTCTCCCGGGTGGAGGTCGTGCTGAGGAAGTCTGCTTCCCAGTTGTCCACTCCCGGAATGAATACTGCTGACAGTGCTATCCCATGATTTTCCGCCCAGCGAAGAATCCTTGCAGCTTCTGTCATTGCCCTTCTGCTTCTTGTGCCACCCTGTTTGTTTACGTGGGTGACTGCCGTGATGTTGTCCGACTGGATCAACACCGGCTGTCCTTGAAGCAGAGGTCTTGCTAAGCTTAGAGCATTGTAAATGTCCCTTAGCTTCAGGATATTTATGTGAAGTGATGTCTCCAGGCTTGACCATAAGTCCTGGATATTCCTGCCCTGTGTGACTGCTCCCCAGCCTCGCAGGCTGGCATCCGTGGTTACCAGGACCCAGTCCTGAATGCCGAATCTGCGGCCCTCTAGAAGATGAGCACTCTGCAACCACCACAGGAGGGACACCCTTGTCCTTGGTGACAGGGTTATCCGCTGATGCATCTGAAGATGCGACCCGGACCATTTGTCCAGCAGGTCCCACTGGAAAGTTCTTGCGTGGAATCTGCCGAATGGGATTGCTTCGTAGGAAGCCACCATTTTACCCAGAACCCTTGTGCATTGATGCACTGAGACTTGGCTCGGTTTGAGGAGGTTCCTGACTAGCTCGGATAACTCCCTGGCTTTCTCCTCCGGGAGAAACACCTTTTTCTGGACTGTGTCCAGGATCATCCCTAGGAACAGAAGACACGTCGTCGGAACCAGCTGCGATTTTGGAATATTGAGAATCCAATCGTGCTGCCGCAACACTACCTGAGATAGTGCTACACCGACCTCCAACTGTTCCCTGGATCTTACCCTTATCAGGGAATCGTCCAAGTAAGGGATAACTAAAATTCCCTTCCTTCGAAGGAATATCATCATTTCGGCCATTACCTTGGTAAAGACCCGGGGTGCCGTGGACCATCCCTACGGCAGCGTCTGAACTGATAAATAGTGACAGTTCTGTACCATAAACCTGAGGTACCCTTGGTGAGAAGGGTAAATTTTGACATGAAGGTAAGCATCCTTGATGTCCCGAGACATCATGTAGTCCCCTTCTTCCAGGTTCGCAATCACTGCTCTGAGTGACTCAATCTTGAATTTGAACCTCTGTATGTAAGTGTTCAAAGATTTTAGATTTTAGAATCGGTCTCACCGAGCCGTCTGGCTTCGGTACCACAATAGTGTGGAATAATACCCCGTTCCCTGTTGCAGGAGGGGTACCTTGATTATCACCTGCTGGGAATACAGCTTGTGAATGGCTTCCAAAACTGCCTCCCTGTCAGAGGGAGACGTCGGTAAAGTCGACTTTTGGAAACGGCGAGGGGGAGACGTCTCGAATTCCAATATGTACCCCTGAGATATTACCTGAAGGATCCAGGGGTCTACTTGCGAGTGAGCCCACTGCGCACTGAAATTCATTGAGAACGGGCCCCCACCGTGCCTGAGCTTGTAAAGCCCTAGCGTCATACTGAGGGCTTGGCAGAGGCGGGAAAGGGTTTCTGTTCCTGGGAACTGGCTGATCTCTGCAGCCTTTTTCCTCTCCCTCTGTCACGAGCAGAAAAGAGGAACCTTTTGTCCGCTTGCCAACAAAGGACTGCGCCTGATAATACGGCGTCTTATTTTGAGAGGCGACCTGGGGTACAAACGTGGATTTCCCAGCTGTTGCCGTGGCCACCAGGTCTAAAAGACCGACCCCAAATGTCCCCTTTCAAAGGCAATACTTCCAAATGCCGTTTGGAATCCGCATCACCTGACCATTTTACTGGTAGAATAGGACAACGCACTTATACTTGATGCCAGTCGGCAATTATTCCGCTGTGCATCATGCATATATAGAAATGCATCTTTTAAATGCTCTATAGGCAATAATATACTATCCTTATCTAGGATATCAATATTTCCAGTCAGGGAATCCGACCATGCCAACCCAGCACTGCACCTCCAGGCTGAGGCGATAGCTGGTCGCAGTATAACACCAGTATGTGTGTAAATACCTTTTTTGGATACCCTCCTGCTTTCTATCAGCAGGATCCTTAAGGGCGGCCATCTCATGAGAGGGTAGAGCCCTTGTTCTTACAAGCGTGTGAGCGCCTTATCCCCCCTAGGGGGTGTTTCCCAATGCATCCTAACCTCTGGCGGGAAAGGGTATGCAGCCAATACTTTTTAAGAAATTATTAATTGTTATCGGGGGGAAACCCACGCATCATCACACACCTCATTTTATTTCTCAGATTCAGGAAAACTACAGGTAGTTTTTCCCTCACCGAACATAATACCCCTTTTTTGGTGGTACTCGTATTATCAGAAATGTATAAAACATTTTCCATTGTCTCAATCATGTAACGTGTGGCCCTACTGGAAATCACGGTTGTCTCTTCACCGTCGACACAGGAGTCAGTATCCGTGTCGGCGTCTGTATCTGCCATCTGCCTGACGGCCTATGAGACGTCTGGACAGGCAAAGCTGAGTAGCCGGCTGTCTCATGTCAACCACTGTTTTTTTATATAGAGCTGACACTGTCACGTAATTTTCAACAGTACATCCACTCAGGTGTCGACCCCCTAGGGGGTGACATCACTGTTACAGACACTCTGCTCCGTCTCCACATCATTTTTCTCCTCATACATGTCGACCCAAACGTACCGACACACAGCACACACACAGGGAATGCTCTGATAGAGGACAGGACCCACTTAGCCCCTTGGGGAGACAGAGGGAGAGTTTGCCAGCACACACCAGAGCGCTATATATGTATAGGGACAACCTTACAATAAGTGTCTATCCCTTATAGCTGCTTATATCTGTTATTTTGCCAAATAGGTGCCCCCCTCTCTTTTTTACCCTGTTTCTGTAGTTGCAGGATGCAGGGGAGATTCTGGGAGCCTTCCTACCAGCGGAGCTGTGTGGGAAAAATGGCGCTGTGTGCTGAGGAGATAGGCCCCGCCCCCTTCACGGCGGGCTCTTCTCCCGCTTTTTTCTGGAAAACTGGCAGGGGTTAAATACATCCATATAGCCCAGGAGCTATATGTGATGTATTTTTTGCCAAATAAGGTAAATTCATTGCTTCCCAGGGCGCCCCCCCCCCAGCGTCCTGCACCCTCAGTGACCGAAGTGTGAAGTGTGCTGAGAGCAATGGCGCACAGCTGCAGTGCTGTGCGCTACCTTATGAAGACAGGAAAGTCTTCTGCCGCCGATTTATGGACCTCTTCTTGCTTCAGCATCTGTAAGGGGGCCGGCGGCGCGGCTCCGGGACCCATCCATGGCTGGGCCTGTGATCGTCCCTCTGGAGCTAATGTCCAGTAGCCTAAGAAGCCCAATCCACTCTGCACGCAGGTGAGTTCGCTTCTTCTCCCCTTAGTCCCTCGATGCAGTGAGCCTGTTGCCAGCAGGTCTCACTGAAAATAAAAAACCTATTTAAACTTTTACTCTAAGCAGCTCAGGAGAGCCACCTAGATTGCACCCTTCTCGTTCGGGCACAAAATCTTAACTGAGGCTTGGAGGAGGGTCATAGGGGGAGGAGCCAGTGCACACCAGCTAGTCCTAAAGCTTTTACTTTGTGCCCAGTCTCCTGCGGAGCCGCTATTCCCCATGGTCCTTTCGGAGTCCCCAGCATCCACTAGGACGTTAGAGAAATAGGATTTTAATACCTACCGGTAAATCCTTTTCTCTTAGTCCGTAGAGGATGCTGGGGATGCTTCAAGAACCATGGGGTAAAGACGGGATCCGCAGGAGACATGGGCACTTTAAGACTTTAAAAGGGGTGTGAACTGGCTCCTCCCTCTATGCCCCTCCTCCAGACTCCAGTTATAGGAACTGTGCCCAGGGAGACGGACATTTCGAAGAAAAGGATTTAATTTTTTAAACTAAGGCGAGATACATACCAGCTCACACCTCAAACACGCCGTACAACAACAACGCATGCAACGGCATTACCAACATCAGCCACAGACTGACTGAACTTAACTCAACATGAGTGTATCCATAACCAAACTGCAGATACAGCCTGCACGGGGACGGGCGCCCAGCATCCTTTACTGACTAAGAGAAAAGGATTTACCGGTAGGTATTAAAATCCTATTTTCTCATACGTCCTAGAGGATGTTGGGGATGCTTCAAGAACCATGGGGTTTATACCAAACCTCTAGAATGGGCGGGAGAGTGCGGATGACTCTGCAGCACCGATTGACCAAACAAGAGGTCCTCCTCAGCCAGGTTATCAAACTTGTAAAACTTCGCAAAGGTGTTTGAACCTGACCAAGTAGCAGCTCAGCAAAGCTGTAATGCCGAGACCCCTCGGGCAGCCGCCCAGGGTGAGCCCACTTTTCTGGTAGAATGGGCTTTCACCGATTTTGGTAACGGCAATCCTGCCGTAGAATGAGCCTGCTGAATCGTATTACAGATCCAGCGCGCAATAGTCTGCTTGGAAGCAGGAGCCCCAATCTTGTTGGGAGCCCACAGGACAAACAGAGCCTCCGTTTTCCTAATCTGCGCCGTTCTGGCGACATAGATTTTCAAAGCTCTGACCACATCGAGCGACTTTGATTCCACCAAGGCGTCAGTAGCCACTGGCACCACAATAGGCTGGTTCACGTAAAATGATGAAACCACTTTTGGCAGAAATTGCTGACGAGTTCTCAACTCCGCTCTATCAGCATGGAAGATTAAATAGGGGCTTTTGTGAGACAAAGCCGCCAACTCAGATACCCGCCTTGCGGATGCCAAGGCCAACAACATGACTACTTTCCAAGTAAGGAATTTTAACTCAACCTTACGTAAAGGTTCAACACCACATTAAGATCCCACGGTGCCACCGGGGGCACAAATGGAGGTTGGATGTGCAGTACACCTTTCATGAAGGTCTGTACTTCTGGAAGGGAGGCCAATTTTTTCTGAAAAAGGGATTGATAAGGCCGAAATTTGTACTTTAATGGAGCCTAACTTTAGGCCCGCATCCACACCTGCTTGCAAAAAAAAGGAGCAAACGCACCAGTTGAAACTCTTCCGTAGGAGCCTTCTTGGATTCACACCAAGACACATATTTCCTCCAAATACGGTGGTAATGCTTTGCCGTTACTTCCTTTCTAGCCTGAAGAAGAGTGGGAATAACTTCTCTAGGAATACCTTTTCTGGCTAGTATTTGGCGTTCAACCGCCATGCCGTCAAACGCAGCCGCGGTAAGTCCTGATACACGCACGGACCTTGTTGTAACAAGTCCTCCCGTAGAGGAAGCGGCCAGGGATCTTCTATGAGCAACTCCTGAAGATCTGGATACCAGGCCCTCTTTGACCAGTCTGGAACAATGAGTATCGCCTGAACCCTTGTTCTTCTTATAATCTTTATCACCTTTGGAATGAGTGAAAGTGGAGGGAACACACAGACTGACGGAAACACCCACGGTGTCACTAGGGCGTCCACTGCTATTGCTTGAGGGTCCCTTGACCTGGAACAATATCTCTGAAGTTTCTTGTTGAGGCGAGATGCCATCATGTCTATTTGAGGAATTCCCCAACAACTTGTCACTTCTGCAAAGACCTCTTGATGAAGACCCCACTCTCCTGGAGGGAGATCGTGTCTGCTGAGGAAGTCTGCCTCCCAGTTGTCCACTCCTGGAATGAAGACTGCTGACAGAGCGCTTGCATGTCTTTCCACCCAGCGAAGAACTTTCGTGGCCTCGGCCATCGCCGCTCTGCTCTTTGTTCCGCCCTGGCGGTTTATGTACGCCACTGCTGTTATGTTGTCTGACTGAATCAAAACGGGCAGACCGAGAAGAAGATATTCCGCTTGCAGAATGCCGTTGTAAATGGCCCTTAATTCCAGAATGTTTATGTGCAGACAAGCTTCCTGGCTTGACCATTTTCCCTGAAAGTTTCTCTTCTGTGTGAGACTGCTCCCCAGCCTCGGAGACTTGCATCTGTGGTCACCAGGATCCAATCCTGAATCCCGAACCTGCATCCCTCCAGAAAGTGAGAACTGTGCAGCCACCACAGAAGGGAGATCCTGGTTCTGGAAGATAGGATTAATTTCCGGTGCATGTCCAGGTGAGACCCGGACCACTTGTCCAACAGGTTCCATTGAAACCCCCTGGCATGGAACCTGCCATACGGAATGGCCTCGTAGGCCACCACCATCTTCCCCAGCAACCGAGTGCATTGAAGAACTGACACTTTTGCCGGTTTCAGAATCTGTTTTACCATGTTCTGTATTTCCAGAGCCTTTCCCACTGGAAGAAAAACTCTCTGTAATTCTGTATCCAGAATCATACCCAGGAACGAAAGCCGTGTCGTCGGAACCAACTGTGATTTTGGCAAGTTTAGGAGCCAACCATGTTGTTGCAGAATCGTCAGTGAGAGCGCAACATTTTTCATCAATTGCTCCTTGAAACTCGCCTTTATGAGGAGATCGTCCAAGTACGGGATAATTGTAATTCCCTGCTTGCGTAGGAGAACCATCATTTCCGCCATAACCTTGGTAAAAATCCTTGGTGCTGTGGACAGACCAAACGGCACCGTCTGAAATTGGTAATGACAATCCTGAACAGCAAACCTCAGGTATGCCTGATGTGGAGGATAACAAGATTTTAAACCTACCGGTAAATCTTTTTCTCCTAGTCCGTACAGGATGCTGGGGACTCCGTAAGGACCATGGGGTATAGACGGGCTCCACAGGAGACATGGGCACTATAAAGAACTTTAGAATGGGTGTGCACTGGCTCCTCCCTCTATGCCCCTCCTCCAGACCTCAGTTAGAGAAACTGTGCCCAGAGGAGACGGACAGTACGAGGAAAGCATTTTGTTAATCTAAGGGCAAGATTCATACCAGCCCACACCATCCACACCGTATAACATGGAATATACTAACCTGTTAACAGTTTGAAACAAAACAGCATCAGCCCGAGACTGATCAAAACTGTAACATAACCCTTATGTGAGCAAAAACTATATACAAGTCTTGCAGAATTTTGTCCGCACTGGGACGGGCGCCCAGCATCCTCTACGGACTAGAAGAAAAAGATTTACTAATAGGTTTAAAATCTTATTTTCTCTTACGTCCTAGAGGATGCTGGGGACTCCGTAAGGACCATGGGGATTATACCAAAGCTCCAAACCGGGCGGGAGAGTGCGGATGACTCTGCAGCACCGATTGAGCAAACATGAGGTCCTCATTAGCCAGGGTATCAAACCTGTAGAATTTTGCAAAAAAGTGTTTGAACCCGACCAAGTCGCCGCTCGGCAAAGCTGTAATGCCGAGACGCCTCTGGCAGCCGCCCAAGAAGAGCCCACCTTCATAGTGGAATGGGCCTTTACCGAATTTGGTAACGGCAATCCAGCCGTAGAATGAGCCTGCTGAATCGTGTTACAGATCCAGCGAGCAATAGTCTGCTTAGAAGCAGGAGCGCCAACCTTGTTGGCTGCATACAGGACAAACAGAGCCTCTGTTTTCCTAACCCGAGCCGTCCTGGCTACATAAATTTTTAAGGCCCTTACTACATCAAGGGACGTGGATTCCTTCAAGTCCCCCGTAGCCACAGGCAGCACAATAGGCTGGTTCATATGAAAAGACGAAACCACCATTGGCAAAAATTGAGGACGAGTCCTCAATTCTGCTCTATCCACATGGAAAATCAGATAGGGGCTTTTGTGAGACAAAAGCCGCCAATTCGGATACCCTCCTTGCAGACGCCAAGGCCAACAACATGACCACCTTCCAAGTGAGAAATTTTAATTCCACTATTTGAAGAGGTTCAAACCAGTGAGACTTTAGGAACTGTAACACCACGTTAAGGTCCCATGGCGCCACTGGAGGCACAAAAGGAGACTATGTGCAGCACTCCCTTTTACGAAAGTCTGGACTTCTGGGAGAGAAGCCAATTCCTTCTGAAAGAAAATTGATAGGGCCGAAATCTGTACCTTAATGGGACCTAACTTTAGGCCCATATCCACTCCTGTCTGCAGAAAGTGGAGAAGACGGCCCAGATGGAAATCTTCCGTAGGAGCATTCTTGGCCTCACACCAAGATACATACTTTCTCCAGATACGGTGATAATGTTTCGCAGTCACCTCCTTCCTAGCCCTCATCAGAGTAGGGATGACTTCTTCCGGAATGCCTTTTCCAGCTAGGATTCGGCGTTCAACCGCCATGCCGTCAAACGTAACCGCTGTAAGTCTTGGAACACGCAGGGCCCCTGTTGCAACAGGTCCTCTCTGAGAGGAAGAGGCCACGGATCTCCTGTGAGCATTTCCTGAAGATCTGAATACCAGGCCCTTCGAGGCCAATCCGGAACAATGAGTATTGTCCGCACTCTTTTTAATCTTATGATTCTCAATATCTTTGAGACGAGTGGAAGAGGAGGAAACACAGACAGACCGAAACACCCACGGTGTCACCAGGGCGTCTACCGCTACTGCCTGAGGGTCCCTTGACCTGGCACAATACCTCTGAAGCTTCTTGTAGAGGCGTGACGCCATCATGTCTATTTGAGGAAGTCCCCAACGACTTGTTATCTCTGCAAAAACTTCTTGATGAAGTCCCCACTCTCCTGGATGGAGATCGTGTCTGCTGAGGAAGTCTGCTTCCCAGTTGTCCACTCCCGGAATGAAGACTGCAGTCAAAGCGCTTACATGATTTTCCGCCCAGCGAAGAATCCTGGCGGCTTCCGCCATTGCCACTCTGCTCCTTGTTCCGCCCTTTCGGTTTACATGAGCCACGGCTGTGACGTTGTCTGACTGAATCAGAACCGGTAGGTCGTGAAGAAGATTCTCCACTTGACACAGGCCGTTGTATATGGCCCTCAATTCCAATACGTTGGTGTGAAGACAAGCCTCCTGGCTTGACCATAGTCCTTGAAAGTTTCTTCCTTGTGTGACTGCTCCCCATCCTCGGAGGCTCGCGTCAGTGGTCACCAGAACCCAGTCCTGAATGCTGAACCTGCGACCTTCTAGAAGGTGAGCACTCTGCAGCCACCACAGGAGAGACACCCTGGCCCTGGGGGACAGGCTGATTTTCTGATGAATATGAAGATGGGACCCGGACCACTTGTCCAGAAGATCCCACTGAAAAGTCCTCGCATGAAACCTGCCGAAGGGGATGGCCTCGTAGGACGGCACCATTTTCCCCAGCACTCGAGTGCATTGATAGACTGACACCCTTTTCGGTTTCAACAGGTCTCTGACCAAGTTCTGGAGTTCCTGGGCTTTTTCGATTGGGAGAAAGCCCTCTTTTGTTCCGTGTCCAGAATCATGTCTAAGAACGATAGCCGAGTTGTTGGCACCAACTGTGACTTTGGTAGATTCAGAATCCAGCCGTGTTGCTGCAGTACTCTCAGGGAGAGCGCCACGCTTTCCAACAACTGACCTCTTGATCTCGCCTTTATCAGGAGATCGTCAAAGTTAGGGATAATTGTGACTCCCTGCCTGCGCAGGAGTACCATCATTTCCGCCATTACCTTGGTGAAAATCCTCGGGGCCGTGGAAAGCCCAAACGGCAACGTCTGAAACTGGTAATGGCAGTCCTGTACAGCGAATCTCAAGGACGCCTGATGAGGGGGATATATGGGGACTTGAAGGTACGCGTCCTTTATGTCCAGTGACACCATAAAATCCCCCCCCCCCTTCAGGCTGGAAATAGCTGCCCGGAGCGATTCCATCTTGAATTTGAACTTTTTCAAGTACTGGTTTAGGGATTTTAAATTTAAAATGGGTCTGACCGAGCCATCCGGTTTCGGGACCACAAATAGGGTTGAATAGTACCCCTTCCCCTGATGACCTAGGGGAACCTCGACCACCACTCGTTGTTGACATAGTTTTTGAATCGCAGCTAAAACTATCTCCCTCTCTGGGGGAGAAGCCGGTAGAGCCGATTTGAAAAATCGGCGAGGAGGCATGTCTTCGAACTCTAGCTTGTAGCCTTGGGATACAATTTCCATTGCCCAAGGATCCACGTCCGACTGAATCCAGACCTGGCTGAAGACGTGCCCCCACTGGCGCAGACTCCCTCAGTGGACCCCAGCGTCATGCGGTGGATTTGGCAGAAGCCGAGGGAGGACTTCTGCTCCTGGGAACTAGCCGTAGCAGGCTGCTTTTTCCCTCTTCCCTTACCTCTCGAAAGGACTGCATCTGATATTGTGATGTTTTCTTTTGCTGTGGGGAAACATAAGGTAAAAAGATAGATTTGCCCGCGGTAGCTGTGGAAACCAGGTCCGCGAGACCTTCCCCAAATAAATCCTCACCTTTGTAAGGCAAAACTTCCATATGCTTCTTTGAGTCGGCATCACCCGACCATTGACGGGTCCACAGGGCTCGCCTAGCAGAAATCGCCATGGCGTTGGCTCTCGAACCTTGCAGACCAACGTCTCTCCGAGTGTCTCTCATATATAAGACTGCGTCTTTAATGTGACCTAAGGTCAATAAAATGGTATCCCTATCCAGGGTATCAATGTCAGCTGACAAGGTATCCATCCAAGCCACAACAGCGCTACAAACCCAAGCCGACGATATTGCCGGCCTGAGCAAGGTCCCCGTATGTGTATAAATAGATTTTAAGGTAGTTTCCTGTCTGCGATCAGAAGGATCCTTGAGCGCGGCCGTGTCTGGAGATGGCAGCGCCACCTTTTTGGACAAGCGCGTTAACGCCTTGTCCACCCTGGGTGAGGATTCCTACCGTACCCTGTCCTGTGTCGGGAAAGGATACGCCATAAGAATTGTCTTGGGAATCTGCAGTTTCTTGTCTGGAGTTTCCCAAGCCTTTTCAAATAACGTGTTCAGTTCATGAGATGGGGGAAAGGTTACCTCAGGTTTCTTTTCCTTAAACATGTGTACCCTCTTGTCAGGGACAGAGGGGTCATCAGTGATATGTAAAACATCCTTTATTGCAATAATCATATAATGAATACTTTTGGCCACCCTTGGGTGTAACCTCGCATCATCGTAGTCGACACTGGAATCAGAATCCGTGTCGGTATCAGTGTCTGCTACTTGGGACAGGGGACGTTTCTGAGACCCTGAAGGGCCCTGTGACACAGCCAAAGCCATGGATTGACTCCCTGTTCTATCCCTGGACTCTGCTTTGTCCAACCTCTGATGTAATAAAGCCACATTTGCATTTAAAACATTCAGCATATCCATCCAATCATGTGTCGGCGTCGCCGACGGAAACACCACAATCATCTGCTCCACCTCCTCCTAAGAAGAGCCTTCCGCTTCAGACATGCCAACACACGCGTACAGACACCCCCACACACTCAGGGATTTATCTATATGGAGACAATTCCCCAATAAGGCCCTTTGGAGAGACAGTGAGAGTGTATGCCAGCATACACCCAGCGCCAACTGACACTGGAAACAAATTCCCAGACAAAAAAACAGCGTTTTTATATAAATATACACTCACTGCGCCAATAAAAAGTGCCCCCCCTCCCTCTTTTTTGCCCTCTGTCACCATGTTCAGTAGTGGAGAGTCCGGGGAGCCAGCTTCTTTGCAGTGTGCTGTGGAGAAAATGGCGCTGGTTAGTGCTGAAAGATCAAGCTCCGCCCCCTCAGCGGCAGGCTTCGGTCCCGCTCAATTTTTTCATACTGGCGGGGGATTTTACAATATAGTGCCTCCGCAGCCCCTATATTATCATTAGCCAGTCCCAAGAGGTTTAAAATTGCTGCCCAGGGCGCCCGCCCTGCACCCTTCAGTGTCCGCCGTGTGTGTTGTGTGTGGGAGCAATGGCGCGCAGCGTTACCGCTGCGCGTTACCTCAGAGAAGATCCGAAGTCTTCAGCTGCCTTTGAAGTCTTCTTTCTTCTTATACTCACCCGGCTTCTGTCTTCCGGCTCTGTGAGGAGGACGGCGGCGCGGCTCCAGGACGAACGGCGAGGGTGAGACCTGTGTTCCGACCCTCTGGAGCTAATGGTGTCCAGTAGCCTAAGAAGCAGAGCCTATCATTTAAGTAGGTCTGCTTCTCTCTCCTCAGTCCCACGATGCAGGGAGCCTGTTGACAGCAGTGCTCCCTGAAAATAAAAAACCTAACAAAATTATTTTTTTCAGAGAAACTCAGGAGAGCTTCCCTGTAGTGCCCCTAGTCTCCTCTGGGCACAGGATCTAACTGAGGTCTGGAGGAGGGGCATAGAGGGAGGAGCCAGTGCACACCCATTCTAAAGTTCTTTATAGTGCCCATGTCTCCTGCGGAGCCTGTCCATACCCCATGGTCCTTACAGAGACCCCAGCATCCTCTAGGACGTAAGAGAAATATAGGAACGTGTAAGTAAGCATCCTTTATGTCGACCGACACCATAAAATCCCCCTCCTCCAGACTGGAGATCACTGCTCAGAGAGATTCCATCTTGAATTTTAATTTTTTCAGAAAGAAATTGAGGGATTTTAGGTTCAGAATCGGTCTGACTGAGCCATCCGGCTTCGGGACCACGAACAGACTCGAATAAAACTCCTCCCCCCATTGTGACGGGGGTACCGTGACAATGACTTGACTTTGACACAGCTTTAGTATCGCCGCGCATACTACCTCTCTTTCTAGAAGAGAAGCTGGCAAGGCCGATTTTAAAAATCAGTGAGGGGGCACGTCTTGAAACTCTAATTTGTACCCTTGGGTTACTATTTCTAATATCCAAGGATCCAGGTCCGAGTGTACCCAGACCTGACTGAAGAGTTTGAGACGTGCCCCCACCAGTGCGGACTCCCGCAGAGGAGCCCCGGCATCATGCGGTGGATTTGGTAGAAGCCGGAGAGGACTTCTGCTCTTGGGAACTTGCCACAGCCTGTGACCTCTTTCCCCTTCCTCTCACAGCAAGGAAGGAGGACCCTCGTCCTTTTTTGAATTTATTGGGCCGAAAGGACTGCATCTGATAGTGGGGCGTTTTCTTTTGTTGTGCAGGAACATAAGGTAAAAATGACGACTTACCCGCGGTAGCCGTAGATACCAGGTCAGTGAGGCAGTCACCAAACAAGACACTACCGCTCAACGGTAAAGACTCCATCGCCTTTTTAGAGTCAGCATCAGCATTCCATTGATGAATCCACAATGCTCTCCTAGCCGAGACTGCCATGGCATTGGCCCTTGATCCCAAAAGGCCAATATCCCTTACAGCTTCTTTTAAATATGCTGCAGCGTCCCTGATATGACCAAGAGTCAAAACCACGCTATCCCTGTCCAGGGTATCTAACTCAGATGACAAGTTATCTGCCCACTTTTCAATAGCGCTACTCACCCATGCCGAAGCAACGGCAGGCCTGAGTAGCGAACCCGTAGTGACATAAATGGATTTTAGTGTATTTTCCTGCTTACGATCTGCAGGATCCTTTAGGGTTGCCGTGTCAGGAGACGGAAGCACTACCTTTTTGGACAGACGCGATAGAGCTTTGTCCACCGTGGGGGTCGACTCCCACTTTTCCCTGTCCGCAGAGGGGAACGGCTATGCCAACGGAATTCTTTTGGGAACCTGTACCTTCTTGTCAGGATTTTCCCCAAGCCTTTTCAAAAAGAGCGTTCAGTTCATGAGAGGGAGGAAACGTTACCTCAGGTGTCTTTCGGAGGGAGGAAACGTTACCTCAGGTTTCTTTCCTTTAAACATACAGACCCTTGTATCAGGAACAGCAGGGTCCTCCGTGATATGTAATAAGTCTTTTATCGCCACAATCATGTACCGAATGCTCTTAGCCAGTTTAGGATTCAATCTGTCATCACTATAGTCGACACTGGAATCAGAGTCCGTGTCGGTATCTGTATCTGCTATCTGGGTAAATGCACGTCTCTGTGACCCCGAAGGGGTCTGAGTTTGTGACAATGCATCCTCCATGGATTTTCTCCATGTCTGGTTCTTAGACTCAGATTTATCGAATCTCTTAGTCAACCGAGCCACATTTGCATTCAAAATACTCAACATATTTACCCAATCAGCCGTCGGCGGTGCCGACACAGTCAGTCCCACAGCCTTTTCTGTCCCCACTCCAGCCTCCTCCTGGGAAGAGCACTCAGCCTCAGACATGTCGACACACACGTACCGACACCCACAACCACACTGGGGCTATAGGAGACAGACCCACAACAAAGCCTGTTAGAGGGACACAGAGGGCGTTCTGCCAGCTCACAACCCAGTGCCTATCCCGGTTCTGAAGATAGTAAATTACTGCCCAGATCTGTTAGCGCTTTTATTCCAATAATTAGCACCAAATCACTTGTGCCTCCCCCCCCCGTTTTGCACCCTGTTACTTGTACAGCAGTGTGGGAGGCAAGACTCAGCGTCTCTGCAGCTTCTGTGAAGAGAAAATGGCACTAGTCAGAGCTGTGAGGGCTAAGCCACGCCCCCTTCATGGCACGCTTCAGTCCCGCTTAATTATACATCTTTATACTGGCGGGGGTCTGTAATTAGTGCCCAGGCACTTTATACACTTTCTGCCAGACGCTAAATTGAGGATTTATGCTGCTCAGGGCACCCCCCCCCCCCCGCGACCTGCACCCTGCAGTGCCGTTCTTATGTGGGAGCATGGCGCACAGCGCGCCCCCTGCGCGGTACCTCAAAAAGCAGTCTTCAGGACAGGGCCGCCACCACCACAGTATTGGACAGACAATTTCCTCCAAGTGCCCTGCTCCTACCTAAATACCAGTCCTAGATCAGCTGACTACAGACTATGTGACCTGAAGTGAACTGCCTAAGTTGAGTAGTAATTAATTTGGACACAATAATGGTTCAAAACTCCAATATAACAGTAATTTAAATGCTGCACCAATGCTGGGGTAACTTAAATTGGTTTAAAAAAAAATGGAACTTCCTGTCCGCAGCAACCGGAACCAGAAGTGGCTGCCATTTTGGCTATTGGGGCCTATTTGTTGCCATTGGCAAGGGAATCCGGACTCTGGGTCGACACCACTTAGGTCGACACCCATTAGGTCCACACCCATTGGTTGACAGTGAATATGTCGACACTAGAAATAGGTCAAAATTACCATTAGGTCGACATGAACAAGGTCAACATGAGTTTTTCTTTAAAAAATAAATAAATCTTTTTTTGACCTTTCTCATACTCCATGTGGACTACAATTTATTTATTTATTTATTTATTAGCAGTTTATTATATAGTGCAGCATATTCCGTTGCGCTTTACAATTAGAACAACAATTATAGAACAAAACTGGGCAAAGACAGACAGACAGAAAGACAGAGGTAGGAAGGCCCTGCTCGCAAGCTTACAATCTATAGGGAAATAGGCATTGATACACAATGATAGATGCTACCTGTTACATAATGGTTCCCCAGGTTGCTAGGTTCTTAATGGGTTGTATATGATATGATCACCCAGCAATGTTGGAAGACAAAATGTGAGTTTATGTGGACTGTACAGAGGGGATGTAACTTGATAGGGAAGCTGTTAAGGTTATGTGTGTGGGTCTGAAATTTGGTAGGCTTGTCTGAAGAGATGAGTTTTCAGAGAACGTTTAAAGGTTTGGAGACTAAAGGAGAGTCTTATTGTGCGTGGGAGTGCATTCCACAGAGTGGGTGAAGCCCGGGTAAAGTCCTGTAATTTTGAGTGGGAACAGGTAATACATGTGGATGAGAGACGCAGATCTTGTGCAGAGCGGAGAGGTCTGGTAGGGAGATATTTTGAGATGAGTGAGGAGATGTATGATGGTGCAGTTTGGTTAATAGCCTTGTATGTAAGTAAAAGTATTTTATATTTGACACGGTAGAATACCGGTAACCAATGGAGGGACTGACAGAGCGGATCAGCAGATGAAGAACAATTGGGTACGGTAACCTGCCCGAAGCATGGCGAGCGAAGTAAGCCGTTCGAGGGGATACGGTTCACTAATTGAGGTTCCCGGTCACTTTACGAATAAAACACCAAAAAAAAAACCCAGGAAAAACTCATGTCAACCTTTTTTCACGTCGACCTAGCCACTGTCGACCAATAGATGTCAAACCTAGACACTGTCAACCCTGAGTCCCATACCCATTGGCAACAAAACCATATATACAAATAAAGCCAAAATAATTTTATCCTCTATTAGAGTTGTCACACGACTTTGATGACAAAAGACTCCCAGTTTAAAGACCCCTTAAAGTTAAATGGTGTGTGACTACAACTACTGTATGTGCAGCCCTGGATAAGATCCATGGTTGAAGGTCAAGCTGCACAGTCCAGACCTGCGTGCAGCCACTGTATGTGTGGTGATAGGCTGAAAGCAGAAGCTGCAGGTGAGAGAATCTGCAGAAGCTGCAGGTGAGAGAATCTGCAGTGCCTGCGACATAGAAAGTAGTAAGCAGCTTAGCTATACAAGGCCCACAAGAAATAAAGTAATGACATGAATAGATGGCTAATTAATTATTCTTTTACATGTGAAATCAAAAGTTTGAGGTCTGGAGACTCTAATTTAGCACTAAAACACTGCACAAATACATTTTGTTAAGAACATTTTAACAGTATACTTAAATGTAAAACACAGAGCTAATCTGCAAGAATTCACTGTACGCTGAGTTTATTTATGTCAATAGGTAATGTGTCTTTAATGGGGGGTTTTTATCGTTCTACTAAAGTTGTTAAAATAATCTTGCAAAAGTACTAATCTAGCTGGGAACAGTGTTGGCAGCAAGTTTAACCACAGACTCTGGTGCACATTTAGACTCACATCCGCCCAAATTCTCTGCTACAACAAACACTTTTTTTTTTTTTTTTTAATTACTCAAAATTATTTGTGGCAGATCATTACTTAATCTTCAGAGAAGGAATGATATTATCCTACACCTTTTAGCTCTAGACCTCTGAAGTCCAATTAGCTCATCCTTTATCCCTTCTCACATGTCAACCTTTATACACTTCAAGCCTCTAGATCAGTTCTGCTGTTGGAGCTCAGATCATATGTAGTCTTTTCTGACTTTCACAGAGTTAATGTTTCTGTTAAATGTTTTATTGGGAAATTGCAAATAATAATACAAATAACTGTATACTAAAATGTAACTAAGGGAAACAATAACTAGTTAACATACAATTTTTATTGTCAAACTAGATAATAGTAATATTAGAAATCACCAAAATTTTGAAGAAATCATGAACACAGCAAAAATGAAGACTCTAATAGACAGACAATTAGTGTAACCTATTAAAAAAAAAATTGTGTGTGCATATACATACACACATTAGGTTTAGGCTACGGGGGGAGGGTTAGGGTTAGGTTGCAGGCTGGGGGGGTTAGGAGGGTTAGCTTTAGGCTGCAGGATGGGGGGAGGTTCAGGCACCACAGCAGAGGGCTAGGGTTAGGCTGCGGAGAGGGAGGGTTAGGGTAATATTTGGGGAAGGTAAGTATACTTACCTACCCCTGTCAAAATTCTGATAGTCAGGATCGCGTGGTCTGTATTCTGACCGCTGGCATCTCGACCACCAACATTCTCCCCCGAACCAGAGTAGAAGTTGTGACCAGCATTGCATTATTTAATTATTTCTGTCTCATTTCACCTGTCCTTCTGTCTGTTTACAAGTCTCACTGTTTCAGTTTAGTTTTCTCTCTTTCCATCTCTTTCCCTCCCCCCATCTCTGTCTTTCTGTTCCTCATACGATAGTCTGTGAAAGTCACTGCTCTGGAGGTCTATGCCATGCAGCAATGTGTTGCTACAGAGTACTTGATCAGCAAGCAGCCTGCTGATTCTTTGTTGCTGGATGTAGCCTGCATACACGTGTGTGACTGGAGCTGCAGTGACTATTATTACACCAGCCACTTCCTTATACGAGTATGACACAGAAAGTGAGAGGGCAGTCATTTAAGGTGACTGGATATCGAAAGGGACGGCACACTTTAGAACCTGACCAGCTCTGTGAGATTGTAGATGTGTGGTCTGCCAGGACTATCTGGGAGTAACATCAATAAAGCTGGCTACACACTGGCCGATATATATCAGCCATTCAACTGAGTGTGTACCCCCGATATGTCTGTGAACGAAGTTGTTCACAGACATATCACGTAGGCCCTGCAGCACAGCTGATGGACAATATATCTGTGCATTGTGCTGTGTGTACAGGAGGTTTCGTACACTTGCTGCAGAGGCCACCAGTAACGGACATCACAACTAGGTGGGTACATGTAAATGCCTACCCAGTTGTGACGTCAGGCACAACACATCAGACAGACAATCAGTAAGTGTGTATGCACTTACCGCTCATCAGTTAGGTCAGTGGATCAGCAGGATGGCCGATCCATTGGCCCAGTGCGTTCCCAGCATAAAACAGGTGGGAGGGGTCAGAGATCAAACCAACGGTCATTAATTATCGATTGTATACATACTCATATATACTCATGCAGGCAGCACCATTTGTCTGGCGACTTGGAGGTCAATATACTCTGGTTGCTTAGGGGAATCACAGACACTGCAATAATTGTACAGATTGTCCTAGGACAAAGAGGCGGCACTCCAGAACTTTGAAAAATATAATGTATATTCAACACATCAGTGTTGTTGGGATCTGAAACGTTGATGTGTTGAATATACTTAATATTTTTCTAAGTTCCGGAGTGCTGCCCCGTTTCCTAAGACAAGCTGTACATAGACACCACACACACTTTTTTTTTTCCTTTTTAGGAGGTTGATGTCACAGTTCAAAGTTTCTAAAACTAAATTTAGCATGTGAACAATATGGTCTATAGTACATTAATTAACAAGACCTACTTACCTCCATATTATCAGTCTTGAAAGGATTGCGGTAATCAGGGGACTTTTCGCTGATGCCCAACTCCTGAGACATCTAAAACATCAAGTTAAAGTCAAGCATGGTGAGCAGGGGAAAAATAAGAATTTACTTACCGATAATTCTATTTCTCGGAGTCCGTAGTGGATGCTGGGGTTCCTGAAAGGACCATGGGGAATAGCGGCTCCGCAGGAGACAGGGCACAAAAAGTAAAGCTTTTCCAGATCAGGTGGTGTGCACTGGCTCCTCCCCCTATGACCCTCCTCCAGACTCCAGTTAGGTACTGTGCCCGGACGAGCGTACACAATAAGGGAGGATTTTGAATCCCGGGTAAGACTCATACCAGCCACACCAATCACACCGTACAACTTGTGATCTAAACCCAGTTAACAGTATGATAACAGAAGAGCCTCTGAAAGATGGCTCCCTAAACAATAACCCGAATTAGTTAACAATAACTATGTACAAGTATTGCAGATAATCCGCACTTGGGATGGGCGCCCAGCATCCACTACGGACTCCGAGAAATAGAATTATCGGTAAGTAAATTCTTATTTTCTCTATCGTCCTAGTGGATGCTGGGGTTCCTGAAAGGACCATGGGGATTATACCAAAGCTCCCAAACGGGCGGGAGAGTGCGGATGACTCTGCAGCACCGAATGAGAGAACTCCAGGTCCTCCTTTGCCAGGGTATCAAATTTGTAGAATTTTACAAACGTGTTCTCCCCTGACCACGTAGCTGCTCGGCAGAGTTGTAATGCCGAGACCCCTCGGGCAGCCGCCCAAGATGAGCCCACCTTCCTTGTGGAATGGGCCTTAACAGATTTAGGCTGTGGCAGGCCTGCCACAGAATGTGCAAGTTGAATTGTGTTACAAATCCAACGAGCAATCGACTGCTTAGAAGCAGGCGCACCCAACTTGTTGGGTGCATACAGTATAAACAGCGAGTCAGATTTTCTGACTCCAGCCGTCCTTGAAATGTATATTTTTAAAGCTCTGACAACGTCCAACAACTTGGAGTCCTCCAAGTCGCTTGTAGCCGCAGGCACTACAATAGGCTGGTTCAGGTGAAACGCTGATACCACCTTAGGGAGAAAATGCGGACGCGTCCGCAGCTCTGCCCTATCCGAATGGAAAATTAAATAAGGGCTTTTATAAGATAAAGCCGCCAGTTCAGATACTCTCCTGGCGGACGCCAGGGCCAGTAACATAGTCACTTTCCATGTGAGATATTTCAAATCCACATTTTTTAGTGGTTCAAACCAATGGGATTTGAGGAAATCTAAAACTACATTTAGATCCCACGGTGCCACCGGAGGCACCACAGGAGGCTGTATATGCAGTACTCCTTTGACAAAAGTCTGGACCTCAGGAACTGAGGCCAAATCTTTTTGGAAGAATATTGACAGGGCCGAAATTTGAACCTTAATAGATCCCAATTTGAGACCCATAGACAATCCTGATTGCAGGAAATGTAGGAAACGACCCAGTTGAAATTCCTCCGTCGGAGCACTCCGATCCTCGCACCACGCAACATATTTCCGCCAAATGCGGTGATAATGCTTCGCGGTGACTTCCTTTCTTGCCTTAATCAAGGTAGGAATGACTTCTTCTGGAATGCCTTTTCCTTTTAGGATCTGGCGTTCAACCGCCATGCCGTCAAACGCAGCCGCGGTAAGTCTTGGAATAGACACGGTCCCTGCTGAAGCAGGTCCTGTCTTAGAGGTAGAGGCCACGGATCGTCCGTGACCATCTCTTGAAGTTCCGGGTACCAAGACCTTCTTGGCCAATCCGGAGCCACTAGTATCGTTCTTACTCCGCTTTGCCGTATGATTCTCAATACCTTTGGTATGAGAGGCAGAGGAGGAAACACATACACCGACTGGTACACCCAAGGTGTTACCAGCGCGTCCACAGCTATTGCCTGCGGATCTCTTGACCTGGCGCAATACCTGTCCAGTTTTTTGTTGAGGCGAGACGCCATCATGTCCACCATTGGTCTTTCCCAACGGTTTATTAGCATGTGGAAAACTTCTGGATGAAGTCCCCACTCTCCCGGGTGAAGATCGTGTCTGCTGAGGAAGTCTGCTTCCCAGTTGTCCACTCCCGGGATGAACACTGCTGACAGTGCTATCACGTGATTCTCCGCCCAGCGAAGGATCCTGGCAGCTTCTGCCATTGCACTCCTGCTTCTTGTGCCGCCCTGTCTGTTTACATGGACGACTGCCGTGATGTTGTCCGACTGGATCAACACCGGTCTTCCTTGAAGCAGAGGTTCCGCCTGGCTTAGAGCATTGTAGATTGCTCTTAGTTCCAGAATGTTTATGTGAAGAGACTTTTCCAGGCTCGACCACACTCCCTGGAAGTTTCTTCCTTGTGTGACTGCTCCCCAGCCTCTCAGGCTGGCGTCCGTGGTCACCAGGATCCAATCCTGTATGCCGAATCTGCGGCCCTCCAATAGATGAGCCCTCTGCAACCACCACAGAAGAGATATCCTTGTCCTTGGAGACAGGGTTATCCGCAGGTGCATCTGAAGATGCGTGCATTGATGCACAGACACCTTTCCTGGTTTTAGGAGATTCCTGACCAGGTCGGATAACTCCTTGGCTTTTTCCTCGGGAAGAAAAACCTTTTCCTGAACCGTGTCCAGAATCATCCCTAGGAACAGCAGACGAGTTGTCGGCATTAATTTGGATTTTGGAATATTCAGAATCCATCCGTGCTGCTTTAGCACCTCTTGAGATATTGCTAATCCCATCTCTAGCTGTTCTCTGGACCTTGCCCTTATTATGAGATCGTCCAAGTATGGGATAATTAATACGCCTTTTCTTCGAAGAAGAATCATCATCTCGGCCATTACCTTTGTAAAGACCCGAGGTGCCGTGGACAAACCAAACGGCAGCGTCTGAAACTGATAGTGACAGTTTTGTACAACGAACCTGAGGTACCCCTGGTGTGAGGGGTAAATTGGAACGTGGAGATACGCATCCTTGATGTCCAAGGATACCATAAAGTCCCCTTCTTCCAGGTTCGCTATCACTGCTCTGAGTGACTCCATCTTGAACTTGAACTTCTTTATGTACAGGTTCAAGGACTTCAGATTTAGAATAGGCCTTACCGAGCCATCCGGCTTCGGTACCACAAATAGAGTGGAATAATACCCCTTCCCTTGTTGTAGAAGAGGTACCTTGACTATCACCTGCTGAGAGTACAGCTTGTGAATGGCTTCCAAAACCGTCTCCCTTTCGGAAGGGGACGTTGGTAAAGCAGACTTCAGGAAACGGCGAGGTGGATCTGTCTCTAATTCCAACCTGTACCCCTGAGATATTATCTGCAGGATCCAGGGATCTACCTGCGAGTGAGCCCACTGCGCGCTGTAATTTTTGAGACGACCTCCCACCGTCCCCGAGTCCGCTTGAGAAGCCCCAGCGTCATGCTGAGGCTTTTGTAGAAGCCGGGGAGGGCTTCTGTTCCTGGGAAGGAGCTGCCTGTTGCTGTTTCTTCCCTCGACCTCTGCCTCGTGGCAGATATGAATAGCCCTTTGCTCTCTTATTTTTAAAGGAACGAAAGGGCTGCGGTTGAAAAGTCGGTGCCTTTTTCTGTTGGGGAGTGACTTGAGGTAGAAAGGTGGATTTCCCGGCTGTAGCCGTGGCCACCAAATCTGATAGACCGACTCCAAATAACTCCTCCCCTTTATACGGCAAAACTTCCATATGCCGTTTTGAATCCGCATCGCCTGTCCACTGTCGCGTCCATAAAGCTCTTCTGGCCGAAATGGACATAGCACTTACCCGTGATGCCAGTGTGCAGATATCCCTCTGTGCATCACGCATATAAAGAAATGCATCCTTTATTTGTTCTAACGACAGTAAAATATTGTCCCTGTCCAGGGTATCAATATTTTCAATCAGGGACTCTGACCAAACTACCCCAGCACTGCACATCCAGGCAGTCGCTATAGCTGGTCGTAGTATAACACCTGCATGTGTGTATATACTTTTTTGGATATTTTCCATCCTCCTATCTGATGGATCTTTAAGTGCGGCCGTCTCAGGAGAAGGTAACGCCACTTGTTTTGATAAGCGTGTTAGCGCCTTGTCCACCCTAGGAGGTGTTTCCCAGCGCTCCCTAACCTCTGGCGGGAAAGGGTATAATGCCAATAATTTCTTTGAAATTATCAGCTTTTTATCAGGGGCAACCCACGCTTCATCACACACGTCATTTAATTCTTCTGATTCAGGAAAAACTATAGGTAGTTTTTTCACACCCCACATAATACCCTGTTTAGTGGTACCTGTAGTATCAGCTAAATGTAACGCCTCCTTCATTGCCAAAATCATATAACGTGTGGCCCTACTGGAAAATACGGTTGATTCGTCACCACTGGAATCAGTGCCTGTGTCTGGGTCTGTGTCGACCGACTGAGGCAAAGGGCGTTTTACAGCCCCTGACGGTGTTTGAGGCGCCTGGACAGGCACTAATTGATTGTCCGGCCGCCTCATGTCGTCAAACGACTGCTTTAGCGTGTTGACACTATCCCGTAATTCCATAAATAAAGGCATCCATTCTGGTGTCGACCCCCTAGGAGGTGACATCCCCATATTTGGCAATTGCTCCGCCTCCACACCAATATCGTCCTCATACATGTCGACACACACGTACCGACACACAGCAGACACACAGGGAATGCTCTAAACGAAGACAGGACCCACTAGCCCTTTGGGGAGACAGAGGGAGAGTCTGCCAGCACACACCAAAAAGCGCTATATATGACAGGGATAGCCTTATAATAAGTGCTCCCTTATAGCTGCTTTATATATATCAAGATATTGCCATTAAATTTGCCCCCCCTCTCTGTTTTACCCTGTTTCTGTAGTGCAGTGCAGGGGAGAGACCTGGGAGCCGTCCTGACCAGCGGAGCTGTGAGAGGAAATGGCGCCGTGTGCTGAGGAGATAGGCCCCGCCCCTTTTCCGGCGGGCTCGTCTCCCGCTATTTTGTGAATACAGGCAGGGGTTAAATATCTCCATATAGCCTCTGGGGGCTATATGTGAGGTATTTTTAGCCTTTATATAGGTTTACATTTGCCTCCCAGGGCGCCCCCCCCCAGCGCCCTGCACCCTCAGTGACTGCGTGTGAAGTGTGCTGAGAGGAAAATGGCGCACAGCTGCAGTGCTGTGCGCTACCTTTAGAAGACTGCAGGAGTCTTCAGCCGCCGATTCTGGACCTCTTCTTACTTCAGCATCTGCAAGGGGGCCGGCGGCGCGGCTCCGGTGACCATCCAGGCTGTACCTGTGATCGTCCCTCTGGAGCTGATGTCCAGTAGCCAAGAAGCCAATCCATCCTGCACGCAGGTGAGTTCACTTCTTCTCCCCTCTGTCCCTCGTTGCAGTGATCCTGTTGCCAGCAGGAATCACTGTAAAATAAAAAACCTAAGCTAAACTTTCTCTAAGCAGCTCTTTATGAGAGCCACCTAGAATTGCACCCTTCTCGGCCGGGCACAAAAATCTAACTGGAGTCTGGAGGAGGGTCATAGGGGGAGGAGCCAGTGCACACCACCTGATCTGGAAAAGCTTTACTTTTTGTGCCCTGTCTCCTGCGGAGCCGCTATTCCCCATGGTCCTTTCAGGAACCCCAGCATCCACTAGGACGATAGAGAAAGCAACATTATGTTCCATTTACACTCTGGTTCTGTGTGAAACAGCGAAAAATATTACAAGCTTCTCAAAGTACCAAAAATTCACACATGGTAATCTCAATTCGTATTAAAGAAAAAAAATGTACAGATTCATAAAATTAAAAGTATATGGTGTTTACAACCAGTTATACAACGACTCCATAAATATCTTTTTTATATTTATAAAACTACAGAAAGGGTAACATACAGTGATAAATGTTTAGCCTTACCAGGCCAAGTAGCTGGGAATGTGGACCATCATCAAAAATGCCACTGAGATTGCAAAAGCCAATGCCCCACCGAATCAGGTTGTTCCAGTTCGAATTCTGATCAAAATAATGGTGAACAATCTTGGGGAATCGTAGAACAACATCACCAAAGAATGCTGAATTCTCCACTGTGTGCGAATAAGCTAAACCCACAAACAACAAAACACAAGGCAAGATCTCAATGGTACACAATTCAACACTTGGTGGTATATTAACTAACCAGTGGGTTGTCAAAGCAGCCAATCATCGGTGGTCTTGACCAACAGATATAAATGTAAAAAAAAAGATTTTTGGTTACTTACCATTGAATCCCTTTCTCTTAAGCAGGCTTGGGGACACTGGACCAAGGGATTGCAGATGGGGACTAAGTAGCTGGCACGTAAACCTGGAACTTTGAGACTAAGCTCCTCCCCTCCGCAACTCCCAAGAGGCCAGTACAACTTTAAAAGTGCCCGGAAGGAGAAGCAGGAATCCAGTGAAACTGTTAGAAGAATAAAAAAAGAACAGTAGGAAAAAAAAAATAATGGAGACAAACCCTTGCACGACTGACTGTGAGAAGGGAACGCAGTGTCCTCCAGGCTGCTTAAAAGAAAAGGATTCAATGGTAATAGACCAAGAATCCTCTTTTCTCTGGCAAGCCTGGGGGACACTGGGCCATGGAACGTTCAACAGGCATGGGTCATTAGGTCGACAACTATTGGTCGACATGGTCACTAGGTCGACATGGTAAAAGGTAGCTATGAGGTTTTTTTTTTTTTTTCTTTTTTTGGTGTAGTTTTCTTCGTAAAGTGACGGGGAACCAAAATTAGGGCACCGTGTCCCCTCGCATGGCTCGCCATGCTTCGGGCAAGGTGCCTCGCTCTGCTACTGCTGCGCTCGGCACAGGTTACTATTCTCAATCGTAGTCCACGTGGATTGTAAAGTATTAAACAGTAAAAAAATAAAAAATGAAAAATAAATGAAAAACGCATGTCGACCTAATGACTGGAAGGGAACACTATTAAGGCTGCCTGACCGGTGCGCCCCTGGAGGCAAGAACCCGAAAACTGTAAAATGACGCGGACAGAAGACCAGGTAGGTGCATGGTAGACCTGTTCCACTGAAGTTGCTTGTCGTCCCGCTCAGGAGTTCACCACCACACAAGCGGAATGTGCTGAAGCCCGGTTTGGTGTACGTCACCATGCACTAGAAGAGGTGGGAGTGATGACCGAGTGGATTAAACTCGCAATGGACCGCTTTGTAGGTGGCTAACCGAATTTCTGTGCATTGTAAAGAAAAAGCAGAGGACCTGTGCGGCGGACAGAAGACATCTTGCCTAAGGAAAAACAGTGCTTGGACTACTTCTAACATAGCCAAATATTAACATGGTCCAAGGAATTGTCGGAAGGGAAAAAACAATTTTCTGGATTAAGTGGAAAAGTCGAAACAACTGTCGGGTGAAACATAAAAATCGTACGGAGAACCAATCTATTATTACAGAATATGAGGAAAAGGAGGCCTATAAGACTAAAGCCCCCAACTTAGAAACACACTGATCTGAGGCAATATCCATAAGGAAGATCAGTTTTCAAGTAAAAAACTGAAGATCAGCTGACCACCAAGGCTCAGCATGTTCCTGCTGAAAGGCCAAGATTAAGATCCGATGGTGCTTCTAGTGGTCGCATGGTTGAAAATGCAACACAAGGTATGAACCTCTGGAAAAGTGCTTATATGCCACTGGAACCAATTTCACAGAGCCGAAAATCGTACTTTAAACTGGCCTCTAAACTCCCTAAAGAAGGCCAAGAACCAAGAGAAACTAAACTTGGAGGTATGAAGATAGAGTATCAAGAAACTACGAGGTAATTGCGTAACAAAACCGGTTGCCGGGTCCACACCCCAGTATCGACCATTTTTAGGGAGTGCTTAGAAAAAAGCAGGCGTGTCGGGGAAAAAGCAGGCGTGGCTGGGTAGGTGTGCGACATCAAAAGCCATCCCTCCGTCATTAGAATCAATGCACACGAAGAGTAACTACAGGGCTGGTCTTCTTTTGCACAAAAAGATTTTGCACGCGCTCTGCTGCACAAGCGTTCGCACTTCTGCAAAGCGAAAATACACTCCCCAGCGGGCGGCAGCAATGCGTTTGCACGGCTGCTAAAAACTGCTAGCGAGCGATCAACTCGGAATGACCCCCTAAATTCTGTAGGATTCGTTGTAGGGACTCTGGTAAGAATCCCTGCTGGAAAAAGGTGTTGATGAACACCTGCAAGAACAGAAGGCACTGACAAGGTATCAGGCAAGTCAGAAAGTCAGGAGTGAGTTGTGATCCTGATGATGTACTTGTACTATGCGATACAGGAGCTATTAAAACATGAAACCGAATCAACCTTCCTGTTGTGATACCATCCTTGCACATGAAGCTAGCCATTACAGACATGCTTTTGGTGAAAACATGTGGTGGCATGGCTATATGGAATGGCAGGGACTGGAATTGATAACGATCGGAATACACCATAATAGAGGAAAGCAAAACGACCTGCCGAAATCGTAACGTGAAGAAAAGCGTTTCTGACATTCAGAGAGGTCAAAAATACGTTGGCCTCCAAGCCGTGGATCACGTGGATTCCATTAGAAATGATCCACCTACACCTGGTGTTCAGATTCAAGATCAGACAGAGGAATAAGTCGGAGCAAACCCTCAGATTCCATTCTAGCGTTGGCTTTGGAGCAATGACGCTTGAGCAGAGAATGTATAACGTGATCCAAATGGTACCCTTTTTCTGCATATCAGGAAAGAGCGGTGGCAAAAAAACCCCGCTATTGTGGCGGGCTCCTGAGATGAATGATGTAACCTCTGGAGATGATGCCAAGCACCTAGGCACTAGAAGACGAATCCACATAACTGTCTATGAAAGAGAAAATGCCCTCAGACTTGCGACTGAACTGGGTGGAAAAACACCATGAGGCTTCTCTGCCAACTTGGCCCCTGAGACTTGGATGGAACTAGAAAATCTGCCCGTAGGAGCTGAACCCCTAATTGGGGAAGAAACGGCCTCTGGCAGACCGACCACAAGTGGATAGTGCACCCTAAAAAAAAAAAAAGGAAGAACAGTGAAAACCACGGGAACACAGACCTCGCTGTTCAGGGGTAGCAACAAGAAGAAAAAGCCTGGTCAATAACAGGATCCAATAATGGCCTGAACAGAATGCCCCCACCAAAAGGCAGAGATTCCAAGGAACATTTTGATTATAAATGTGCATTCCAAGCGGCCCTCCAAACTGATACGGCCGTAGGAAGCTACCTGAGCGCAGTCTTGCACAGCCTCCCACACAGATGCAACTACACCGGAAAACTGTCATGTCAAGTCCAGTAGAAAATACCTGGAAGACTGACCGTGAAGTCCTGTGACTAGTTTGGCAGTTGCAGTCTCTACAGCTGAAGCTACTTATGTAGAGGCTAGTAAAAGGTCAGATAACTACCCCCCAGAGGCTATAAAAATGTACTGGAGACAACAAATGCTCAAAGGACGCCGAGCTCTGAGAAGGAAGAGCCAGGTGTTTAGTTAAACGCGCCACTGCAGCGTCAACCTTGGGAGGCAGTTCCTACTTGGACACATGATCCACTGGACAGAGAACTTATCCGGCGTCTTTTTTGGCTTTACAATGAGATCCAAAAAAGAAGGTAAAGTAACTACAGTATCTTCCTGGGCAGACATTTAAATGGACTTACAGCCTTCACTAGGGAATCCAAATGTAAGCAGCCTTGAGAGTGGCGCAATGCAACAAGGAGATATTCCAGGTCGTGACTGGCAGAAAACTCCAGTTCTTCACCCTTTGGAACAACGTAAATTCGCCCTCTGTCTCCTTTGAACTCTAACGTTTTAACGCCTGGAAGAAGGAAGGAGCCCATGTGTCTCACACAGCTTAGGATCCTATGTTCCAAGGAGCATGTGCCTTGGGGGGTAATTCAGGTGGGTGGGTTATTTTGTTTCTGTGCAGAGTAAATACTGGCTGCTTTATTTTTGCACTACAATTTAGATTTCAATTTGAACACACCCCACCCAAATCTAACGTTCTCTGCACATGTTATATCTGCCCCCCCCTAACAAATTTGCTGCTGCAATCAACTCTGAATTAGGCCCTTGGTTTCCTAAACTGAGGAACAAAACACAGCTATCGCTTTAATGTAATCTTACTCAAGCGCTACTAGCTTCATAAAGACTGAGACAAACAGACTGACCGCCTGTGCCCATGTCGGATTCTGCAGGGTAGATGTGGCGCCTCCCGACATCTGTTTATTAACAGGCCCCTCACTACAGCACATAGCGCCCGAGTCCACCTGTCTACATGGTAACTTGACAGTGCATTGTCTCTCATGTGAGTGGCCAGAGCAGCAAAGCGGTGAGTCGCGGGTGGCGCCATGGGTGGTGGGCCGCACGGAAAGAACAATACTATAGTGACACCTTTAGCCCTAGCATGTTGTCGTGCATTACCTTGTAATGTGCAGCTGCAGAAATAGCACAGAAAAGACGGGTACAAGCCATAATTACAGTGTCACTGAGAGACTTAAAACAAGACACAAAAAGAAATGGGTACTTAGCCTTCCAGGAGGACACCACCAACAGCCACAGAGAACAAGAGTGTTTATAAAGAATCCAGAGCCACCTCCTAGCCTGCATGAGATCTAGGAATGGCAGCATTCAGCATACTACGCAGCTGCCGGGGGCTGCACAAAGATGCCAGCACTGCCAGGTGTACCTCAGCTGTCTGAAGCTCTGCTCTCACACTGTGGTTGCTCTCTCCTTTAGCTACGTGTCCAGCAACCAGGGGAAGACACTGGTACAGCCAGCCCACTGAGTGAGCACACTACCGTGAAAGCCGCCGCATAAAACCCAAGGAAGATGGCACCGCCATTACTGGCTGCACTACACCCTCTAAAAGGGTGAGGTGCATGCCAGCCTCTGAGTCCTGGTGGTCACAACAAAGACCAGAGTGCCACAGGGTGAGCGACTGGCTGCTCAGCTTCCCCCACAGCTTGATGCTCCGACTCCCTACAGCTGCTACACTCCCACTGTATGCTGCCACAAGCAGCGTACAACAGACACACTAAGTACAAAGTACAATAAAAAGTTTCAAGGACACCACAGCCCCTTGAAACTGTGCCCAACTCCTACCGGCATTTAAAACGTACTTCAGAGTTGCGGAGGGGGAGGAGCTTAGTCTTAAAGTTTCAGGTTTTAGATTAAGTGTCAGCTACAATCCCATGGTCCAGTGTCCCCCAGCCTAGGGGCCGGAGAAAAACGCTATTTGGTTGATCGACGGCTTAGTCTACATCTCTTTTTATAGAGGAACATAGGGCCCAATTCAGACTGGATCACTGCAGCGGCAGCGATCGCAGACTGAAGCCCTTGCTGGAGTGCGTACATGCAGTAGCCACTGTGCGTGCGCACCCCGGGAGCCCACTGAGATGCTATCAGCATCTCAGGGCTGCGATCGTTGGCGGGGCACGGTCTGGACAACACAAGCATGTGCGGACCACTGGGGAAGGGGGGCGGGCCGCGGCAGCTGCATGACATCACACGACCCGGGACGCGGCGAGTAGCGGCCTGCCAGCGCGCAGGATGTGCGATAGCAGGGAGCTATTCGCCAGGTGATCACCGCTGTGCGATGCTTTTGCACCTGTGTGTGTGTGTGTGGGGGGGGGGGGGGGAAGGGCCTGAAATGCAGGGTGGACTAGCCCTGTGCTGGGCGTCACCCAGCATGTCAGAGTAAATGATTGTAGATGTGCTAAATTTAGCACATCCACGATCAGATCTGATTCACCACCATAGTTCTTTTTGGCATTCTTTGTTTTTTTCTATTGAAATATAATCTCCACTAGCCGAACTTTAATCTCACACATAAGGCATTTGATTATTTGTGCATAGCCACAAAATACTTCATCCTTAATAATAGAATTGCAATTGTTTTCATGCTCCTTTTTAGCAACTAAATTACAGGAACATTTAATAAATTATGACTCATGCTTCTGTAATTAATTTTGTATGCACAATGTTTTAAAAAGAAAAATTCATGTATGTGGTAGAAATTAATTAAAAAGGACTTGGTCATTTTTTTTGTTATTTACAGGCAATTCAAAGCCTGCATAACCACTTACCTCCTTTGCCAAAACCTCAAATCACTTAAGAGAGGCTACTCTAAATCAGGTAACTTCTATGCTATTCAATCAAACCAACATGTGAAGAGTGTTAGATAGAATTAGATTTTTAACAGTTATTGAATTGATTGAAAATAGCAAAGTGACAGATTCTATTTAATGATTAATGACCTTTATGTATCATGCAAAAGGAGAATTTGAGCAGACTGCATCATACCGTCTTTAATTTTCTCATCTTCAGGGAATGGACCATCAGGCTGTATTCCTGCTGCAATAAGAACAGCTCGGGAGTCTTCCAGTACCTGTTAAAAACAATAAAATCCAAACACTTTCGGAACTCTTTATAGGAAATTAAATAATAAAGAAAGAGTCACTGTGTTGCTTTTTCATTATTACTTGTTCCTTTTATTTAACATATATAGACCTCATAAAGCAAGAGAGATCAAGTGTATGGAAAAATCTCACCTTGAAAAGCCCCTTTACCATGATGTCGATAATCTTGTACTGCTGGTTTACATCATTTAGTTCAATCAGGTTATTGAGGGCATTGATCTGATCCTTCCTCTTCACCTCAAATAGCTTTTTATCTGCAATCCGTCAAGGTCTAAATAGCAGGAATTAAATCTTTAAAACTACAGTACAAGGCACAGTTTGTCAAGTACGCCAAACTCTATGCATGTGCCATATGCAGTGCAAAGGAAATCTTATCTTTCTACCTAAAACAAAAATGACCAATACAGTGAGCAAGAAAATGCAATACATCCAAAAAAGACACATATGCCTCTACAGTATGTGCAGGCTTTTCTCCAGTCCCTGACTGTAAGATTCAGTACAGAATGTGCAGGCTTTTCTCCAGTCCCTGACTGTAAGATTCAACTTATTCAGTTGAACTGTACATTATACAGGGTTATTCAAAAGTCGCAGTACAACCTATTGTTTCAAAAACTGTGCAGGAAATGGGAAAACTGAATACTCCAGTAAGGTATGAGTGAGGTGGGCTATCTTTTAGGGTAAATCCTTTTCTCGTAGTCCGTAGAGGATACTGGTGTTGCATTTAGTACCATGGGGTATAGACAGGTACACTAGGAGCAATGGGCACTTTAAGAATTTGATAGTGTGGGCTGGCTCCTACCTCTACGCCCTTCCTACCAGACTCAGTCTAGGAAACTGTGCCCGAGATGGACATACTTTGAGAGAAGGATATAAAAAGGATAGTGGTGAGATTCTGAACCAGCACACACAAACAAGAGGAAAGCTACGCTAACCCAACTGAAAACAGGAACAGCAATAGCTGAACCAACCATACTTAACCAAGTAACACTGCAGGAAGAACAAAGCACCGGGCGGGCGCCCAGTATCCTCTACGGATTACTAGAAAAGGATTTACCGGTAGTTAATTAAAATCCTATTTTCTCTTACATCCTAGAGGTTACTGGGGTTCCATTTAGTACCATGGGGAAGTACTAAAGCTCCCAAACCGTGGGAGGCACCAAGGGAGGTTGGATGTGCAGAACATTTTTCAAAAACGTCTGGACAGAAGCCAATTGTTTCTGAAATAAAATGAATAAGGCCGAAATCTGGGACTTTTATGGAGCACAGCTGGAGGCCCACATCCACACCTGCCTGTAGAAAACCAGGAAACGCCCTAGATGAAATTCCACCGCAGAATAATTTCTGCTCTCACACCAAGAGACGTATTTCTTCCAAATACGGTGGTCATGTTTAGATGTTACCCCCTTCCTGGCTTGGATCATAGTCAGAATAACCTTGTCGTCAGGGATCCCTCTCCTGGCTAGAATCAGCCGTTCAACTTCCATGCCGTCAAACGTAGCCGCGGTAAGTCTTGACAGACGAACGGGCCCTGCTGCAGAAGATCCTAGCAAAGAGGTAGAAGCCACGGATCTTCAAGAAACATCTCCAGAAGGTCCGTGTACCAGGCCCTTCTTGGCCAGTCTGGAGCAATGAGTATTGCTTGAACCTTTTTATTCTTTTGAGAATTCTTAGGATCAGAGGAAGTGGAGGAAACACGTACACCATCTGATAGAACCATGGAGTCAACAAAGAGTCTACCGCCACTGCCTGTGGGTCTCTCAACCTGGAAGAATACCGCTTGAGCTTCTTGTTGAGACGAGAGGCCATCCTGTCGATTTGTGGATATCCCCATCGACGTGTGAAGAACCTGAACACTTCCGGGTGAAGGCCCCACTCCCCCGGGTGCAGGTCGTGTCTGCTAAGGAAGTCTGCTTCCCAGTTGTCTACTCCCGGAATGAAGGCCGCTGACAATACCACAGCGTATTTTTCTGCCCAGAGAAGAATTCTCGACACCTCTGACATTGCTGCTCTGCTTTTCGTTCCGCCCTGTCGGTTTATGTACGTTACCGCCGTCACATTGTCCGACTGGACCTGAATGGCCTGATCGTGAAGTAGATAGGAGGCCTGTAGAAGGGCGTTGTATATGGCCATGAGTTCCAGAATGTTGATTGAAAAGACAACTACCTGACTTGACATCTTCCTTGAAACTGCACCCCCTGGGTGACTGCCCCCCAACCTTTGAGGCTTGCGTCTATGGTTAACAGAATCCAATTCTGAATACCGAACCTCCGACTCTCGACGAGATGAGAAGTCTGTAGCCACCACAGAAGGGAGATCCTAGCTTTTGGCGACAGACGGATCCTCTGGTGCATGCGAAGATGCGATCTGGACCATTTGTCCAACAGATCGAGCTGGAAGGGTCTTGCGTGAAACCATTTTCCCCAGAAGGCGAATGCATAGAAGCACAGATATCTGGGTGCGCATCAGGACATCCCGAACCATTGACTGGATTACCAATGCCTTTTCCAACGGAAGGAACACCTTCTGCAACTCCGTGTCCAGTATCATTCCGTGTCGGCTCTAGGTGAGATTTCGAAACGTTCAGAATCCACCCATGATCCTGGCAAGACGATCGTCCAGGTACGGAATTATGTTCACTCCCTGTTTGCGAAGTAGAAACATAATCTCTGCCATCACCTTGGTGAACAACCTTGGTGCTGTGGAGAGACCAAATGGCAGGGCCTGGAAACGGTAGTGACAGTCCTGTAGTGCAAAGCGTAGATAAGCCTGGTGAGGCGGCCAGATCAGAATGTGAAGGTACACATCCTTGATATCCAGAGACACTAGGCATTCCCCCTCCTCCAGACCCGACATCACCGCTCTCAGAGACTCCATCTTGAATCAGAACACTCGTAAGTACGGGTTCAACGACTTGAGGTTCAGGATCGGCCTTACCATCCGGTTTCGGTACTACAAACAAGTTGGAATAGTGCCCCTTGTTTTGCTGATGAGGTGGAACTGGGACAATGACGTGAGTCAGTACCAGTTTTTGAATGGCGTCCTGTAAAGTTATACTTGTGAAACTGGTATGCCTGATTTGAAGAATCGGTGAGGTGGGAGCTCTTGGAACTCCAGTCTGTAGCCCTGGGAAATAAGATCTATGACCCATGGATCCTGGCACGAACTTGTCCAGATGTGACTGAAGAATTTTAGCCAGGCTCCCACACACCCCTGCGTGCAGACACTGCCAAAACAGTGGTGTGTGTATTAAGCAAGGCTCTCTCTTTTATGGCTTCCACCATGAAGTTTGCAGAGTCCTGTATATATTGCAGGAGTAAAACAATCTTCCCCCTAGGTAAGGAATCTAACCCCTCAATTAGGTTACCTGACTATTTACCAATGGCTTTTGTAATCCACGCACATGCAATAGTGGGTCTCTGGCCCACCCCGGCAGCTGTGTATGAGGATTTGAGTGTAGTCTCAATTTTACGATCAGCTGTGTCTTTTAGGGAGGCTGCACCAGGGACAGGCAATACTATTTTCCGTGACAACCTGGGCACTGATGCATCCACTATCGGTGGATGTTCCCATTTTTTCCTATCCTCAGGAGGAAAAGGAAAAGATGAGAGTAACCTTTAAAGGATTTAAAATTTCCTATCAGGATTAACCCATGGTTTTTCAAACAGGGTATTCAATTCCTTTGACACAAGAAAAGTGATAGAGGACTTCATTTTTACATTAAAATAAGATTCCTCACACTCCTCTGTCATCTTATCAGAAATTTGCAGGACGTCTCCGATAGTTTGTATAAAAGCTGGTATTCCCTGCGACAGAGCAGCATTCCCACCTTCTGAATCCACCTCCCCCTCCTCCATGTCTGACCCTTCAGCACCAGAGTCAGACTGCAGGACATGGGCCAGAGTTCGCTTTTGTGAACAATGGTAGGGGACTGAGACGCTGGTTTGGGGACTGAGTCTCTGTTCATAACTCATCCACAGACAGTCTTAAGTATTGAATCTCTTTGTCATTGCGGGACAATTTATTAGAAATATTGGAAATCATTCCTGTAATCTAATTCAGCCACGCTGGTTCAGCCCCGCTAGCCTGAGAAGGTGCACTACACTGAGTACATAGTAGTGAGCTCCCTGGGGAAGAGGAACACTCTGCCGTACATGAAGCACACTCTTTGCCTGACATATTGTAAATGTGACAGCACACACACACACACACACACACACACACACACACACACACACACACACACAGGAAAGGTTAAAACACAATTAACCCACAAAGAGCCCTTCCAGGGAGAGACAGAGTAGACACAGAGACTGTGTCCACTGCAGAGGGAAAATGGCGTTGGTGAGCTGCTGGATCCTCTCACTGTGAAGCCCCGCCCCTTCAATGGCGCGCGGTCTTCCCGCTTTTTTATACTGGCTGAGGTAATTTGTGCTTAAAATGGAGACAGAACCGTTTTAAGGCTTTGTTGCCAGTGTGGGTACGGTGTACGGTGTACTGAGACGCAGTTGTGTACTGAGTCTGGAGACGCAAATCGCCTCAGTTAGAAGCCGTGCGTCTCCATACCTTCATGCCGCCATAATGAACGGCGACCCGCTAACCGGGACGCCGGCTTAGTACTTACCACTCTTCTTTCTTCTGGCTCTGTTAGGGGTGGCGGCGTGCTGCGAGAATGTATGCTCGCCGTGGTGGGGCTTGCGAATACCGTATATACTCGAGTATAAGCCGACTTTTTCAGCACAGTTTTCTATGCTGAAAAAGCCCCCCTCGGCTTATACTCGAGTCAACGGCTGCAGCAGACGCCGTGGGCTGTGTGGGCGTCCGCTGCAGCCGGCTCCAGGGACAGACACTAGAGGTCATTATTGACCTCTAGTGTCTGTGCGGCGTTGCTATGGGAGAGACGTCATGACGTCTCTCCCATAGAGATGATCGGGTGCCGGGAAGCGGGCGCCGGCGCGGGCGGCCAGACGGAGCGGCGACCAGATGGAGCGGCGGCCAGACGGAGCGGGGATCCAGATGGAGCGGCGGCCAGACGGAGCGGATGAACAGATGGAGCGGCGGCCAGACGGAGCGGAGCAGCGCAGCAGCAGAAGAAGCGGTCGGGAAGCAGGAGCGGGGCAGTGGTAAGTATTGTTTTAGTGTGTGTTTATGTTTGTAAGCTGCAAAGGGGGCACAGTAACAGGGGGCAAACAAAGGGGGCACAACAACTACTGGGGGCAAAGAAAGGGGGCACAACAACTACTGGGGGCAAAGAAAGGGGGCACAACAACTACTGGGGGCAAAGAAAGGGGGCACCACAACTACTGGGGCAAAGAAAGAGGGGTCATAACTACTGTGGGCAATGAAAGAGGGGGCACAAATACTGGGGGCAAAGAAGGGGCATAACTACTGGGGGCAAAGCAACGGGGGCATGTTTTTATCTGTCACTGGGGGTATATGTGGCACTGGGGGCACAACCCTAGAAACAAACATTACCCCCTGGCAACAAGCATAACACCTACCGCATAAAATCCCTGGCAACGAGCATGACACCCTGAGCATGAAAACCCCTGGCACCGTGCATTTCCCACCCTAGGCTTATACTAGAGTCAGTAATTTTTCCCAGTTTTTTGTGGTAAAATTAGGTGCCTCGGCTTATATTCGGGTCGACTTATACTCGAGTATATACGGTAGTTCCCTTAGGAGCTAGTGTCCTGTCAGCGGGGAACGAGACTATTAACCCTTCAAGAGGTTGGGCCGTTCCTCCCCCTAAGTCCCACGAAGCAGGCAGGCTGGTGCCATCCAGCCCTGCCTGAAAATAACAAACATATAAAAAAAATGCAGAAAACTCTTCAGGAGCTTCCATAAGCGTGACCGGCTTCTCTGGACACATTTTCTAAACTGAGTCTGGTAGGAGGGGCATAGAGGGAGGAGCCAGCCCACACTATCAAATTCTTAAAGTGCCCAGGGCTCCTAGTGGACCCATCTATACTCCATGGTACTAAATGGAACCCCAGTATCCTCTACGGCGTAAGAGAAAGACCTGTTTCTATAACTAACTGTTGGGGCGTCTGACACGCAAATCCGTAGCACAGTACTGAGCTGTTTAATGTACATTCACTCTGGCCCCGTCTAGTCCTTTCCCCCAAACCAAAGCATCTGTAGTATCTTCATTTACATAGTAGCCCTTCATTTACATACAGTACTGTGTTAGCAATTTATGGACTGTAAACTAACTTCTTTGTCTGAAAAGATCAGTCTCTCAGGGGATGGGTGAGGGGGGAGGTGGGGATTAACTAGCGTAGTTCAGAGACCTTGTCGAACATATTAATTCTCTGTTGGGACCCAAAAAAAGAAACCGATAAATCAATAAATAAAAATAGTGTATACAGACACAAACGAACGTGTTAAAGCAATGGTCCGCTGATGTTCGGTTTATGTGAGCTATTAAATGAAATTCAATTTAAATGGGCTTAAAGCTTAATATCTCCGGTTCTGGGGGTCCAATCGGCCCAGACCTGTGTTGGTATGGAAGGTGAGACAATAAGCTACCAGAGGATACTGACCCCAAGTTTCTGTGATCCCCACAAGGCTAACGGCAAGCGTCAGAACCCATGGTGGGTCTGAATTAATGGGCCCATTATAGTCTATGGGAAAATAGATCCACTTTGCGTCCTGATATTTTTGGTTCTGGGCGTCCCAGAGACTCGAGACCGTTACCATACAAAAAAGGAGACTCTTGGCTTTAGGGTCAGACCAACCACTAGTTTATGTGACACCGCAAAGGGAAACGGCAAGCAACCGTGTGTCGGGTCCCCTCCAGTTGACCGCCCACTTTGCACGGGGTGAGGGGTTTCTGGCTACAGTAGAAAGACAATACTGTACAGAGATGCTAAGGACGGTGATTTGGCATCCAGGAACTTAGGGAGGAGCTTTTATCTCTCCCCATTATACTTTGAAAAAGATAACACTTGCCGCTGTAGCCATTACAGCAGAGTACGTTACAAGCCGTTTGTGTTATTTAGTACTCAACTAGAAAATACTGTACAGAGATGCTAAGCACAGTGATTTGCCATCCAGGAACAAAGAGAGGAGCTTTTATCTCTCCCCATTATACTTAATACTACAGGATTTGGACGCTCACATATCCCTAACATCAATACACCATACCTGTAACACGCTTGTTTGCGTCTGTATACACTACTATTTTTATTTGTTGATTTGTCTGCGGGACTTGGACGCTCACATATTCCTAACGTCAATGGACTATACTGTGGCTTTATCATGTTCGTTTGCGTCTGTATATACTGTACTATATATACTGTAATATACTATATGACATACTGTAGCATATTGTACTGTAATGAGACATACCAGTAAAGTAGTTCTTACGCTGTAGTTCAGTATTGTATTTTAATGCAGACCACACGCATGCACAATGGTGATTTTAAAAAGTGACATCTGGTGGATGATCGCATATATTACACTCAAAGGTAACGCCAAATGCTCTGTGCACCTCCCTACGACTAGGCAAGCCTCCTTGCGCCCAGGCATGCTGCGTATTCCTAATCGCGACTAACGCCTCAGCCAGCAAAGATAACGGAGGCTCCATCTGTACACAGGTTCGGCTGGCTGACTTCAAGACTCTATTTCACCTGGTTTTAATCAGCCACAGAACCTGTGTAATTGCTATGTGTCCAGAATTAAAGGGATGAGGTGGTAACCCTAACTATGACCTTTCTATATTTCATCTTAATATACATTATCATCATCTCCTACTCCCGCTTCCCAGATTACTCCTGTATTACCTGGCCAGGAAACACGGCTATTACTGTAATTGCTTATAAGAAGCCTTACGTACCTTGGTCTTACCTTCATGTACTCATTAATTTACTCAACCATATATCACTTGCCTCAGCTGTTCACAGCATGTTTAACTCTTGCCTAAAATATGTGACATAACTCACTTTATCCTCCTACTCGTACTACACCATCTATGACTGTCTGGTCTAAAATGCTTTTTTTTTTTTTCACATTTGCAAAGAATGCTGGAGTTACATAAATAAAAATAATAAGAATTTACTTACCGATAATTCTATTTCTCGGAGTCCGTAGTGGATGCTGGGGTTCCTGAAAGGACCATGGGGAATAGCGGCTCCGCAGGAGACAGGGCACAAAAGTAAAGCTTTTACAGGTCAGGTGGTGTGTACTGGCTCCTCCCCCTATGACCCTCCTCCAGACTCCAGTTAGGTACTGTGCCCGGACGAGCGTACACAATAAGGGAGGATTTTGAATCCCGGGTAAGACTCATACCAGCCACACCAATCACACCGTACAACTTGTGATCTAAACCCAGTTAACAGTATGATAACAGAGGAGCCTCTGAAAGATGGCTTCCTAAACAATAACCCGAATTAGTTAACAATAACTATGTACAAGTATTGCAGATAATCCGCACTTGGGATGGGCGCCCAGCATCCACTACGGACTCCGAGAAATAGAATTATCGGTAAGTAAATTCTTATTTTCTCTATCGTCCTAAGTGGATGCTGGGGTTCCTGAAAGGACCATGGGGATTATACCAAAGCTCCCAAACGGGCGGGAGAGTGCGGATGACTCTGCAGCACCGAATGAGAGAACTCCAGGTCCTCCTTTGCCAGGGTATCAAATTTGTAAAAATTTACAAACGTGTTCTCCCCTGACCACGTAGCTGCTCGGCAGAGTAGTAATGCCGAGACCCCTCGGGCAGCCGCCCAAGATGAGCCCACCTTCCTTGCGGAATGGGCCTTAACAGATTTAGGCTGTGGCAGGCCTGCCACAGAATGTACAAGTTGAATTTTGTTACAAATCCAACGAGCAATCGACTGCTTAGAAGCAGGTGCACCCAACTTGTTGGGTGCATACAGTATAAACAGCGAGTCAGATTTTCTGACTCCAGCCGTCCTTTAAATGTATATTTTTAAGGCTCTGACAACGTCCAACAACTTGGAGTCCTTCAAGTCGTCTGTAGCCGCAGGCACTACAATAGGCTGGTTCAGGTGAAACGCTGATACCACCTTAGGGAGAAAATGCGGACGCGTCCGCAGCTCTGCCCTATGTCGAATGGAAAATTAAATAAGGGCTTTTATAAAACAAAGCCGCCAGTTCAGATACTCTCCCGGCCGAAGCCAGGGCCAGTAACATAGTCACTTTCCATGTGAGATATTTCAAATCCACCTTCTTTAGTGGTTCAAACCAATTTGATTTGAGGAAATCTAAAACTACATTTAGATCCCACGGTGCCACCTTAGGCACCACAGGAGGCTGTATATGCAGTACTCCTTTGATAAAAATCTGGACCTCAGGGACTGAGGCCAATTCTTTTTGGAAGAATATTGATAGGGCCGAAATTTGAACCTTAATAGATCCCAATTTGAGACCCATAGACAATCCTGATTGCAGGAAATGTAGGAAAACGACCCAGTTGAAATTCCTCCATCGGAGCACTCCGCTGCTCGCACCACGCAACATTTTCGCCAAATACGGCGATAATGCTTCGCGGTGACTTCCTTCCTTGCCTTTATCAAGGTAGGAATGACTTCTTCTGGAATGCCTTTTCCTTTTAGGATCTGGCATTCAAACGCCATGCCGTCAAACGCAGCCGCGGTAAGTCTTGAAAAAGACAAGTACCCTGCTGAAGCAGGTCCCTTCTCAGAAGTAGAGGCCACGGATCGTCCGTGACCATCTCTTGAAGTTCCGGGTACCAAGTCCTTCTTGGCCAATCCGGAGCCACTAGTCTTACTCCACTTTGCCGTATAATCCTCAATACCTTTGGTATGAGAGGCAGAGGAGGAAACACATATACCGACTGGTACACCCAAGGTGTTACCAGCGCGTCCACAGCTATTGCCTGCGGATCTCTTGACCTGGCGCAATACCTGTCCAGTGTTTTGTTGAGGCGAGACGCCATCATGTCCACCATTGGTTTTACCCAACGGTTTAATAGCATGTGGAAAACTTCTGGATGAAGTCTCCACTCTCCCGGGTGAAGGTCGTGTCTGCTGAGGAAGTCTGCTTCCCAGTTGTCCACGCCCGGGATGAATACTGCTGACAGTGCTATCACGTGATTCTCCGCCCAGCGAAGGATCCTGGCAGCTTCTGCCATTGCCCTCCTGCTTCTTGTGCCGCCCTGTCTGTTTACATGGGCGACTGCCGTGATGTTGTCCGACTGGATCAACACCGGTCTTCCTTGAAGCAGAGGTTCCGCCTGGCTTAGAGCATTGTAGATTGCTCTTAGTTCCAGAATGCTTATGTGAAGAGACTTTTTCAGGCTCGACCACACTCCCTGGAAATTTCTTCCCTGTGTGACTGCTCCCCAGCCTCTCTGGCTGGCACCCGTGGTCACCAGGATCCAATCCTGCATGCCGAATCTGCGGCCCTCCAATAGATGAGCCTCCTGCAACCACCACAGAAGGGATACCCTTGTCCTCGGCGACAGGGTTATCCGCAGGTGCATCTGAAGATGCGACCCTGACCATTTGTCCAACAGATCCCTTTGCATGGAATCTGCCGAAAGGGATTGCTTCGTAAGAAGCTACCATTTTTTCCCAGGACTCTTGTGCATTGATGTACAGACACCTTTCCTGGTTTTAGGAGGTTCCTGACCAGGTCAGATAACTCCTTGGCTTTTTCTTCGGGAAGAAAAACCTTTTCTGAACTGTGTCCAGAATCATCCCCAGGAACAGCAGACGAGTTGTCGGCATTAATTGGGATTTTGGAATATTCAGAATCCATCCGTGCTGCTTTAGCACCTCTTGAGATAGTGCTAAACCCATCTCTAGCTGTTCTCTGGACCTTGCCCTTATTAGGAGATCGTCCAAGTATGGGATAATTAATACGCCTTTTCTTCGAAGAAGAAGAAATATTATCTCGGCCATTACCTTTGTAAAGACCCGAGGTGCCGTGGACAAACCAAACGGCAGCGTCTGAAACTGATAGTGACAGTTTTGTACAACGAACCTGAGGTACCCCTGGTGTGAGGGGTAATTGGAACGTGGAGATACGCATCCTTGATGTCCAAGGATACCATAAAGTCCCCTTCTTCCAGGTTCGCTATCACTGCTCTGAGTGACTCCATCTTGAACTTGAACTTCTTTATGTACAGGTTCAAGGACTTCAGATTTAGAATAGGCCTTACCGAGCCATCCGGCTTCGGTACCACAAAAAGAGTGGAATAATACCCCTTCCCTTGTTGTAGAAGAGGTACCTTGACTATCACCTGCTGAGAATACAGCTTGTGAATGGCTTCCAAAACCGTCTCCCTTTCTGAGGGGGACGTTGGTAAAGCAGACTTCAGGAAACGGCGAGGTGGCTCTGTCTCTAATTTCAACCTGTACCCCTGAGATATTATCTGCAGGATCCAGGGATTTACCTGCGAGTGAGCCCACTGCGCGCTGTAATTCTTGAGACGACCGCCTACCGCCCCCGAGTCCGCTTGCGAAGCCCCAGCGTCATGCTGAGGCTTTTGTAGAAGCCGGGGAGGGCTTCTGTTCCTGGGAAGGAGCTGCCTGTTGCTGTCTCTTCCCTCGTCCTCTGCCTCGTGGCAGATATGAATAGCCCTTTGCTCTCTTATTTTTAAAGGAACGAAAAGGCTGCGGTTGAAAGGTCGGTGCCTTTTTCTGTTGGGGAGTGACTTGAGGTAGAAAGGTGGATTTCCCGGCCGTAGCCGTGGCCACCAAATCCGATAGACCGACCCCAAATAACTCCTCTACGCATCGCCTGTCCACTGTCGTGTCCATAAAGCTCTTCTGGCCGAAATGGACATAGCACTTACCCGTGATGCCAGTGTGCAGATATCTCTCTGGGCATCACGCATATAAAGAAATGCATCCTTTATTTGTTCTAACGACAGTAAAATATTGTCCCTGTCCAGGGTATCAATATTTTCGATCAGGGACTCTGACCAAACTACCCCAGCACTGCACATCCAGGCAGTCGCAATAGCTGGTCGTAGTATAACACCTGCATGTGTGTATATACCTTTTTGGATATTTTCCATCCTCCTATCTGATGGATCTTTAAGTGCGGCCGTCTCAGGAGAGGGTAACGCCACTTGTTTTGATAAGCGTGTTAGCGCTTTGTCCACCCTAGGAGGTGTTTCCCAGCGCTCCCTAACCTCTGGCGGGAAAGGGTATAAAGCCAATAACTTCTTTGAAATTAGCAGTTTTTTATCGGGGCACCCCACGCTTCATCACACACGTCATTTAATTCTTCTGATTCGGTAAAAACTACTGGTAGTTTTTTCACACCCCACATAATACCCTGTTTAGTGGTACCTGTAGTATCAGCTAAATGTAACATCTCCTTTATTGCCAAAATCATATAACGTGTGGCCCTTTTGGAAAATACGGTTGATTCGTCACCTTCACTACCGGAATCAGTGCCTGTGTCTGGGTCTGTGTCGACCGACTGAGGCAAGGGGCGTTTTACAGCCCCTGACGGTGTTTGAGGCGCCTGGACAGGCACTAAGTGAGTGTCCGGCCGCCTCATGTCGGCAAACGACTGCTTAAGCGAGTTGACGCTATCCCGTAATTCCACAAATAAAGGCATCCATTCTGGTGTCGACCCCCTAGAAGGTGACATCCTCATATTTGGCAATTGCTCCGCCTCCACACCAATAACGTCCTCATACATGTCGACACACACGTACCGACACACAGCAGACACACAGGGAATGCTCTATACGAAGACAGGACCCACTAGCCCTTTGGGGAGACAGAGGGAGAGTCTGCCAGCACACACCAAAAAACGCTATATATGACAGGGATAGCCTTATGATTAAGTGCTCCCTTATAGCTGCTTTTATATTAATATATTGCCATTTATTTTGCCCCCCCTCTCTGTTATACCCTGTTTCTGTAGTGCAGTGCAGGGGAGAGACCTGGGAGCCTTCCTGACCAGCGGAGCTGTGACAGAAAATGGCGCCGTGTGCTGAGGAGATAGGCCCCGCCCCTTTTCCGGCGGGCTCGTCTCCCGCTATTTAGTACATTTAGGCAGGGGTAAATATCTCCATATAGCCTCTGGGGCTATATGTGAGGTATTTTTAGCCTTTTTAAAGGTTTACATTTGCCTCCCAGGGCGCCCCCCCCCAGCGCCCTGCACCCTCAGTGACTGCCGTGTGAAGTGTGCTGAGAGGAAAATGGCGCACAGCTGCAGTGCTGTGCGCTACCTTAAGAAGACTGCAGGAGTCTTCAGCCGCCGATTCTGGACCTCTTCTTGCTTCAGCATCTGTGAGGGGGCCGGCGGCGTGGCTCCGGTGACCATCCAGGCTGTACCTGTGATCGTCCCTCTGGAGCTTCATGTCCAGTAGCCAAGAAGCCAATCCATCCTGCACGCAGGTGAGTTCACTTCTTCTCCCCTCTGTCCCTCGTTGCAGTGATCCTGTTGCCAGCAGGAATCACTGTAAAATAAAAAACCTAAGCTAAACTCTCTAAGCAGCTCTTTATGAGAGCCACCTAGAATTGCACCCTTCTCGGCCGGGCACAAAAATCTAACTGGAGTCTGGAGGAGGGTCATAGGGGGAGGAGCCAGTACACACCACCTGACCTGTAAAAGCTTTACTTTTGTGCCCTGTCTCCTGCGGAGCCGCTATTCCCCATGGTCCTTTCAGGAACCCCAGCATCCACTTAGGACGATAGAGAAAACTATTTTACTCTACAAAAATCAGGCACATATTTGAGCATCACACACCCAATGTTATTAAACATGTTGAGTCTGAAACATTGGTTCTTAATGGCCACTCTGAGTTTTATGTAGATAGCATTTTGTCAGCAAGCCAGTAAAAGCGAGGCTCATATTATTTTTCCAAGAACATGCCAAGTCTATGCAGTGTGATTTTTTTCTATTTGTAAGTAATCATTACATGGCTCAGTCTAGAATTATCTAGGGATTAATTAATGCATCTCCAGTCATTCACTTGAGAAACAAAATCTTTTTGGTACCTCTGGTTGGAAGACGTTACTTTGAACTACCACTGAGGAGTAGAACTATAGCCAATATTACCCTATGAACAGAAAACGTCTCCTATGCAAAGAGAAAAGGATACAGATTTCAAATGCAGTGTCTTTCTTCTGCTTGTTGGTGTCAGAGCAATTTCCCAAGGACAGCAGTGCAAACAGTAGGAAACTCAATACTTGGAAAGGCTCCATTACAGTGTCCTACAAGACAAAGCAAAATGCACCCAGCGAATATTAAGGGCGAGAAACGTCAAATTCAGAACCTGCCTGATGAAACTTGAAGAGACAATAGCTTTAATTAATAAGAATGTAATATACAGTTACATTTGCTCATTTAATTGAATGTATGCCTACTGTAAATCCCAAAAGTAGACCTCATCCCTCTCATACGGATCATTAACAGTAACTCCTAAATCAACTCTAACAACGTACTATTTAATAATCATGTACAGTCCTCCTTATTAATACTCGCCTACCCAGCCTTGAGGCTATAGGCTCACATACAATAGCTTTGCAGATCCACATCTCCATTTGGATCATGGGATTTCTCTGCTTTAAAGTGCGACAGCACATTGTTTAGTGACTGACCGCAAATTTTTATTTTGCTGCAACTTTTACAGTAGTTGGAAAAGGATATGTAAGGGACCATTAAACATAAAATACAAATTGTCTTATTTAACGCATTAATGGCTTGAGGTAATTAATACATCTTTAATTTAAAAGCATTATGCAGGTAATAGTAAAAAAAGAAAATAAGAATTTACTCACCGGTAATTCTATTTCTTGTAGTCCGTAGTGGATGCTGGGGACTCCGTAAGGACCATGGGGAATAGACGGCTCCGCAGGAGACTGGGCACATCTAAAGAAAGATTTAGGTCTATCTGGTGTGCACTGGCTCCTCCTCCTATGACCCTCCTCCAAGCCTCAGTTAGGACACTGTGCCCGGAAGAGCTGACACAATAAGGAAGGATTTTGAAACCCGGGTAAGACTCATACCAGCCACACCAATCACACCGTATAACTCGTGATAGGAACCCCGGTTAACAGTATAATAACAACGGAGCCTCTGAACAGATGGCTCGCAATAACAACCCGATTTGTGTAACAATAACTATTTACAAGTATTGCAGACAATCCGCACTTGGGATGGGCGCCCAGCATCCACTACGGACTACGAGAAATAGAATTACCGGTGAGTAAATTCTTATTTTCTCTGACGTCCTAGTGGATGCTGGGGACTCCATAAGGACCATGGGGATTTTACCAAAGCTCCCAAACGGGCAGGAGAGTGCGGATGACTCTGCAACACCAAATGAGAGAACTCCAGGTCCTCCTCAGCCAGGGTATCAAATTTGTAGAATTTTGCAAACGTGTTTGCCCCTAACCAAGTAGCGGCTCGGCAAAGTTGTAAAGCCGAGACCCCTCGGGCAGCCGCCCAAGATGAGCCCACCTTCCTTGTGGAATGGGCTTTTACAGATTTAGGATGCGGTAGTCCCACCGCAGAATGTGCCAGCTGAATAGTGCTACAAATCCAGCACGCGATAGTCTGCTTAGAAGCAGGAGCACCCAGTTTGTTGGGTGCATACAGGATAAACAGCGAGTCAGTTTTCCTGACTCCAGCCGTCCTGGAAACATAAATTTTCAGGGCCCTGACTACGTCCAGTAACTTGGAATCCTCCAAGTACCTAGTAGCCGCAGGCACCACAATAGGCTGGTTCAAGTGAAACGCTGATACCACCTTCGGGAGAAACTGAGGACGAGTCCTCAACTCTGCCCTATCCATATGGAAAATCAGATAAGGGCTTTTATAGGACAAAGCCGCCAATTCTGACACACGCCTGGCCGAAGCCAGGGCCAACAGCATGACCACTTTCCACGTGAGATATTTCAAATCCACAGTCTTAAGTGGTTCAAACCAATGTGATTTCAGGAACTCCAAAACCACATTGAGATCCCAAGGTGCCACTGGGGGCACAAAAGGAGGCTGAATACGCAGAACTCCTTTGACAAAAGTCTGAACTTCAGGCAGTGAAGCCAGTTCTTTCTGGAAGAAAATCGACAGGGCCGAAATCTGGACCTTAATGGACCCCAATTTGAGGCCCAACGTCACCCCTGCTTGCAGGAAATGCAGGAATCGACCCAGTTGAAATTCCTCCGTTGGGGCCTTCCTGGCCTCACACCAAGCAACATATTTCTGCCAAATGCGGTGATAATGTTTTGCGGTGACATCCTTCCTGGCTTTGATCAGGGTAGGGATGACTTCCTCCGGAATGCCCTTTTCCTTCAGGATCCGGTGTTCAACCGCCATGCCGTCAAACGTAGCCGCGGTAAGTCTTGGAACAGACAGGTCCCCTGCTGCAGCAGGTCCTGTCTGAGCGGCAGAGGCCAAGGGTCCTCTGAAAGCATCTCTTGAAGTTCCGGGTACAAAGCTCTTCTTGGCCAATCCGGAACCACGAGTATAGTTTTCACTCCTCGCCTTCGTATTATTCTCAGTACCTTGGGAATGAGAGGAAGAGGAGGAAACACATAAACCGACTGGTACACCCACGGTGTTACTAGAGCGTCCACAGCGATCGCCTGAGGGTCCCTTGACCTGGCGCAATATCTTTTTAGCTTTTTGTTGAGGCGGGACGCCATCATGTCCACCTGTGGTCTTTCCCACCGGTTTACCAGCATTTGGAAGACTTCTGGATGAAGTCCCCATTCTCCCGGGTGGAGGTCGTGCCTGCTGAGGAAGTCTGCTTCCCAGTTGTCCACTCCCGGAAGGAACACTGCTGTCAGTGCTAACACATGATTTTCCGCCCATCGGAGAATCCTTGTGGCTTCTGCCATTGCCCTCCTGCTTCTTGTGCCGCCCTGTCTGTTTACATGGGCGACCGCCGTGATGTTGTCTGATTGGATCAGTACCGGCTGGTTCTGAAGCAGGGGCCTTGCTTGGCTTAGGGCATTGTAAATGGCCCTTAGCTCTAGAATATTTATGTGAAGCGAAATCTCCTGATTTGACCACAATCCTTGGAAATTTCTTCCCTGTGTGACTGCGCCCCAGCCCCGAAGGCTGGCATCCGTGGTCACCAGGACCCAGTCCTGTATTCCGAATCTGCGGCCCTCTAGTAGATGAGCCCTCTGCAGCCACCACAGCAGCGACACCCTGGTCCTTGCCGACAGGGTTATCCGCTGTTGCATCTGGAGATGGGACCCGGACCATTTGTCCAACAGGTCCCACTGGAAAGTCCTTGCGTGGAACCTTCCGAATGGAATTGCTTCGTACGAAGCTACCATTTTTCCCAGGACTCGTGTGCATTGATGTACCGACACCTGTCCCGGTTTTAGGAGGTCTCTGACTAGAGATGACAACTCCTCGGCTTTTTCCACTGGAAGAAACACTTTTTTCTGGTCTGTGTCCAGAATCATTCCCAGGAACAGAAGACGTGTCGTCGGGACCAGCTGTGACTTTGGAATATTGAGAATCCAGCCGTGCTGTTGTAGCACTTCCCGAGAAAGTGCTACCCCCACAACCAACTGTTCCTTGGACCTCGCCTTTATCAGGAGAACGTCCAAGTACGGGATAAATTAAAACTCCCTTCTTGCGAAGGAGTATCATCATTTCGGCCATTACCTTGGTAAAGACCCTCGGTGCCGTGGATAACCCAAACGGCAGCGTCTGGAACTGATAGTGACAGTCCTGTACCACAAATCTGAGGTACTCCTGGTGAGGAGGGTAAATGGGGACATGCAGGTACGCATCCTTGATGTCCAGTGATACCATGTAATCCCCCTCGTCCAGGCTTGCAATCACCGCCCTGAGCGATTCCATCTTGAACCTTTTGATATAAGTGTTCAAGGATTTTAAATTTAAGATGGGTCTCACCGAACCGTCCGGTTTCGGTACCACAAACATTGTGGAATAGTAACCCTTCTCTTGCTGAAGGAGGGGTACCTTGACAATCACTTGCTGTGAGTACAGTTTTTGGATAGCCACCAACACTGCTGGTAAGGCAGATTTTAGAAAACGGCGGGGGGGGGGGGGGGGGGGGGACGTCTCGAATTCCAGCCTGTACCCCTGAGATACTACTTGAAGGGTCCAGGGATCCACCTGTGAGAGAGCCCACTGTGTGCTGAAATATCCGAGACGGGCCCCAACCGTACCCGGATCCGCCTGTGAAGCCCCAGCGTCATGCTGTGGACTTACCGGACGCGGGGGAGGACTTTTGCTCTTGGGAACTGGCTGTATGTTGCAGCTTTTTCCCTCTACCTTTGCCTCTCGGCAGAAAGGATGCGCCTCGAGCCCTCTTGTGTTTATGGGGCCGAAAGGACTGTACTTGATAATACGGTGCCTTCTTTTGCTGTGGGGTAGCCTGTGGCAAAAATGTCGATTTCCCAGCCGTAGCTGTGGAAACGAGGTCTGAAAGACCATACCCAAACAGTTCCACCCCCTTATAAGGCAAAACTTCCATGTGCCTTTTTGAATCGGCATCACCTGACCACTGCCGAGTCCATAACCCCCTTCTGGCGGCAATGGACATTGCGCTTATTTTTGATGCCAGCCGGCAAATATCCCTCTGTGCATCACGCATGTATAAGACAGCGTCTTTTATATGCTCTACTGTCAGCAAAATAGTGTCCCTATCCAGGGTATCAATATTATCCGACAGGGAATCTGACCACGCAGCAGCAGCACTGCACATCCATGCTGATGCAATCGCTGGACGCAATATAATGCCCGTGTGTGTATATATAGCTTTTAGGGTAGCCTCCTGCTTTCTATCAGCAGGATCCTTTAGGGCGGCCGTATCCGGAGACGGTAGTGCCACCTGTTTTGATAAACGTGTAAGCGCTTTATCTACCCTAGGGGATGTTTTCCAACGTGACCTATCCTCTGGCGGGAAAGGGTACGCTGCCAATAACAGTTTAGAAATTATCAATTTCTTATCGGGGGAAGTCCAGGCTTCCTCACACACCTCATTTAATTCCTCAGATGCAGGAAAAACTACTGGTAGTTTTTTCTCACCGAACATAATACCCTTTTTTGTGGTACCTGGGGTACTATCAGAAATGTGCAATACATTTTTCATTGCCTCAATCATGTAACGGGTGGACCTGTTGGAGGGTACACTAGTCTCATCGTCGTCGACACTGGAGTCGGTATCCATGTCGACATCTGTGTCTGCCATCTGAGGTAGCGGGCGTTTTAAAGCCCCTGATGACATTTGAGACGCTGGAACAGTCACAAGCTGAGTAGCCGGCTGTCCTATGTCGTCAAACCTTTTATGTAAGGAGCTGACACTGTCACGTAATTCCTTCCATAAGTCCATCCACACAGGTGTCGACCCCTCAGGGGGTGACAACACATTTACAGGCATTTGCTCTGCCTCCACATCATTTTCCTCATCATACATGTCGACACAGCGGTACCGACACACAGCACACACACAGGGAATGCTCTGACAGAGGACAGGACCCCACAAAGCCCTTTGGGGAGACAGAGGGAGAGTATGCCAGCACACACCAGAGCGCTATATACCACAGGGATATCACCTATAAAGAGTGTTTTCCCTTATAGCTGCATATATATATATTATACTGCGCCTAAATTTGTGCCCCCCCTCTCTTTTTTACCCTTTCTGTAGTGCAGGACTGCAGGGGAGAGCCAGGGAGCGATCCTTCCAGCGGAGCTGTGAGGGAAAATGGCGCCAGTGTGCTGAGGGAGATGGCTCCGCCCCTTTTTCGGCGGGCTTTCTCCCGCTTTTTGTGTTATTCTGGCAGGGGTAATTTACACCTATATAGCCTCTGGGGCTATATATGGTGTCAGTTTGCCAGCCAAGGTGTTAATATTGCTGCTCAGGGCGCCCCCCCCCCAGCGCCCTGCACCCATCAGTGACCGAAGTGTGTGGTGTGCATGAGGAGCAATGGCGCACAGCTGCAGTGCTGTGCGCTACCTTGGAGAAGACAGAAGTCTTCAGCCGCCGATTTTCCGGACCTTCTTGCTTCTGGCTCTGTAAGGGGGACGGCGGCGCGGCTCCAGGAACGGACGACGAGGTCGGGTCCTGTGTGCGATCCCTCTGGAGCTAATGGTGTCCAGTAGCCTAAGAAGCCCAAGCTACCACCACTTAGGTAGGTTCGCTTCTTCTCCCCTTAGTCCCTCGCTGCAGTGAGCCTGTTGCCAGCAGGTCTCACTGTAAAATAAAAAACCTAAAACTATACTTTCTTTCTAGGAGCTCAGGAGAGCCCCTAGTGTGCATCCAGCTCGGCTGGGCACAGAAATCTAACTGAGGCTTGGAGGAGGGTCATAGGGGGAGGAGCCAGTGCACACCAGATAGACCTAAATCTTTCTTTAGATGTGCCCAGTCTCCTGCGGAGCCGTCTATTCCCCATGGTCCTTACGGAGTCCCCAGCATCCACTAGGACGTCAGAGAAAATAAGATTTTACTTACCGGTAAATCTATTTCTCGTAGTCCGTAGTGGATGCTGGGAACTCCGTAAGGACCATGGGGAATAGACAGGCTCCGCAGGAGACATGGGCACCTTAAGAAAGAATTTAGATTCTGGTGTGCTCTGGCTCCTCCCTCTATGTCCCTCCTCCAGACCTCAGTTAGAGAAACTGTGCCCGGAAGAGCTGACAGTACAAGGAAAGGATTTTGAAAATCCAGGGCAAGATTCATACCAGCCACACCAATCACACCGTATAACTTGTGATAAACTTACCCAGTCAACAGTATGAACAACAACAGAGCATCAGTTCAACCCTGATGCAACAATAACATAGCCCTTATTGCAGCAAAAACTATATACAAGTATTGCAGAAGAAGTCCGCACTTGGGACGGGCGCCCAGCATCCACTACGGACTACGAGAAATAGATTTACCGGTAAGTAAAATCTTATTTTCTCTAACGTCCTAGTGGATGCTGGGGACTCCGTAAGGACCATGGGGATTATACCAAAGCTCCCAAACGGGCGGGAGAGTGCGGATGACTCTGCAGCACCGAATGAGCAAACACAAGGTCCTCCTAAGCCAGGGTATCAAACTTGTAGAACTTTGCAAAAGTGTTTGAACCCGACCAAGTAGCCGCTCGGCACAGCTGTAATGCCGAGACCCCTCGGGCAGCCGCCCAAGAAGAGCCCACCTTCCTAGTGGAATGGGCCTTAACGGATTTTGGCAGCGGCAATCCAGCCGCAGAATGAGCCTGCTGAATCGTGTTACAGATCCAGCGAGCAATAGTTTGCTTTGAAGCAGGCGCACCAAGCTTGTTGGAAGCATACAGGATAAACAAAGTCTGTTTTCCTGACTCTAGCCGTTCTGGCTACATAAACCTTCAAAGCCCTGACCACATCAAGGAACTCGGAATCCTCCAAGTCAGTAGTAGCCACAGGCACCACAATAGGTTGGTTTATATGAAAAGATGAAACCACTTTTGGCAGGAATTGCGGACGGGTCCGCAACTCTGCTCTATCCGCATGGAAAACCAGATAGGGGCTTTTATGTGACAAAGCCGCTAATTCTGACACACGCCTAGCCGAAGCCAATGCTAGTAGCATGACCACCTTCCACGTGAGATATTTCAATTCCACCGTTTTGAGTGGTTCAAACCAGTGGGATTTCAGGAAACTCAACACCACGTTAAGATCCCAAGGTGCCACCGGGGGCACAAAAGGGGGCTGAATATGCAGAACTCCCTTCACAAACGTCTGAACTTCAGGTAGAGAAGCCAGCTCTTTTTGAAAGAAAATGGATAGGGCCGAAATCTGGACCTTAATATAACCCAATTTTAGGCCCAAAGTCACTCCTGACTGTAGGAAGTGAAGGAAACGGCCCAGCTGGAATTCCTCCGTAGGGGCATTCCTGGCCTCACACCAAGCAACATATTTTCGCCATATACGGTGATAATGTTGAGCTGTCACGTCCTTCCTAGCCTTTATCAGCGTAGGAATGACCTCATCCGGAATGCCTCTTTCCGCTAGGATCCGGCGTTCAACCGCCATGCTGTCAAACGCAGCAAGTCTTGGAACAGACAGGGCCCTTGTTGCAACAAGTCCTGTCTTAGAGGAAGAGGCCACGGGTCCTCTGTGAGCATTTCTTGCAGATCTGGATACCAAGTCCTTCTTGGCCAATCCGGAACAATGAGTATTGGGGGTAATTCCAAGTTGATCGCAGCAGGATTTTTTTTAGCAGCTGGGCAAAACCATGTGCACTGCAGGGGAGGCAGATATAACATGTGCAGAGAGTGTTAGATTTGGGTGGGGTGTGTTCAATCTGCAATCTAAATTGCAGTGTAAAAATAAAGCAGCCAGTATTTACCCTGCACAGAAACAAAATAACCCACCCAAATCTAACTCTAAAAAAAAAATCCTGCTGCGATCAACTTGGAATTACCCCCATTGTTCTCACTCCTCTTTTTCTTATGATTCTCAACACCTTGGGTATGAGAGGAAGAGGAGGAAATACATAGACCGATTGGAACACCCACGGTGTCACCAGGGCGTCTACAGCTATCGCCTGAGGGTCTCTTGACCTGGCGCAATACCTCTGTAGTTTCTTGTTGAGGCGGGATGCCATCATGTCCACCTGTGGCAGTTCCCACCGACTTGCAATCTGTGCGAAGACTTCTTGATGAAGTCCCCACTCCCCCGGGTGGAGGTCGTGCCTGCTGAGGAAGTCTGCTTCCCAGTTGTCTGCCCCCGGGATGAACACTGCTGACAGTGCGCTTACGTGATTCCCCGCCCAGCGAAGAATTCTGGTGGCTTCCGCCATCGCCACCCTGCTTCTTGTGCCGCCTTGTCGGTTTACATGAGCCACAGCGGTGATGTTGTCTGACTGAATCAGAACTGGTTGACCGCGAAGCAGGGTCTCTGCTTGACGTAGGGCGTTGTAAATGGCCCTTAGTTCCAGGATGTTGATGTGAAGGCAAGTCTCCTGACTTGACCACAGACCTTGGAAATTTCTTCCCTGTGTGACTGCTCCCCACCCTCGGAGGCTTGCATCCGTGGTCACCAGGACCTAGTCCTGAATGCCGAATCTGCGGCCCTCGAGAAGGTGGGCACTCTGCAGCCACCACAGGAGAGACACCCTGGCCCTTGGGGATAGGGTGATTAACCGATGCATCTGAAGATGTGATCCGGACCATTTGTCCAGTAAGTCCCATTGAAAGGTCCTCGCACGGAACCTGCCGAAGGGAATGGCCTCGTATGATGCCACCATCTTTCCCAGGACTCGCGTGCAGTGATGCACTGACACCTGTTTTGCTTTTAATAGGTCCTTGACCAGTGTCATGAGTTCCTGAACTTTCTCTATCGGGAGATAAACCCTTTTCTGGTCTGTGTCCAGAATCATGCCCAGGAAAGGCAGACGAGTCGTAGGAACCAACTGCGACTTTGGAATATTTAGAATCCAGCCGTGTTGCCGTAACACTTCCAGAGAACGTGCTACGCTGATCAGCAACTGCTCTCTTGACCTCGCTTTTATGAGGAGATCGTCCAAGTATAGGATAATTGTGACCCCTTGCTTCCGCAGGAGTACCATCATTTCCGCCATTACCTTGGTAAATATTCTCGGAGCCGTGGAGAGACCAAACGGCAACGTCTGAAATTGGTAATGACAATCCTGTACCACAAATCTGAGGTACGCCTGATGAGGTGGATAAATGGGGACATGAAGGTATGCATCCTTTATGTCCAGAGACACCATAAAATCCCCCCCTTCCAGGCTTGCAATGACCGCTCTCAGCGATTCCATCTTGAACCGGAACCTTTTTAGGTACATGTTCAGAGATTTTAAATTCAATATGGGTCTGACCGAACCGTCCGGTTTCGGTACCACAAACATGGTCGAATAATAACCCTTTCCTTGTTGAAGGAGGGGAACCTTGACCACCACCTGTTGAAGATACAATTTGTGAATTGCAGTTAACACTATTTTCCTCTCTAAGGGGGAAGCTGGCAGGGCCGATTTGAGGTATCGGTGAGGGGGCATCTCTTCGAATTCCAGCTTGTATCCCTGAGACACAATATCTATTGCCCAGGGATCCAACTGGGAGTGAACCCACTTGTGGCTGAAATTTCGGAGACGCGCCCCCACCGGGCCTAGCTCCGCCTGTGGAGCCCCAGCGTCATGCGGTGGATTTAGTGGAAGCCGGGGAGGACTTCTGTTCCTGGGAACTAGCTGTGTTGTGCAGCTTCTTTCCTCTGCCCCTGCCCCTGGCAAGAAAGGACGCACCTCGGACTTTCTTGTGTTTCTGTGATCGAAAGGACTGCATTTGGTAATACGGTGCTTTCTTAGGCTGTGAGGAAACATATGGCAAAAAAATTGACTTTCCAGCCGTAGCTGTGGAGACCAGGTCCGAGAGACCCTCCCCAAACAATTCCTCACCCTTGTAAGGTAAAACCTCCATGTGCCTTTTTGAGTCGGCATCACCTGTCCATTGCCGAGTCCACAGGACCCTTCTGGCAGAAATCGACATAGCATTTATTCTAGAACCTAGTAGGCTAATGTCTCTCTGAGCATCTCTCATATAAAGGACAGCGTCTTTAATATGCCCCAGGGTCATTAATATAGTATCCTTGACTAAGGTATCAAGTTCCTCAGATAAGGTATCCGTCCATGCTGCTACAGCACTACACACCCTAGCCGACGCGATTGCCGGCCTCAGTAAGGTACCTGAATGTGTATAAATGAACTTCAGGGTACCCTCCTGTTTTCTATCCGCAGCATCTTTGAGGGTAGCCGTATCCTGTGACGGCAGGGCTACCTTCTTGGATAAGCGTGTCAAAGCTTTGTCCACCCTAGGGGAGGATTCCCAGCGTAACCTGTCCGTTGGCGGGAAAGGATACGCCATAAGAATCCGTTTGGAAATCTGCAGTTTTTTATCTGGAGATTCCCAAGCCTTTTCACATAACTCATTGAGCTCGTGTGAGGGGGGAAAAGTTACCTGCGGCTTCTTTTCCCCATACATATGAACCCTCCTGTCAGGGACTGGGGTTTCCTCTGTGATGTGCAACACATCCTTAATAGCTATAATCATATAATGGATGGATTTAGCCAATTTTGGCTGTAACTTTGCATCATCGTAATCGACACTGGAGTCAGAATCCATGTCGGTATCAGTGTCAATAATTTGGGATAGTGGGCGCTTCTGAGACCCTGTCGGCCTCTGCGACATAGGATCAGGCATGGGTTGGGACCCTGACTGTCCTGAGGCTTCAGCTTTTTCCAACCTTTTATGTAAGGAATTAACATGATCATTTAAAACCATCCACATATCCATCCAATCAGGTGTCGGTGCCGTCGGCAGAGACACCACATTCATTTGCTCCCTCTCTGCTTCCACATAGCCTTCCTCATCAGACATGTCGACACAAGCGTACCGACACACCACACACACAGGGAATGCCCTTTTTGAAGACAGTTCCCCCACAAGGCCCTTTGGTGAGACAGAGAGAGAGTATGCCAGCACACACCCCAGCGCTATATAACACAGTAACTTAATGTTAACCCAGTAGCTGCTGTATATTGTGTTTTTAGCGCCTAACTATGTGCCCCCTTCCCCCCCCCCCCCCCCCCTTTTACCCTTTTCTACCGTGATCTGCAGGGGAGAGCCTGGGGAGCTTCTTCTCAGCGGAGCTGTGGAGAAAAAATGGCGCTGGTGAGTGCGGAGGGAGAAGACCCGCCCCCTCGACGGCGGGCTTCTGTCCCGCTAAAATACATATCTTTTTGGCGGGGGCTCATACATATATACAGTGCCCAACTGTATATATGAGTACTTTTGCCAACAGAGGTCCATATGCTGCCCAGGGCGCCCCCCCCTGCGCCCTGCACCCTTACAGTGACCGGAGTATGTGAGGTGTGTTTGGAGCAATGGCGCACAGCTGCAGTGCTGTGCGTTACCTCATGTGAAGAACGGAGTCTTCTGCCGCCGATTTCGAAGTCTTCTTGCTTCTCATACTCACCCGGCTTCTGTCTTCCGGCTCTGCGAGGGGGACGGCGGCGCGAATCTGGGATCGGACGATGAGGGTGAGATCCTGTGTACGATCCCTCTGGAGCTAATGGTGTCCAGTAGCCTAAGAAGCAGGACCTAGCTTCAGAGAGTAGGGCTGCTTCTCTCCCCTCTGTCCCACGATGGAGGGAGTCTGTTGCCAGCAGAGCTCCCTGAAAATAAAAAACCTAACAAAATACTTTCTTACAGCAAGCTCAGGAGAGCTCACTGAACAGCACCCAGCTCGTCCGGGCACAGATTCAAACTGAGGTCTGGAGGAGGGACAGAGGGAGGAGCCAGAGCACACCAGAATCTAAATTGTTTAAGGTGCCCATGTCTCCTGCGGAGCCCGTCTATTCCCCATGGTCCTTACAGAGTCCCCAGCAACCACTAGGACGTCAGAGAAATATACTTTTCCATGGCAACGTTAGTTACTATAATGGACCAAGCAAAATATTGAAGGACACTGAAAAGTAATCTGTTAGTTCTAATTTACTATAATGGAGTTCTATCGGAGTGTGTATTAAACACACTGGGGGATATTCAATTGTTTGAAAAGTCAATTGGGTGTCTGTTTTTTCCTGTCTATTAGACTTTTCAAACAATTTAATTCCCCTCACTGGGTCTAATTCAGATCTCTAATGATTTGAGCTGCACAGAGCAAAGTACCAATGTCTGGTACTTTGCACATTTGCAGTATGGGTCCTGCGTCGCTAACTACACTACAGCTGCAGACATCAAGAGCTTGAATGTCTGCATCCATTTAGGGTGGCGACAGCCTTCATTTTGGGGAGTGTTGAAGCCAGGATCTCCAGCAGAAGATGGAGATTTCCTGGCCTCTTTGTAGGATAGGCAGCGGCCAGCTTGTGTGACCTCTTGGGTCACACAACCGGCCGATGGTATCGCAGGTGATCACTAATGCAAGCAGGAGGAGTCTACTTATACCAGATGGCTCCTGCAGCATTAACATATTAGTGCTTCGCTTTTTGCTGCTGCTTACAAGTAAGCAGCAGAAATGCCATCTCCATCCACATCTGAATTAGGCACACTATGCTGTTAGTAGGTTTTGAAAACAAGAAAAAAAGGTTTTTAACAGGTAGTGGGCTGAATGATGAGGAAAAATAGATATGCAACCAAAATGCCAAATTAAAATACATTCCTGGGGTATGAGGAAAACTTGTGATGTTGATGGCCAGAAAGTGCTGTTTAGGAATGGCATACCGCAGCCAATGCACAGAATTGAATCAGCCCCTGAGTGCTGAGAGGTGGGGGGTGTACATATTCTGTGGTACTACATGTCTTACCATGCTGAACCTTTTAGCTACACAGCACCTGCAAAAAATAAGATTTTACTTACCGATAAATCTATTTCTCGTAGTCCGTAGTGGATGCTGGGGACTCCGTCAGGACCATGGGGGATATAGCGGCTCCGCAGGAGACAGGGCACAATAATAAAAGCTTTAGGATCAGGTGGTGTGCACTGGCTCCTCCCCCTATGACCCTCCTCCAAGCCTCAGTTAGGATACTGTGCCCGGACGAGCGTGCATAATAAGGAAGGATATTGAATCCCGGGTAAGACTCATACCAGCCACACCAATCACACCGTACAACCTGTGATCTGAACCCAGTTAACAGTATGATAACAACGAAGGAGCCTCTGAAAAGATGGCTCACAACAAGAATAACCCGATTTTTGTAACAATAACTATGTACAAGTATTGCAGACAATCCGCACTTGGGATGGGCGCCCAGCATCCACTACGGACTACGAGAAATAGATTTATCGGTAAGTAAAATCTTATTTTCTCTGACGTCCTAGTGGATGCTGGGGACTCCGTCAGGACCATGGGGATTATACCAAAGCTCCCAAACGGGCGGGAGAGTGCGGATGACCCTGCAGCACCGAATGAGAGAACTCCATGTCCTCCTCAGCCAGGGTATCAAATTTGTAGAATTTAGCAAACGTGTTTGCCCCTGACCAAGTAACTGCTCGGCAAAGTTGTAAAGCCGAGACCCCTCGGGCAGTCGCCCAAGATGAGCCCCCTTCCTTTTGGAATGGGCTTTTACCGATTTTGGCTGTGGCAGGCCTGCCACAGAATGTGTAAACTGAATTGTATTACAAATCCAGCGAGCAATCGTCTGCTTAGAAGCAGGAGCACCCATCTTGTTGGGTGCATACAGGCTAAACAGCGAGTCAGATTTTCTGACTCCAGCCTTCCTGGAAACATATTTTTCAGGGCCCTGACAACGTCAAGTAACTTGGAGTCCTCCAAGTCCCTAGTACCCGCAGGTACCACAATAGGTTGGTTCATGTGAAAAACAGAAAACACCTTAAGGAGAAATTGAGGACGAGTCCTCAATTCTGCCCTGTCAGAATGAAAAATTAAGTAAGGTCTTTATATATGATAAAGCCGCCAATTCTGACACACGCCTGGCTGAAGCCAGGGCTAATAGCATCGTCACCTTCCATGTGAGATATTTTAAGTCCACAGTGGTGAGTGGTTCAAACCAATGTGACTTTAGGAAACTCAAAACAACATTGAAATCCCAAGGTGCCACTGGGGCACAAAAGGAGGCTGTATATGCAGTACCCCTTTTACAAACATCTGAACGTCAGGCACTAAAGCCAGTTCTTTCTGGAAGAAATTCGACAGGGCCGAAATTTGAACCTTAATGGACCCTAATTTTAGGCCCATAGACAGTCCTGTTTTCAGGAAATGTAGGAAACGACCCAGTTGGAATTCCTCTGTAGGGGCCTTCTTGGCCTCACACCACGCAACATATCTTCGCCAAATGCGGTGAAAATGTTTTGCGGTTACATCCTTCCTGTCTTCGACCAGGGTAGGGATGACTTCATCTGGAATGCCCTTTCAGGATCCGGCGTTCAACCGCCATGCCGTCAAACGCGGCCGCGGTAAGTCTTGGAACAGACAAGGCCCCTGCTGGAGCAGGTCCTTTCTTAAAGGTAGAGGCCACGGGTCTTCCGTGAACATCTCTTGAAGTTTCGGGTACCAAGTCCTTCTTGGCCAATCCGGAACCACGAGTATCATTCTTACTCATCTCCCTCTTATGATTCTCAGTACTTTTTGTATGAGAGGCATAGGAGGGAACACATACTCTGACTGGTACATCCACAGTGTTACCAGAGCGTCCACCGCTATTGCCTGAGGGTCCCTTGACCTGGCGCAATATCTAGTTTTTTGTTCAGGCGGGACGCCATCATGTCCACCTTTGGTTTTTCACAACGGTTTACAATCATGTGGAAGACTTCCCGATGAAGTCCCCACTCTCCCGGGTGGAGGTCATGCCTGCTGAGGAAGTCTGCTTCCCAGTTTTCCACTCCCGGAATGAACACTGCTGAGAGTGTTATCACATGATTTTTCGCCCAGCGAAGAATCCTTGCAGTTTCTGCCATTTCCCTCCTGCTTCTTGTGCCGCCCTGTCTGTTTACGTGGGCGACTGCCGTGATGTTGTCCCACTGGATCAATACCGGCTGACCTTGAAGCAGAGGTCTTGCTAAGCTTAGAGCATTGTAAATTGCCCTTAGCTCCAGTATATTTATGTGGAGAGAAGTCTCCAGACTCGATCACACTCTCTGGAAATTTTTTCCTTGTGTGACTGCTCCCCAGCCACTCAGGCTGGCATCCGTGGTCACCAGGACCCAGTCCTGAATGCCGAATCTGCGGCCCTTTCATAGATGAGCACTCTGCAGCCACCGCAGAAGAAACACCCTTGTCCTTGGAGACAGGGTTATCCGCTGATGCATCTGAAGATGCGATCCGGACCATTTTTCCAGCAGATCCCACGTAAAGGTTCTTGCGTGAAATCTACCGAATGGGATCGCTTTGTAAGAAACCACCATTTTTCACAGGATCCTTGTGCAATGATGCACTGATACTTTTCCTGGTTTTAGGAGGTTCCTGACTAGCTCGGATAACTCCCTGGCTTTCTTCTCCGGGAGAAAACATCCTTTTCTGGACTGTGTCCAGAATCATCCCTAGGAACAGTAGACATGTCGTCGGAAAAAACTGCGATTTTGGAATATTTAGAATCCACTCGTGCTGTCGTAGAACTACTTAAGATAGTGCTACTCCGACCTCCAACTGTTCTCTGGACCTTGCCCTTATCAGGAAAGCGTCCATATTTCTTTTAAGAAGAATCATCATTTCGGCCATTACCTTGGTAAAGACCCGGGGTGCCGTGGACAATCCAAACGGCAGCGTCTGAACTGATAGTGACAGTTCTGTACCACGAACCTGAGGTACCCTTGGTGAGAAGGGCAAATTTGGACATGTAGGTAAGCGTCCCTGATATCCAGTGACACCATATCGTCCCCTTCTTCCTGGTTCGCTATCACTGCTCTGAGTGACTCCATCTTGATTTGAACGCTTGTATGTAAGTGTTCAAATATTTCAGATCTCACCTAGCCGTCTGGCTTCAGTACCACAATATAGTGTGGAATAATACCCCTTCCCTTGTTGTAGAAGGGGTACTTTGATTATCACCTGCTGGGAATACAGCCTGTGAATTGTTCCCAATACTGCCTCCCTGTCGGAGGGAGACGTTGGTAAAGCAGACTTCAGGAACTTGTGAGGGGAAGACGTCTCGAATTTCCAATGTACACCTGGGATACTACGTGTAGGATCCAGGAGTCCACTTGTGAGTGAGCCCACTGCGTGCTGAAACTCTTGAGATGACCCCCTACCGCACCTGAGTCCGCTTGTACGGCCCCAGCGTCATGCTGCGGACTTGGCAGAAGCTGTGGAGGGCTTCTGTTCCTGGGAATGGGCTGCCTGCTGCAGTCTTCTTCCCTTTCCTCTACCCCTGGGCAGATATGACTGGCCCTTTTGCCCGCCTGCCCTTATGGGGACGAAAGGACTGAGACTGAAAAGACTGTGTCCTTTTCTGCTGAGATGTGACTTGGGGTAACAAAAAGTGGATTTTTCAGCTGTTGCCATGGCCACCAGGTCCGATGGACCGCCCCTTTATACGGCAATACTTCCATGTGCCGTCTGGAATCTGCATCACCTGACCACTGTCGTCTGGCAGATATGGACATCACATTTACTCTTGATGCCAGAATGCAAATATCCCTCTGCGCATCTCGCATATATAGAAATGCATCCTTAAAATGCTCTATAGTCAATAAAATCTTGTCCCTGTCAAGGGTATCAATATTTTCAGTCAGGAAATCCGACCAAGCCCCCTCAGCGCTGCACATCCAGGCTGAGGCGATTGCTGGTCGTAGTATAACACCAGTATATGTGTATATACTTTTAGGATATTTTTCAGCTTCCTATCAGCTGGCTCCTTGAGGGCTGCCGTATCTGGAGACGGTAACGCCACTTGTTTTTATAAGCGTGTGAGCGCCTTATTCACCCTAAGGTGTGTTTCCCAACTCGCCCTAACTTCTGGCGGGAAAGGGTATACCGCCAATAATTTTCTATCGGAGGAAACCCACGTATCATCACACACTTCATTTAATTTTTCTGATTCAGGAAAAACTACAAGTAGTTTATTCACACCCTACATAATACCCTTATTTGTGGTACTTGTATCAGAAATATGTAACACCTCCTTCATTGCCCTTAACATGAAACGTGTGGCCCTAAAGGAAAATACGTTTGTTTCTTCACCGTCGACACTGGAGTCAGTGTCCGTGTCTGTGTCTGTGTCGACCGACTGAGGTAAATGGGCGTTTTTACAAGCCCCTGACGGTGTCTGAGACGCCTGGACAGGTACTAATTTGTTTGCCGGCCGTCTCATGTCGTCAACCGACCTTGCAGCGTGTTGACATTATCACGTAATTCCTAAATAAGCCATCCATTCCAGTGTCGACTCCCTAGAGAGTGACATCACCAATACAGGCAATTTGCTCCGCCTCCTCACCAACATCGTCCTCCTACATGTCGACACACACGTACCGACACACCGCACACACACAGGGAATGCTCTGACAGAGGACAGGACCCCACTAGCCCTTTGGGGAGACAGAGGGAGAGTTTGCCAGCACACACCAAAAACGCTATAATTATACAGGGACAACCCCTTATACAAGTGTTTTCCCTTATAGCATTTTTATATATGTAATCATATCGCCAAATAAGTGCCCCCCCTCTCTGTTTTAACCCTGTTTCTGTAGTGCAGTGCAGGGGAGAGCCTGGGAGCCTTCCTCACAGCAGAGCTGAGCAGGAAAATGGCGCCGTGTGCTGAGGAGAATAGGCCCCGCCCCCTTTTCGGCGGGCTCTTCTCCCGGAGTTTGTGAGATCTGGCAGGGGTTAAATACATCCATATAGCCTCAAGGGCTATATGTGATGTATTTTAGCCATAAAAAGGTATTATACATTGCTGCCCAGGGCGCCCCCCCCAGCGCCCTGCACCCTCAGTGACAGTTGGTGACTGTTGGTGAAGTGTGCTGACAACAATGGCGCACAGCTGCAGTGCTGTGCGCTACCTTATGAAGACTGAAAGTCTTCTGCCGCCTGTTTCTGGACCTCTGGACCTCTTCAACTTCGGCATCTGCAAGGGGGGTCGGCGGCACGGCTCCGGGACCGGACTCCATGGCTGGGCCTGTGTTCGATCCCTCTGGAGCTAATGGTGTCCAGTAGCCTAAGAAGCAAATCCATCCTGCACGCAGGTGAGTTTACTTCTCTCCCCTAAGTCCCTCGTAGCAGTGAGCCTGTTGCCAGCAGGACTCACTGAAAATAAAAAACCTAACTTAAACTTTTATTCTAAGCAGCTCAGGAGAGCCACCTAGATTGCACCCTTCTCGTCGGGCACAAAAATCTAACTGAGGCTTGGAGGAGGGTCATAGGGGGAGGAGCCAGTGCACACCACCTGATCCTAAAGCTTTTATTATTGTGCCCTGTCTCCTGCGGAGCCGCTATATCCCCCATGGTCCTGACGGAGTCCCCAGCATCCACTAGGACGTCAGAGAAATTATAGCAGTTAGGGAGTATAAAGTTTAATTAAGAGATTATTTTTTTTACTGCATACAATCGCAAGGCAATTACAGATGTAGGGTAGATAAAAAATTACTTTGTTTTGCGCCTGTGGTATATTCAGTTAAACTGCAATTACTATGCCATGAACAGCGGTTGAAATGATAGATCATTGACACCCCAACAGTATCTAACATGCCACTCTAGATCCACATGCAACCCAATGAACCTTTGTATATGCCCTGAATGATCATCACGTGCCTAAATCAGGTGTTTGCAATCCTATAATTAAGACTCTGGATTAACTGGTTTAGTGAGAAGACAAGATCCTATGAATGTGTATTGTATTTGGTAAGGAAAAAAAAAAAAAAAAGAGCAAAGGAGGCAACTACCGACTGAAAACGAGGACACAGATGGTTTGTATAACTTCAAAATTCTGAGAGTGCTAGGCATTCAAGGACTTCCTCAGGAAATCTGCCTATATGAACAGTCTTAACCATTATGAAATTGGTTAAAAAGTGACATAGTAATAATTATTTGAATACAGGCTACCATCTATACTGAAGAAAATAAGATTTTAAACCTACCGGTAAATCTTTTTCTCGTAGTCCGTAGAGGATGCTGGGGACTCCGTAAGGACCATGGGGAATAGACGGGCTCCGCAGGAGACATAGGCACTTTAAGAAAGACTTTAGGTCTGGGTGTGCACTGGCTCCTCCCTCTATGCCCCTCCTCCAGACCTCAGTTAGAGAAACTGTGCCCAGAGGAGACGGACAGTACGAGGAAAGGATTTTAGTTAATCCAAGGGCAAGATTCATACCAGCCACACCAATCACACCGTATAACTTGTGTATTTATTAAACAGTTAACAGTATGAAAAACAACGCAGCATCAGTCCAAAACTGATGAAACTATAACATAACCCTTATGTAAGCAAAACTATAAACAAGTCTCGCAGAAGTAGTCCGCACTAGGGACAGGCGCCCAGCATCCTCTACGGACTACGAGAAAAAGATTTACCGGTAGGTTTAAAATCTTATTTTCTCTTACGTCCTAGAGGATGCTGGGGACTCCGTAAGGACCATGGGGATTATACCAAAGCTCCCAAACGGGCGGGAGAGTGCGGATGACTCTGCAGCACCGAATGAGAGAACTCAAGGTCCTCCTCAGCCAGGGTATCAAACTTTAAGAACTTTGCAAAGGTGTTTGAACCAGACCAAGTAGCAGCTCGGCATAGTTGTAGTGCCGAGACCCCTCGGGCAGCCGCCCAAGACGAGCCCACCTTCCTGGTAGAATGGGCTCTGACAGATTTAGGTAACGGGAATCCAGCCGTAGAATGAGCCTGCTGAATCGTGTTACAGATCCAGCGAGCAATAGTCTGCTTTGCAGCAGGGGCGCCAACCTTGTTGGTTGCATATAGGACAAACAGTGCTTCTGTTTTCCTGACTCTAGCCGTTCTGGCCACGTAAATTTTCAAAGCCCTGACTACATCAAGGGACTCGGAATCCTCCAAGTCTCGCGTAGCCACAGGCACCACAATAGGTTGGTTCATATGAAAAGATGACACCACCTTAGGCAAGAACTGAGGACGGGTCCGCAATATCCATATGGAAAACCAGATAGGGGCTTTTATGAGATAAAGCTGCCAATTCCGACACTCGCCTAGCCGAAGCCAAGGCTAATAACATGACCACCTTCCAAGTGAGATATTTCAACTCCACCGTTTGAAGTGGTTCAAACCAGTGCGACTTAAGGAAACTCAACACCACGTTAAGGTCCCAAGGCGCCACCGGAGGTATAAAAAGGAGGCTGAATATGCAGCACTCCCTTCACAAAAGTCTGTACTGGGAGAGAAGCCAATTCTTTTTGAAAGAAAATGGATAAGGCCGAAATCTGAACCTTAATGGAGCCTAATTTTAGGCCCAAATTCAATCCAGTCTGTAGGAAGTGAAGGAAACGGCCCAGATGGAATTCTTCCGTAGGAGCATTCCTGGCCTCACACCAAGAAACATATTTTCGCCATATCCGGTGATAATGTTTCGCTGTCACGTCCTTCCTAGCCTTTATCAGAGTAAGAATGACCTCATCCGGAATGCCCTTTACTGCTAGGATCTGGCGTTCAACCGCCATGCCGTCAAACGCAGCCGCGGTAAGTCTTGGAACAGACAGGGCCCCTGTTGCAACAGGTCCTGTCGTAGGGTAAGAGGCCACGGATCTCCCGTGAGCATTTCCAGCAGATCCGGATACCAGGTCCTTCTTGGCCAATCTGGAACAATGAGAATGGTTCTCACTCCTCGTTTTCTTATTATTCTCAACACCTTGGGTATGAGAGGAAGAGGAGGAAACACATAGACCGACTGGAACACCCACGGTGTCACTAGGGCGTCTACTGCTACCGCCTGAGGGTCTTTTGATCTGGCGCAATACCTCTGCAGCTTTCTGTTGAGACGGGACGCCATCATGTCTATCTGGGGCAGTCCCCACTGACTTGCAATCTGTGCAAAGACTTCCTGATGAAGCCCCCACTCTCCTGGATGCAGGTCGTGTCTGCTGAGGAAGTCTGCTTCCCAGTTGTCCACTCCCGGAATGAACACTGCTGACAGTGCGCTTACATGATTTTCTGCCCAGCGAAGAATTCTGGTGGATTCCGCCATTGCCACTCTGCTCCTTGTGCCGCCTTGGCCGTTTACATAAGCCACTGCGGTGATGTTGTCTGACTGGATCAGAACTGGTTGGTCGCGAAGTAAGATCTCCGCTTGACGTAGGGCGTTGTATATGGCCCTCAGCTCCAGGATGTTGATGTGAAGACAAGTCTCTTGACTTGTCCAAAGTCCTTGGATATTTCTTCCCTGTGTGACTGCTCCCCACCCTCTGAGGCTCGCGTCCGTGGTCACCAGGATCCAGTCCTGAATGCCGAACCTGCGGCCTTCTAAAAGGTGAGCACTCTGCAGCCACCACAGGAGAGATAGAAACATAGAATTTGACGGCAGATAAGAACCACTTGGCCCATCTAGTCTGCTCCTTTTTTTTTATCCTTTAGGTAATCTCAACCCTTTTTGAACCTTAATTCTTTGTAAGGATATTCATATGCCTATCCCAAGCATGTTTAAATTGCTCTACAGTCTTAGCCTCTACTACCTCTGATGGGAGACTATTCCACTTATCCACTACCCTTTCTGTGAAGTAATTTTTCCTTAAACTTCCCCTGAACCTCCCCCCTCCAGTCTCAGTGTATGTCCTCGAGTTCTAATACTTCTCTTCCTTTGAAGAATGTTTCACTCCTGAACTTTGTTAATACCCTTGATATATTTGAAAGTTTCTATCATGTCTCCCCTTTCCCTTCTCTCCTCCAAACTATACATGTTAAGATCTTTTAGCCTTTCCGGGTACGTTTTGTGATGTAGGCCATGCACCATTTTAGTTGCCCTTCTTTGTACACTCTCTAATGTATTTATATCCTTCTGGAGATATGGTCTCCAGAACTGGACACAGTATTCTAGATGGGGCCGCACCAATGACCTATACAGTGGCATTATCACTTCTTTTTTCCTGCTACTGATTCCTCTCCCTATGCAACCAAGCATCTGACTTGCCTTTCTCATTGCTTTGTTGCATTGCTTTCCTGCCTTCAAGTCACTTGAAATAGTTACTCCTGAATCCCTTTCCTCCTCAGTAGTTTCCATTATAGTACCCTTGATACTATATTTAGCCTTTGGGTTTTTGAGACCCAAGTGCATGATTTTGCATTTTTTAGCATTAAACTGTAGTTGCCACGTTCTTGACCATTTCTCAAGCCTAGCTAGGTCATCAATCATTTGTTTTACCCCTCCCGGTGTGTCTACCCTGTTGCATATCTTTGTATCATCTGCAAAAAGGCATACCTTCCCTTCAATACCATCTGCAATGTCACCAACAAAGATATTAAAGAGAACTGGACCAAGTACAGATCCCTGGGGTACTCCACTGGTAACATTTCCCTCCATAGATTGCACTCCATTAACTACAACTGTCTGTTTCCTATCCTGCAACCAGGTTCTTATCCAAACTTTAACTGTTTTATAATCCACCCCCACGCTTTCAAGTTTATTTAGCAGTCTGCGATGTGGGACAGTGTCAAATGCCTTACTAAAGTCTAGATATGCTACATCTACGGCTCCCCCTTGATCTATTATTTTCGTCACAGAGTCAAAAAAGTCAATAAGATTTGTTTGGCATGATCTACCACCAGTAAATCCATGCTGTTTTGGATCCTGTAAGTGGTTTGATTTAAGTTAATCCACAACTCTTTCTTTTATTAGTTTTTCCCATTACTTTCCCTACTACTGATGTAAGGCTTACTGGTCTGTAGTTACTTGCTTCTTCCTTGCTTCCACTTTTGTGCAGTGGAACTACATTTGCTCTTTTCCAGTCCTCTGGAATGGCACCTGTATTTAGTGACTGGTTAAATAATTCTGTTAACGGTGTAACCAGCACATCTTTTAGCTCTTTGAGTATCCTTGGGTGTATCCCATCTGGTCCCATTGATTTATCCACTTTTAGTTAGATACCCTGGGTCTGGGGGACAGGGTGATCCGCTGATGAATTTGTAGATGTGACCCGGACCACTTGTCCAATAGGTCCCATTGGAAAGTCCTTGCATGGAATCTGCCGAAGGGAATGGCTTCGTATTTTGCCACCATCTTTCCCAGGACTTGAGTGCAATGATGTACTGACACTTGTTTTGGCTTCAATAGGTTCTAGACTAGAGTCATAAGTTCCTGAGCTTTTTCTATCGGAAGAAAAACCTTTTTCTGGTCTGTGTCCAGAATCATGCCCAAGAAAGTCAGACGAGTCGTAGGAACCAGCTGCGACTTTGGGATATTGAGAATCCAGCCGTGTTGCTGTAACACCTTCAGTGAAAGTGACACGCTGTTCAGTAACTTCTCTCGTGATCTCGCTTTTATGAGATCGTCCAAGTATGGGATAATTGTGACACCCTGCTTGCGCAGGAGCATCATCATTTCCGCCATTACCTTGGTGAAAATCCTCGGGCCGTGGAAAGCCCAAACGGCAACGTCTGAAATTGGTAATGACAATCCTGTACCGCAAATCTCAGGTATGCCTGGTGAGGTGGATAAATGGGAACATGAAGGTATGCATCCTTTATGTCCAGAGATACCATAAAATCCCCCCCTTCCAGGCTGGCGATGACCGCTCTGAGCGATTCCATCTTGAACTTGAACCGTTTTAAGTATAGGTTCAGGGATTTTAAATTCAAAATGGGTCTGACCGAACCGTCCGTTTTCGGGACTACAAACAGAGTTGAGTAGTAACCCTTCCCTCTTTGAAGCAGGGGAACCTCGACCACCACTTGTTGAAGACACAAGTTGTGAATCGCATTTAACACTATCTCCCTTTCTAGGGGAGAAGTTGGTAGAGCAGATTTGAAAAACCGGCGAGGAGGCACCTCTTCGAATTCCAGCTTGTATCCCTGAGAAACAATTTCTATTGCCCAGGGATCCACCCGTGATTGAACCCAGATGTGGCTAAAAAACCGAAGACGTGCCCCCACTGGGGCAGACTCCCTCAGCGGAGCCCCAGCGTCATGCGGTGGATTTTGCAGAGGCCGGGGAGGACTTCTGTTCCTGGGAACTAGCTGTGTTGTGCAGCTTTTTTCCTCTGCCCTTACCTCTGGCAAGAAAGGACGATCCACGTACTCTTTTGCTTTTATTTGAACGAAAGGACTGCATTTGATAATGTGTCGCTTTCTTAGTCTGTGAGGGAACATAAGGCAAAAAATTCAATTTACCTGCCGTAGCTGTGGAGACGAGGTCCGAGAGACCTTCCCCAAACAATTCCTCACCCTTGTAAGGCAAAACCTCCATATGCCTCTGAGTCTGCATCACCTGTCCACTGTCGGGTCCATAAGACACGCCTAGCAGAAATAGACATAGCGTTTATTCTGGAACCCAGTAAACTAATGTCTCTTTGAGCATCCCTCATATATAAGACAGCATCTTTTATATGCCCTAGGGTTAATAAAATGGTATCCTTATCTAGGGTCTCAATATCCGCTGATAATGAATCTGTCCATGCTGCTACAGCGCTACAAACCCAGGCCGATGCAATTGCCGGACTGAGTAATGTACCAGAATGTGTGTAAATGGACTTCAAGGTAACCTCCTGCTTGCGGTCAGCAGGATCCTTGAGGGTAGCCGTATCTTGGGATGGCAGCGCTATCTTTTTTGATAAGCGTGTCAATGCTTTGTCTACCCTAGGGGAGGATTCCCACCGTATCCTGTCCGTTGGCGGGAAATTATACGCCATAAGAATCCTTTTGGGAATCTGCAGTTTTTTGTCTGGAGATTCCCAAGCTTTTTCACATAACTCATTCAACTCATGTGAGGAGGGAAAAGTTACCTCAGGTTTCTTTCCCTTATACATGTGTACCCTCGTGTCAGGGACAGGGGGTTCCTCTGTGATATGCAAAACATCTTTTATTGCCATAATCATATAACGAATACATTTAGCCACTTTTGGCTGTAACTTTGCATCATCGTAGTTGACACTGGAGTCAGAATCCGTGTCGGTATCTGTGTCTCCTATTTGGGATAGTGGGCGCTTTTGAGACCCCGAAGGTCCCGGCGACATAGGGACAGACATGGACTCACTCCCTGACTGTTCCCTAGCTTCAGCTTTGTCTAATCTTTTGTGCAATAAATTTACATTAGCACTTAAAACATTCCACATATCCATCCAGTCAGGTGTCGGCGCTGCCGACAGAGGCCTCACATTCATACGCTCCCCCCCCCCCCTCCTCCCTAGGCGAGCCTTCTACCTCAGACATGTCGACACACGCGTACCGACACACCACACACACACACACAGGGAAACTCTTATCTGAAGACAGTTTCCCCAACAGGCCCTTTGGAGAGACAGAGAGAGAGAGAGAGTATGCCAGCACACACCCCAGCGCTATATGACCCAGGAAGAAACACAAAATTTCACCCAGTAGCGCCTTTTTATGTATATGCGCCAATTATGTGCCCCCCCCCCCCCTCTTGAAAAACCCTCTGTCACCGTGAGTAAGCAGGGGAGAGTCTGGGGAGCTTCCTCTCAGCGCTGTGCTGTGGAGAAAATGGCGCTGGTGAGTGCTGAGGGAGAAGCCCCGCCCCCTCGGCGGCGGGCTTCTGTCCCGCTCAAAAGTCTTAAAAAACTGGCGGGGTCTCTTTATATACACATGTACAGTGCCCAGCTGTACATGTACCGTATTTTTCGGTCCATAAGACGCACCTGACCATAAGACGCACCTAGTTTTTAGAGTAGGAAAACTGGAAAAAAAATATTCTGAACTAAATATATAAACTATAACAGAATAGCCCTGCCTCCCTAGTTTTCACCGACCTCTAAGAGATATTTCCAGTTCTGTGTGATTTCTCAAGACTCCTACAAGTATTCTGTACAGTGCAGCCTTCTGTCAGAGTGCAGCCTTCTGTTAGAGCCAGCACACACACACACACACACACACACACACACACACACACACACACATCAGAGCCAGCATACACATAGACAGACACACACACATGCATACATAGACAGTACCAGTGGTTCCCCGCATCTAGGCTGTCAGCTAACGCTGCCCGCTGTGCACTCCTGAGGAGGGAGGAGGTGGATGGGAGCGGGGGGAGTCACATGATGCCCGCTCTGCTGCTGGGCTCTGAGATGCGGGCGCTCTGCTGATGACGTTGCAGCAGCAGCAGCATACAGGACCCGGCGCTACCCGCCGGCGCTACCCGCTACCTGCAACCTCCATCTGTGCTGGCTCTCATTCGCTCCATAAGACGCACATACTTTTTCCCCCACATTTTTGGGGAGAAAAAGTGCGTCTTATGGTCCGAAAAATACGGTATATATGTATTTTTGCCAAAGGAGAGATTTATATGCTGCCCAGGGTGCCCCCCCCCGCGCCCTGTACCCTTACAGTGACTGCCGTGTGTGAGGTGAATGGGAGCAATGACGCACAGCTTTATTGCTGTGCGTTACCTCTGTGAAGATCAAGAAGTCTTCTGCCGCCTCTGAAGTCTTCTTTTCTTCTCATACTCCCCCGGCTTCTATCTTCCGGCTCTGCGAGGAGGACGGCGTTGCGGCTCTGGGACGGACCGCAAGGGTGAGACCTGCGTACCAATCCCCCTGGAGCTAATGGTGTCCAGTAGCCTAAGAAACAGAGCCTTGAAACTCACAGAAGTAGGTCTGTTTCTCTCTCCTCAGTCCCTCGATGCAGGGAGTCTGTTGCCAGCAGGCTCCCTGAAAATAAAAAACCTAACTAAAATTCTTTCTGACAGGAAACTCAGGAGAGCTCCCTGTAATGCACCCAGTCTCCACTGGGCACAGTATCAAACGGAGTTCTGGAGGAGGGGCATAGAGGGAGGAGCCAGTGCACACCCAGACCTAAAGTCTTTCTTAAATTGCCCATGTCTCCTGCGGAGCCTGTCTATCCCCATGGTCTTTATGGAGTCCCCAGCATCCTCTAGGACGTAAGAGAAACATAAAATGGCATGTATGTCTGCATACTGTACATGTCACAACTGTCTGTGTTTAAAATCAAGTGAGAGCAAACACTTATCCCAAATAAATAGTGCGTCATTCAAATCTTCTCAGATATACAATAGCACGGACGCCTTACTGTGTTCTTTCCTCCAAAGGAAGCAAACAAACAGAGAGGTCTCTGTCATTTCTTACGTTCAGCTGGCTCACAGTACAGGAAGCGTCTTCTCAGTGTGGAGGTGTTTATAGCCAGAGAGCATCTGCTCTCTCTGCGTGCAGGTCTCAGATATCTGTCACTGCATCACCAATGCATACTGCTCCACTGATGCTGGAACACTATTGAAAGGGATAATTACAGAGTATATTTAAACCTCTCCTTAATGTATCACAGATTAGAATATCAATAATTGACTGATTCATTATCATGTCAGTTGTGCAGAGCAATAAAGTCATGTTTCATTTAAAAAATCCAGACAAAAAGTATACATTATTACAAGTAAACACAAAGGCAATGCAAGCAAGAGTCGAGCCTATAAAACAAGATGGGCTATACAGGTCCCTCAAATGGCCAGCTTGGCCTTAGTAGATTCTCCATATCTGCTGATATCATAAATAAATTGTACATGATAAAATCTGAACTTTTGAGAAGGTTACTATAATTACGCGAGTGAAAGAATGAAAACGTCAGACAAAGGTTTTTATCACAGTAGTAAACAAAGACGAACAATAACTTTTTCATCAATTTAAGAACTACAGCTACTCACCTAACACAAATACGGATTTCTTAGGAATGTAAATAATACCCCTTTCACACCGCAACCCGGGTCGGACCCTTTCACACTACACATTCAACCCGGGTTATTGCAGGGTTGGCTCCTTTTAACACAACCCGGGTCAGCAATTAAAATACCATGGATGTCATTTTAAATGGACTTTTTTTTAGCTCAGAAAGATGAGGTGTCAGAAGGGTACAAAATGAGAGGGTGGGCACAGCTCACAGCATTGCAGGAATCATGGCTGACAGAGCTATGTTTTTATACACAAATGCATCTTTAACTGTTCCAATAACATATCTCCCAACTGTCCCGTTTATCACGGGACAGTCCCGTTTTTTTGGGACTGTCCCGCTGTTCCACCCACGGGCCGCAGTGTCCCGCGGTGGGAGGGCGCAGTTGGGAGGCTCCTGTCACTGCTGCTCTGCACGCGCACAGCGTCTATTCACAGGTGACAGAGGGGGCATGCCAGCAGCTTAGAGTGTGCTAGGCATGCCCCCTCAGGGACGGTACAAGGGGGGCGTGACCTGCGATCGCAGCTCTGCCACTAGACCATGCCCCTTTCATATAGGTCACACCCTCTTTTCGGGCATGCATGCACGTGGCGCGCCCCAAGGTCCCTCTTTGTACTTTTAGTAAGTTGGGAGGTATGCAGTAAGCTGCTTAGCAATCTCCGCCTCACCCCTAATTCTTAGTAGCTCTAATTCTTAATGCTCTCTGTTCTTTCCTGTGTAGCAGGGCTCAGGCTGCTGACGTCATCAAGGCACACAAAGAACAGCCAATCAGCACTTTTATATGAATGCAGGGTTGAATAACCCGGGTTGGACACTTTAGAGTGCACATTGACCCGGGTCCAACTCGTGTATAATACCCCTTTCACACCGCACAAATAACCCGGTATCGACCCGGCATATTGCCAGGTCGGCGTGTGGTGTGAAAGGGGCATAGCCGAAATTCCGGGTCGCCTGACCCGGCAATTCAACCCGGGTATAAAGCAGTGTTATACCCGAGTGAAAACCGGGTCAGTGGCTGCGTAAACGGGCTCCCGGGTCGATGCGACCCGGGACCCGTTTACTAGATAGGGAGAGGCGGCGCGGAGATGATCTCATCTCACAGCGCCGCCTCCACCTCCGCCCCCCCGCTGCTATGGCAACCCGCCCGGCATATTTCCGGGTCGGGAAAGCCTGCAGCAGCTGCCAATGCTGGATCCCACCCGGGAAGGACCCGTTTCCAATTCCCGGGTGGGATCCGGCATTGGCAGTGAAAGGGGTATAACACTGCTTTTATACCGGGTTGAAATGCAGGGTTACTCGACCCGGAATATTCAAAAGTGGTGCTTTTAGACTGCACCTCGACCCGGGTCGAGCTGGCTCAACCCGGCAATATCCCGGGATATATTTGCGGTGTGAAAGGGTATAAGTAATTTATTTTAATGACTGTATAATGTAGTAATAAGGCACATTATGAAAAATACATGAAATGCCGGCCCTATCCATAATAAATTTACATTACTATATATACCTATTTCTAAACACGAATGTGTTAATAGAACTGTATATTGGGCTGAATTCAATTGTTTTATTGCACACAATCTCCTGTCTAAAGTGACACGAGATCGGGGGGGTTATGCAATTGCTTAACCACGCAAATCTGCTAAACCAGACTAAACAGACGTGAAAAGTGGCATCTGGGCGTGCGGGGGGCTGCGAGATGAAAATAAGAATTTACTTACCGATAATTCTATTTCTCGGAGTCCATAGTGGATGCTGGGGTTCCTGAAAGGACCATGGGGAATAGCGGCTCCGCAGGAGACAGGGCACAAAAAGCAAAGCTTTAGGATCAGGTGGTGTGCACTGGCTCCTCCCCCTATGACCCTCCTCCAAGCCTCAGTTAGGATACTGTGCCCGGACGAGTGTACACAATAAGGAAGGATTTTGAATCCCGGGTAAGACTCCTACCAGCCACACCAATCACACTGTACAACCTGTGATCTGAACCCAGTTAACAGTATGATAACAGCGGAGCCTCTGAAAAGATGGCTCACAACAATAATAACCCGATTTCTCTAACGTCCTAGTGGATGCTGGGACTCCGTCAGGACCATGGGGAATAGCGGGCTCCGCAGGAGACAGGGCACATCTAAATAAAGCTTTTAGGATCACATGGTGCGTACTGGCTCCTCCCCCTATGACCCTCCTCCAAGCCTCAGTTAGGTTTTTGTGCCCGTCCGAGAAGGGTGCAATCTAGGTGGCTCTCCTAAAGAGCTGCTTAGAAAAAGTTTTTTTAGGTTTAAATCTCAGTGAATCCTGCTGGCAACAGGATCACTGCATCGAGGGACTTAGGGGAGAGATTTCCAACTCACCTGCGTGCAGGATGGATTGGAGTCTTAGGCTACTGGACACTTAGCTCCAGAGGGAGTCGGAACACAGGTCCTCCTGGGGTTCGTCCCGGAGCCGCGCCGCCGATCCCCCTTACAGACGCTGAAGACGGAGGTCCGGAAAGCAGGCGGCAGAAGACTCCTCAGTCTTCATGAAGGTAGCGCACAGCACTGCAGCTGTGCGCCATTGTTGCTACACGTCTCACTGATTCAGTCACGGAGGGTGCAGGGCGCTGCTGGGGGCGCCCTGGGCAGCAATATTAAATACCTTTAGTGGCAAAATAAATACATCACATATAGCCATTAAGGCTATATGTATGTATTTAACCCAGGCCAGTTTTCTTAAAACCCGGGAGAAAAGCCCGCCGAAAAAGGGGCGGAGCTTATTCTCCTCAGCACTCAGCGCCATTTTCCTGCTCACCTCCGCTGGTGAGGAAGGCTCCCAGGACTCTCCCCTGCACTGCACTACAGAAACAGGGTAACAAAGAGAAGGGGGGCATAATTTGGCGATATTGATATATTAAAAGCGCTTATATCAAAAACAACACCTTCTAGGGTTGTTTATATACATTTATAGCGCTTTTGGTGTGTGCTGGCAAACTCTCCCTCTGTCTCCCCAAAGGGCTAAGAGGGTCCTGTCTTCGATTAGACCATTCCCTGTGTGGCTGCTGTGTGTCGGTACGTGTGTGTCGACATGTATGAGGACGATGTTGGTGTGGAGGCAGAGCAATTGCCGGTAATGGTGATGTCACCCCCTAGGGAGTCGACACCGGAATGGATGGCTTTAGTTATGGAATTACGTGATAATGTTAGCACATTACAAAAGTCAGTTGACGAAATGAGACGGCCGGAAAACCAGTTAGTACCGGCTCAGGCGTCTCAGACACCGTCAGGGGCTGTAAAACGTCCCTTACCTCAGTCAGTTGACACGGGTACCGACACAGATGAATCTAGTGTCGACGGTGAAGAAACAAACGTATTTTCCAATAGGGCCACACGTTATATGATCACGGCAATGAAGGAGGCTTTGCAGATCTCTGATACTGCTGGTACCTCAAAAAGGGGTATTATGTGGGGGGTGAAAAAACTACCTGTAGCTTTTCCAGAATCAGAGGAATTGAATGACGTGTGTGACGAAGCGTGGGTTAACCCAGATAGAAAACTGCTAATTTCCAAGAAGTTATTGGCATTATACCCTTTCCCACCAGAGGTTAGGGCGCGCTGGGAAACACCCCCTAGGGTGGATAAGGCGCTCACACGTTTATCAAAGCAAGTGGCGTTGCCGTCTCCTGATACGGCCGCCCTCAAGGATCCAGCAGATAGGAGGCTGGAAACTACACTGAAGAGTATATACACACATACTGGTGTTATACTGCGACCGGCAGTAGCCTCAGCCTGGATGTGCAGTGCTGGGGTAGTGTGGTTGGATTCTCTGACTGAAAATATTGATACCCTGGATAGGGACAGTATTTTATTGACTCTAGAGCAATTAAAGGATGCTTTTCTTTATATGCGAGATGCTCAGAGGGATATTTGTACTCTAGCATCAAGAGTAAGCGCGATGTCCATATCTGCCAGAAGAAGTTTATGGACGCGACAGTGGTCAGGTGATGCGGATTCCAAAAGGCATATGGAAGTATTGCCATATAAAGGAGAGGAATTATTTGGGGTCGGTCTTTCGGACCTGGTGGCCACGGCAACTGCCGGCAAATCCACTTTTTTACCTCAGACCCCCTCCCAACAGAAAAAGACACCGTCTTTTCAGCCGCAGTCCTTTCGCTCCTATAAAAACAAGCGACCAAAAGGACAGTCTTATCTGCCGCGAGGCAGAGGAAAGGGTAAGAGAGGGCAGCAAGCAGCCCCTGCCCAGGACCAGAAGCCCGCCCCGGGTTCTACAAAGCCATCAGCATGACGCTGGGGCTTTACAAGCGGACTCAGGAGCGGTGGGGGGTCGACTCAAGATTTTCAGCAATCAGTGGGCTCGCTCACAAGTGGACCCGTGGATCCTGCAGATAATATCTCAGGGTTACATGTTGGAGTTCGAAAGGTCTCCCCCTCGCCGGTTCCTAAAGTCTGCTTTACCAACGTCTCCCTCAGAAAGGACGTCGGTTTTGGAAGCCATTCACAAGCTGTATTCTCAGCAGGTGATAGTCAAGGTACCCCTCCTACAACAGGGAAAGGGGTATTATTCCACACTATTTGTGGTACCGAAGCCGGACGGTTCGGTAAGACCTATTCTAAACCTGAAATCCTTGAACCTGTACATACAGAAATTCAAGTTCAAGATGGAGTCACTCAGAGCAGTGATAGCGAATCTGGAAGAAGGGGACTTCATGGTGTCCCTGGACATAAAAGATGCTTATCTGCATGTCCCAATTTACCCCTCACACCAAGGGTATCTCAGGTTCGTGATACAAGACTGTCATTATCAGTTTCAAACGCTGCCGTTTGGTTTGTCCACGGCCCCTCGGGTCTTTACCAAGGTAATGACCGAAATGATGGTTCTTCTACGAAGAAAAGGCGTATTAATTATCCCTTACTTGGACGATCTCCTGATAAGGGCAAAGTCCAGAGAACAGCTGGAAGTCGGTGTAGCACTAACCCAGGTAGTGCTTCAGCAACACGGGTGGATTCTGAATCTTCCAAAATCTCAATTGACCCCGACAACTCGTCTGCTGTTCCTGGGAATGATTCTGGACACGGTTCAGAAAAAGGTGTTTCTCCCGGAGGAGAAAGCAAGGGAGTTATCCGAACTTGTCAGGAACCTCCTAAAACCAGGAACTGTGTCAGTACATCAATGCACAAGAGTCCTGGGAAAGATGGTGGCTTCTTACGAAGCGATTCCATTCGGCAGATTCCATGCACGGACATTTCAGTGGGATCTGCTGGACAAATGGTCCGGATCGCATCTGCACATGCATCAGCGGATAACACTGTCACCAAGAACAAGGTTGTCTCTCCTGTGGTGGTTGCAGAGTGCCCATCTGTTAGAGGGCCGCAGATTCGGCATACAGGACTGGGTCCTGGTGACTACGGATGCCAGCCTACGAGGCTGGGGAGCAGTCACACAGGGAAGAAACTTCCAGGGCGTGTGGTCAAACCTGGAGACGTCCCTTCACATAAATATACTGGAGCTAAGAGCGATCTACAATGCTCTAAGCCTGGCAAAATCGCTGCTTCAGGGTCAGCCGGTGTTGATCCAGTCGGACAACATCACGGCAGTCGCCCACGTAAACCGACAAGGCGGCACGAGAAGCAGAAGAGCAATGACAGAAGCTGCAAGGATTCTGCGCTGGGCGGAGAATCATGTCATAGCACTGTCAGCAGTGTTCATCCCGGGAGTGGACAACTGGGAAGCAGACTTCCTCAGCAGACACGACCTTCACCCGGGAGAGTGGGGACTTCATCCAGAAGTCTTCCACATGATTGTGAACCGTTGGGAAAGACCAAAGGTGGACATGATGGCGTCTCGCCTCAACAAAAAATTGGACAGATATTGCGCCAGGTCAAGAGACCCTCAGGCAATAGCTGTGGACGCTCTGGTAACACCGTGGGTGTACCAGTCAGTGTATGTGTTCCCTCCTCTGCCTCTCATACCAAAGGTACTGAGAATTATACGGAAAAGAGGAGTAAGAACAATACTGGTGGCTCCGGACTGGCCAAGAAGAACTTGGTATCCGGAACTTCAAGAGATGCTCACGGAGGATCCATGGCCTCTACCTCTAAGAAGGGATCTGCTTCAGCAGGGACCTTGTATGTTCCAAGACTTACCGCGTCTGCGTTTGACGGCATGGCGGTTGAACGCCGGATTCTAAAAGAAAAGGGCATTCCAGAGGAAGTTATTCCTACCTTGATTAAGGCTAGAAAGGAAGTGACTGTACAACATTATCACCGCATTTGGCGAAAATATGTTGCGTGGTGTGAGGCCAAGAAGGCTCCAACGGAAGAATTTCAATTGGGTCGATTCTTACATTTCCTGCAAGCAGGATTGTCTATGGGCCTAAAATTGGGGTCCATTAAAGTTCAAATTTCGGCCTTATCAATCTTCTTCCAGAAGGAATTGGCATCAGTGCCTGAAGTACAAACTTTTGTCAAAGGTGTACTACATATACAACCCCCAATAGTACCTCCAGTGGCACCGTGGGATTTGAACGTAGTTTTGAATTTTCTCAAATCTCATTGGTTTGAGCCTCTAAAATCGGTAGATTTAAAATACCTTACATGGAAGGTAACCATGCTATTGGCCCTGGCTTCAGCCAGGAGAGTTTCAGAGTTGGCGGCTTTATCATACAAAAGCCCATATCTGATTTTCCATTCGGACAGGGCAGAACTGCGGACACGTCCTCATTTTCTCCCTAAGGTGGTTTCGGCTTTTCACTTGAACCAGCCTATTGTGGTGCCTGCGGCTACTAGCGACTTGGAGGACTCCAAGTTACTGGACGTTGTCAGAGCATTAAAAATATATATTTCAAGGACAGCTGGAGTCAGAAAATCTGACTCGTTGTTTATATTGTATGCACCCAACAAGATGGGTGCTCCTGCGTCTAAACAGACGATTGCACGTTGGATCTGTAGCACAATCCAACTTGCACATTCTGTGGCAGGCCTGCCACAGCCTAAATCTGTAAAGGCCCACTCCACAAGGAAAGTGGGCTCATCTTGGGCGGCTGCCCGAGGGGTCTCGGCATTACAACTTTGCCGAGCAGCTACGTGGTCAGGGGAGAACACGTTTGTAAAATTTTACAAATTTGATACTCTGGCTAAGGAGGACCTGGAGTTCTCTCATTCGGTGCTGCAGAGTTATCCGCACTCTCCCGCCCGTTTGGGAGCTTTGGTATAATCCCCATGGTCCTGACGGAGTCCCAGCATCCACTAGGACGTTAGAGAAAATAAGAATTTACTTACCGATAATTCTATTTCTCATAGTCCGTAGTGGATGCTGGGCGCCCATCCCAAGTGCGGATTGTCTGCAATACTTGTACATAGTTATTGTTACAAAGATCGGGTTATTACTATTGTTGTGAGCCATCTTTTCAGAGGCTACTTCGTTTTTTGTTATCATACTGTTAACTGGGTTCAGATCACAAGTTGTACGGTGTGATTGGTGTGGCTGGTATGAGTCTTACCCGGGATTCAAGATCCTTCCTTATTGTGTACGCTCGTCCGGGCACAGTACCTAACTGAGGCTTGGAGGAGGGTCATAGGGGGAGGAGCCAGTACGCACCATGTGATCCTAAAAGCTTTATTTAGATGTGCCCTGTCTCCTGCGGAGCCCGCTATTCCCCATGGTCCTGACGGAGTCCCAGCATCCACTACGGACTATGAGAAATAGAATTATCGGTAAGTAAATTCTTGTTTTTTGTAACTATGTACAAGTATTGCAGATAATCCGCACTTGGGATGGGCGCCCAGCATCCACTACGGACTCCGAGAAATAGAATTATCGGTAAGTAAATTCTTATTTTCTCTATCGTCCTAGTGGATGCTGGGGTTCCTGAAAGGACCATGGGGATTATACCAAAGCTCCCAAACGGGCGGGAGAGTGCGGATGACTCTGCAGCACCGAATGAGAGAACTCCAGGTCCTCCTTAGCCAGGGTATCAAATTTGTAGGATTTTACAAACGTGTTTGCCCCTGACTAAATAGCCGCTCGGCAAAGTTGTAAAGCCGAGACCCCTCGGGCAGCCGCCCAAGATGAGCCCACCTTCCTTGTGGAATGGGCATTTACATATTTTGGCTGTGGCAGGCCTGCCACAGAATGTGCAAGCTGAATTGTATTACCCATTCAACTAGCAATAGTCTGCTTAGAAGCAAGAGCACCCAGATTGTTGGGTGCATACAGGATAACAGCAAGTCAGTTTTCCTGACTCCAGCCGTCCTGGAACCTATATTTTCAGGGCCCTGACAACATCTAGCAACTTGGAGTCCTCCAAGTCCCTAGTAGGTGCCAGGCACCACAATAAGCTGGTTCAGGTGAAACACTGACACCACCTTAGGGAGAGAACTGGGGACGAGTCCGCAGCTCTGCCCTGTCCAAATGGACAAACAGATATGGGCTTTTTTGAGAAAAAAACCACCAATTTGACACTCGCCTGGTCCAGGCCAGGGCCAAGAGCATGGTCACTTTTCATGTGAGATGCTTCAAAACCACAGATTTGACTGGTTTTAAACCAATGTGATTTGAGGAATCCCAGAACTACGTTGAGATCCCACAGTGCCACTGGAGGCACAAAAGGGGTTGTATATGCAATACTCCCTTGACAAACTTCTGGACTTCAGGAACTGAAGCCAATTCTTTCTGGAAGAAAATCGACAGGGCCGAAATTTGAACCTTAATGGACCCCAATTTGAGGCCCATAGACACTCCTGTTTGCAGGAAATGTAGGAATCGACCGAGTTGAAATTTCTTCGTGGGGCCTTTCTGGTCTCGCACCACGCAACATATTTTTTCCACATGTGGTGATAATGTTGTGCGGTCACCTCCTTTCTGGCTTTGACCAGGGTAGGAATGACCTCTTCCGGAATGCCTTTTTCCCTTAGGATCCGGCGTTCCACCGCCATGCCGTCAAACGCAGCTGCGGTAAGTCTTGGAACAGACATGGTACTTGCTGAAACAAGTCCCTTCTTAGCGGCAGAGGCCATAAGTCCTCTGTGAGCATCTCTTGAAGTTCCGGGTACCAAGTCCTTCTTGGCCAATCCGGAGCCATGAGTATAGTTCTTACTCCTCTACGTCTTATAATTCTCAGTACCTTAGGTATGATAAGCAGAGGATGGAACACATACAACGACTGGTACACCCACGGTGTTACCAGAACGTCCACAGCTATTGCTTGAGGGTCTCTTAACCTGGCGCAATACCTGTCCCGTTTTTTGTTCAGACGGGACGCCATCATGTCCACCTTTGGTATTTCCCAACGGTTTATAATCATGTGGAAAACTTCCCGATGAAGTTTCCACTCTGCCGGGTGGAGGTCGTGCCTGCTGAGGAAGTCTGCTTCCCAGTTTCCATTCCCGGAATGAAACACTGCTGACAGTGCTATCACATGATTTTCCGCCCAGCGAAAAGTCCTTGCAGTTTTTGCCATTGCCCTCCTGCTTCTTGTGCCGCCCTGTCTATTTACGTGGGCGACTGCCGTGATGTTTTTCCCACTGGATCAATACCGGCTGACCTTGAAGCAGAGGTCTTGCTAAGCTTAGAGCATTATAAATTTACCCTTAGCTCCAGTATATTTATGTGGAGAAAAGTCTCCAGACTTGATCACACTCCCTGGAAATTTTTTTCTTTGTGTGACTGCTCCCCAGCCTCTCGGGCTGGCCTCTGTGGTCACCAGCATCCAATCCTGAATGCCGAATCTGCGGCCCTCTAGAAGATGAGCACTCTGTAACCACCACAGGAGAGACACCCTTGTCCTTGGATATAGGGTTATCCGCTGATGCATCTGAAGATGCGATCCGGACCATTTGTCCAGCAGATCCCACTGAAAAGTTCTTGCGTGAAATCTGCCGAATGGAATTGCTTCGTAGGAAGTCACCATTTTTACCATGGCCCTTGTGCAATGATGCACTGATTTTAGGAGGTTCCTGACTAGCTCGGATAACTCCCTGGCTTTCTCTTCCGAGAGAAACACCTTTTTCTGGACTGTGTCCAGAATCATCCCTAAGCACAGGAGACTTGTCGTCGGGATCAGCTGCGATTTTGGAATATTTAGAATCCACCCGTGCTGTTGTAGCAGTATCCGAGATAGTGCTACTCCGACCTCCAACTGTTCCCTGGACTTTGCCCTTATCAGGAGATCGTCCAAGTAAGGGATAATTAAGACGCCTTTTCTTCGAAGAAGAATCATCATTTCGGCCATTACCTTGGTAAAGACCCGGGGTGCCGTGGACAATCCAAACGGCAGCGTCTGAAACTGATAGTGACAGTTCTGTACCACGAACCTGAGGTACCCTTAGTAATAAGGGCAATTTTGGGACATGGAGGTAAGCATCCCTGATGTCTCGGGACACCATATAGTCCCCTTCTTCCTGGTTCGTTATCACTGCTCTGAGTGACTCCATCTTGATTTGAACCTTTGTAAGTGTTCACATTTTTTTAGATTTAGAATAGGTCTCACCTAGCCTTCTGGCTTCAGTACCACAATATAGTGTGGAATAATACCCCTTTTCTTGTTGTAGGAGGGGTAATTTAATTATCACCTGCTGGGAATACAGCTTGTGAATTGTTTCCCATACTGCCTCCTTGTCGGAGGGAGACCTTGGTAAAGCAGACTTCAGGAGCCTGCGAAGGGGAAACGTCTCGACATTCCAATCTGTACCCCTGGGATACTACTTGTAGGATCCAGGGGTCCTGTACGGTCTCAGCGTCATGCTGAGAGCTTGTCAGAAGCGGTGGAACGCTTCTGTTCCTGGGAATGGGCTGCCTGCTGCAGTCTTCTTCCCTTTCCTCTATCCCTGGGCAGATATGACTCTTATAGGGACGAAAGGACTGAGGCTGAAAAGACAGTGTCTTTTTCTGCAGAGATGTGACTTAGGGTAAAAACGGTGGATTTTCCAGCAGTTGCCTTGGCCACCAGGTCCGATGGACCGACCCCAAATAACTCCTCTTCCTTTATACGGCAATACACCTTTGTGCCGTTTGGAATCTGCATCACCTGACCACTGTCGTGTCCATAAACATCTTCTGGTAGATATGGACATCGCACTTACTCTTGATGCCAGAGTGCAAATATCCTCTGTGCATCTCGCATATATAGAAATGCATCCTTTAAATGCTCTATAGTCAATAAAATACTGTCCCTGTCAAGGGTATCAATATTTTTAGTCAGGGAATCCGAACAAGCCACCCCAGCTCTGCACATCCAGGCTGAGGCGATCGTTGGTCGCAGTATAACACCAGTATGTGTGTATATACTTTTTATGATATTTTCCAGCCTCCTGTCAGCTGGCTCCTTGAGGATGGCCCTATCTATAGACGGTACCGCCACTTGTTTTGATAAGCGTGTGAGCGCCTTATCCACCCTAAGGGGTGTTTCCCAACGCGCCCTAACATCTGGCGGGAAAGGGTATACCGCCAATAATTTTCTATCGGGGGGAACCCACGCATCATCACACACTTCATTTAATTTATCTGATTCAGGAAAAACTACGGTAGTTTTTTCACATCCCACATAATACCCTCTTTTGTGGTACTTGTAGTATCAGAAATATGTAACACCTCCTTCATTGCCCTTAACGTGTGGCCCTAATAAGGAATACGTTTGTTTATTCACCGTCGACACTGGATTCAGTGTCCGTGTCTGTGTCTGTGTCGACCGACTAAAGTAAACGGGCGTTTTAAAACCCCTGACGGTGTTTTTGAGACGTCTGGACCGGTACTAATTGTTTGTCGGTCGTCTCATGTCGTCAACCGACCTTGCAGCGTGTTGACATTATCACGTAATTCCCTAAATAAGCCATCCATTCCGGTGTCGACTCCCTAGAGAGTGACATCACCATTACAGGCAATTGCTCCGCCTCCTCACCAACATCGTCCTCATACATGTCGACACACACGTACCGACACACAGCACACACACAGGGAATGCTCTGATAGAGGACAGGACCCACTAGCCCTTTGGAGAGACAGAGGGAGAGTTTGCCAGCACACACCAAAAACGCTATAATTATATAGGGACAACCTTATATAAGTGTTTTCCCTTATAGCATCTTTTTTATATATTTCTTACGCCAAATTAGTGCCCCCCCTCTCTGTTTTAACCCTGTTTCTGTAGTGCAGTGCAGGGGAGAGCCTGGGAGCCTTCCCTCCAGCCTTTCTGTGAGGGAAAATGGCGCTGTGTGCTGAGGAGATAGGCCCCGCCCCTTTTTCGGCGGCCTCGTCTCCCGCTCTTTAACGGATTATGGCAGGGGTTAAATATCTCCATATAGCCCCCGGAGGCTATATGTGAGGTATTTTTTGCCAAAAATAGGTTTACATTTGCCTCCCAGGGCGCCCCCCTCCCAGCGCCCTGCACCCTCAGTGACTGCCGTGTGAAGTGTGCTGAGAGGAAATGGCGCACAGCTGCAGTGCTGTGCGCTACCTTAAGAAGACTGAGGAGTCTTCTGCCGCCGATTCTGGACCTTCTTCTCGTTTCAGCATCTGCAAGGGGGCCGGCGGCGAGGCTCCGGTGACCATCCAGGCTGTACCTGTGATCGTCCCTCTGGAGCTAATGTCCAGTAGCCAAAGAAGCCAATCCATCCTGCACGCAGGTGAGTTCACTTCTTCTCCCCTAAGTCCCTCGTTGCAGTGATCCTGTTGCCAGCAGGACTCACTGTAAAATAAAAAACCTAAGCTAAACTTTTCTAAGCAACTCTTTAGGAGAGCCACCTAGATTGCACCCTTCTCGGCCGGGCACAAAAATCTAACTGAGGCTTGGAGGAGGGTCATAGGGGGAGGAGCCAGTGCACACCACCTGATCCTAAAGCTTTGCTTTTTGTGCCCTGTCTCCTGCGGAGCCGCTATTCCCCATGGTCCTTTCAGGAACCCCAGCATCCACTAGGACGATAGAGAAATGCCGTTACCGCTGTTAGCACCTGAATTGGGCAACAATTGAATTGCATAGTGGGGGGCCGAGCAGTAACAGCTGCTGGCGATAACAACTGAATTCTGCCCCCATATGTCCGCCTGTATATTGAAAGAAATCACGCATAAACATCTGCAAGAAACGTTTTACAGATATACAGTGATACATAATACTGAAAGATATGTTAACCTTTTCTATGAATACATTTTCAAATAGTATACTGCCACACGGCTGAAAATAACGTGCATGTGCCTACATACCGCATGACACCGTTTTCACTATCAGATATTTTATAGTCATTTCTATGCTGATCTGTTTAGTCTGCACACATAAATGATACCAACTGCATGAGAGAGCCTCTTCACAGCACTACTATCCCCTTTATACTGAATGCATTGGCCTGTGTTTCTAGGCTGACAGGTGTATGAAGAGAAGCCCTGTTTTACAGTCTGACATATGGTAACCACTATGGACGCTATTATTACTTAAATAAATAATAGAAAATATAATGTTTCATTCATTTAAGCAATGTGTATAAATACAAAAATCCTTTCGATTGTGTGGCATACTTCAAATCTGCAGTGATCAGCCCACCAGCATATAAGGAATATCCATTTCTGCAGAGAATACACTTGTATGCTTTGACTCAGGTAAAACATATTAGAATATAGGAATGTCATCCTGGCAGCGCTGTGTGCTGCTGCTGCTGCTGCTGCTGCTACAGTACACAGCGGATCGCGTGCGAGTGCAGATCTCCTGCCTGGTGTCCTGTAATAACAACCGGTGCACGTGCAATCAGATGTGAGGCGTGTAGTACATACAGCGATACTCCTCCGTACACACTCACCCTTTTCTCAAGCCGGTGAGCACAGTGACTAATGATCCCTTACTCCATCTGGGCTGTCATGCTGCTGCTTATTTCCAGGTACCTTTTTCTGTGTATGCAATCTCAGTCACACCAATCAGAGGCTCCTTCCTTCTTCATGTCACTTCCTGCTACTGCTACCCACACTCCCCGGTGCCGTGTGTGTAGGGTTGTGTGTAGCTCTCCTCCTCAGTCGGTCCTCCGCTCGCTGCTGCTGATGGGTTTCTGCAAGTGGGTTATGGCCGGGCAGCCTGGCTCAGTTTGCTATACTAATGACACTAATGGCGTGGTTTGCTTTGCTGCAATAACATAGCTATACGTCTTTATTTCACATGATGTACTGTATCCAGGTATTGGGAGTAAAAACAAAATATGCGACTCTTACGTGGTGCCCTCTAGTGTGATATATTATTGCTGCACAACAGGTTCTTACAATGTTGGTGTTGCAAGGAAAACAACCATCCGTAGCGTGCAGTTCCTACCCAGCTAGGCATTTTCTTCATCTATGGTATTGCCACTTTATGAAGAGGCAGGATGCTAAAATCGTCTTTTTTATTAGGATTAAACACAGAGTTTGGAAAGACTACTAGTGCTAAGAAAAGATCCCGGCTGTCGAAATGGTATCCGGTCTGTAGGTCAACCACTATTGGTTGACGTTCGTTAGGTCGACATAGTCTATAGATCATACTTTACGATCCACGTGGACTACGATTGGGAACAGTAACCACGAGGCCCCTTGCCAGAAGCATAGCGAGGGGATACGATGCACTAATTGGGGTTCCCGGGCACTTGACAAAGCAAATGGCACCAATTTTTTTAAAAAACCCAAGTTGACCTTTTTTCATTTGACCTTGTTCATGTTGACCTAATGATCGTGTTGACCTATTTCTGGCGTCGACCTAGTCACTGTTGACCCTATGATCCACATCCGTCGAAATATCAAATACGCCAGAATGCCGACACAAACCTGTGAAAACAAATGCAAAGGATACCAATTTCCCTTACGTCCTAGAGGATGCTGGGGACTCCAAAAGGACCATGGGGTATAGACGGGATCTGCAGGAGACATGGGCACACTATAAGACTTTGAATGGGTGTGAACTGGCTCCTCCCTCTATGCCCCTCCTCCAGACCTCAGTTAGATTCTGTGCCCAGAGAGACTGGACACACACTAGGGGAGCTCTCCTGAGTTTCTCTAAAAAGACTTTATGTTAGGTTTTTTATTTTAAGGGGGACCTGCTGGCTACAGGCTCCCTGCTCCGTGGGACTGAGGGGAGAGAAGTCAGACCTACTTCTTCTGAGTTAAGGTTCTGCTTCTTAGGCTACTGGACACCATTAGCTCCAGAGGGTTCGATCACTTGGTGCGCCTAGCTGCTTGTTCCCGGAACCACGCTGTCAACCCCTTCACAGAAGCCAGAAGAAAGAAGCCGGGTGAGTATAAAAAAATACAGAAGACTTCAGTGACGGCAGAAAACTTAAGTAACGAGGTACAGCGCAGCGGTCGCACTGCGCGCCATGCTCCCACACACAGACGGCACTTACAGGGCACAGGGGGGGCGCCCTGGGCAGCATGTTACTGGAGGATAAAACTGGCACAAGTATATATGTTATAAGTGCCTAGCCACTAAATTATAGCCCCCGCCAGTATAAATATTAAGATTTTGAGCGGGACTACAGCGTGCCAGTGAGGGGGCGTGGCTTAGCCCTCACAGCTTACCAGCGCCATTTTCTCTTCACAGGCGGCAGAGAACGCTGGGCCGGACCTCCACTCTCCTGAACAAGTAACAGGGAGCAAAACCGGGGGGGGCACAGTAATTTGGTGCTATTAACCCTTTTATGAACAGCGCAGACATCTGATATTTGTTTTCAGTATTGAAATAGGCGCTGGGGTGTGAGCTGGTAAACTCCCTCTGTGTTTCTCTAACAGGCTTCCCTGTGGGTCTGTCCCCTATAGCCAGTGTGTTTGTGCGTGTCGGTACGTGTGTGTCGACATGTCTGAGGCTGAGTGCTCCTCCCCTGAGGAAGTTGCTGGGGGCGCAGATAAGGAGTTGGGAGTGACTCTGTCGGCACCGCCGACTGCTGATTGGGTGAATGTGTTGAGTACATTGAATGCAAATGTGGCGTTGTTGACTAAAAGACTGGATAAATCCGATTCTCAGACACAAACGTGGAGAAAATCCATGGAGGACGCCTTGTTTCAGGTACAGGCCCCCTCAGGGTCACAAAAGCGTTCATTTACCCAGATGACGGATACCGACACGGACTCTGATTCCAGTGTCGACTATAGTGAGGCCAGTTTACAGAGTATTCAGTACATGATTGTGGCAATTAAAGATGTTTTACATATTTCTGAAGTGCCTGCTGTTCCAGATACAAGGGTTTGTTTGTATAAGGGAAAGAAGCCTGAGGTGACGTTTCCCCCCTCTCATGAACTGAAAGCTCTTTGTGAAAAAGCTTGGGAATCTCCTGATAAAAGATGGCAGATTCCCAAGAGAATTCTAATGGCTTATCCTTTCCCCTCTGACGATAGGGAAAAGTGGGAGTTGTCTCCCAATGTGGACAAGGCTCTATCACGGCTGTGCAGGAAGGTGGCGCTTCCGTCTCCCGACACTGCTGCCCTTAAGGACCCTGCGGATCGTAAGCAGGAAACGACCTTAAAGTCCATTTATGTCACTACGGGTGCACTGCTCAGACCTGCCAAGGCGTCGGCATGGGTGAGTAGTGCTATTGGTAAGTGGCTGATAATTTGGCATCTGACATGGATACCCTGAATAGGGATAACATTCTTTTGACTCTCGGTTATATCAGGGACGCTGCAGCTCACCTAAAGGATGCGGCGAGGGATATTGGCCTCTTGGGATCAAGGGCCAATGCCATGGCAGTCTCGGCCAGGAGAGCGCTGTGGATTCATCAATGGAATGCTGATGCCGACTCTAAGAAGGCTATGGAAGCTCTCCCATATAAAGGTAGTGTCTTGTTTGGTGACGGCCTCGCTGACCTGGTGTCTACGGCTACAGCGGGTAAGTCATCCTTTCTTCCTTATGTTCCTGCACAACAGAAAAAGACACCCCATTATCAGATGCGGTCCTTTCGGCCTAATAAATACAAAAAAGGAAGAGGGTCGTCCTTCCTTGCCTCTAAAGGTAGAGGAAGGGGAAAAAGGTTGCCGGCAGTGCCAGGCTCCCAGGACCAGAAGTCCTCCCCGGCTTCTGCCAAGTCCACTGCATGACGCTGGGGCTCCCCTACGGGAGTCCGTACCGGTGGGGGCGCGTCTCCGACTCTTCAGTCAGGTCTGGTTTCACTCGGGCCTAGATCCTTGGGTGTTACACATAGTGTCCCAAGGGTACAAACTGGAGTTTCAGGAGGTGCCCCCCCACCCACCGGTTTTTCAAATCAGCCTTGCCAGTTTCTATCCCAGAAAGAGAAGTAGTGAGTGCTGCGATACAAAAGCTGTGTCAACAGAGTGTCATTGTCACGGTACCCCCGTCTCAACGGGGGGAAGGGTTTTATTCTAGCCTCTTTGTCGTACCAAAGTCGGACGGCTCAGTCAGACCGATCCTGAACCTAAAATCCCTCAATCTGTATTTGAAAACTTTAAAGTTCAAGATGGAATCTCTTCCAGCAGTGATCTCCAGTCTAGAAGGAGGGGATTTTATGGCGTCAGTCGACATAAAAGATGCCTGCTTACATGTCCCAATCTATCCTCCGCATCAAGCTTTCCTGAGGTTTACGGTGCAGGATTGTCATTACCAATTTCAGACGTTGCCGTTTGGTCTTTCCACGGCCCCGAGGGTCTTCACCAAAGTAATGGCGGAAATGATGGTACTCCTACGCAAGCAGGGTGTCACAATTATCCCGTACTTGGATGATCTCCTGATAAAGGCGAGATCAAAGGAGCAGTTGCTAAGAAACGTGGCACTCTCCCTGACGATTCTGCAACAACATGGTTGGATTCTAAATTTGCCAAAATCGCAGTTGATTCCAACAACTCGGCTGTCTTTCCTGGGCATGATTCTGGACACAGAACTGCAGAAAGTATTTCTCCCAGCTGAAAAGGCTCTGGAAATCCAGACTATGGTCAAGGAGATTCTGAAACCGGCAAGGGTTTCGATTCATCAATGCACTCAGGTGCTGGGTAAGATGGTGGCAGCTTACGAAGCCATTCCGTTTGGCAGGTTTCATGCCTGGATATTTCAGTGGGACCTGTTGGACAAGTGGTCCGGGTCGCACATGCACCGGAAAATAAGTCTATCTTCCAGGACCAGAATATCTCTCCTGTGGTGGCTTCAAAGTTCTCACCTCCTAGAGGGACGCAGGTTCGGGATCCAGGATTGGGTCCTGCTGACCACGGATGCAAGTCTCCGAGGCTGGGGAGCAGTCACACAAGGAAGAAGTTTCCAGGGAAAATGGTCAAGCCAGGAAGCTTGTCTACACATAACGTTCTGGAATTAAGAGCCATTTACAACGGCCTTCTGCAAGCGGAACACTTTCTTCGAGGTCTACCTGTCCTGATTCAGTCGGACAACGTAACAGCGGTGGCGTACATAAACCGCCAGGGCGGAACGCAGAGCGGCGATTGCAGAGGCCACAAAAGTTCTCCGCTGGGCGGAAAAGCACGTGAGCGCTCTGTCAGCGGTCTTCCTTCCGGGCATGGACAACTGGGAAGCAGACTTCCTCAGCAGACACGATCTCCATCCAGGAGAGTGGGGTCTTCATCAAGAGGTCTTTACAGAAGTGACAAGTCTTTGGGGAATTCCTCAAATAGACATGATGGCGTCTCGCCTCAACAAGAAGCTTCCGAGGTATTGTTCCAGGTCAAGGGACCCTCAAGCCAGTGCAGTGGACACCCTGGTAACTCCGTGGGTGTTTCAGTCGGTATATGTGTTCCCTCCACTTCCGCTCATTCCAAAAGTGTTGAGGATCATAAGAAGAACAAGGGTTCAGGCGGTACTCCTCTTTCCAGATTGGCCACGGAGGGCCTGGTATCCGGATCTTCAGGAATTGCTCATAGAAGATCCTTGGCCTCTTCCTCTCAGGGAGGATCGGTTACTACAGAGGCCGTGCGTCTTCCAAGATTTACTGAGGCTGCGTTTATCGGCGTGGAGGTTGAACGCCAAATCCTAGCTCGAAAGGGTATTCCCGGGGAAGTCATCACCACTCTCCTTAAGGCTAAAAAAGAGGTCACGGTGAAGCATTATCACCGTATTTGGAGAAAGTATGTGTCTTGGTGTGAAGCCAAGAAAGCTCCTACGGAGGAGTTTCAGCTGGGTCGTTTCCTCCATTTTTTGCAGGCAGGTGTGGATGCAGGCCCGAAATTAGGTTCCATTAAAGTGCAGATTTCGGCTTTATCTATTTTCTTTCAAAAAGAATTGGCCGCCCTTCCAGAGGTTCAGACTTTCATGAAGGGAGTGCTGCACATCCATCCTCCGTTTGTGCCACCCGTGGCACCTTGACGTGGTGTTACAATTTCTTATGTCTCACTGGTTTGAACCTTTCAAAAGGTTGAGTTGACATTTCTCACTTGGAAAGTGGTCATGCTTTTGGCCTTGGCATCCGCAAGACGGATGTCGGAATTGGCGGCTTTGTCTTACAAGAGCTCCTATTTGATTTTCCATGTTGATAGAGCGGAATTGATGACTCGTCAACAATTTCTGCCGAAGGTTCTTCGTTTCACATAAATCAACCTATTGTGGTGCCTGTGGCTACGGATGCCGTGGCGATGCCAAAATCTCTCAATGTCGTAAGAGCTTTGAAAATTTATGTCGCCAGAATGGCTCCAATTAGGAAATCAGAGGCTCTGTTTGTCCTATATGCTCCCAACAAAATTGGGGCTCCTGCTTCCAAGCAGACTATTGCCCGCTGGATCTGTAATACGATTCAGCATTCCCATTGTACGGCTGGATTGCCGTTGCCGAAGTTATTGAAAGACCATTCTACCAGGAAGGTGGGCTCATCTTGGGCGGCTGCCTGAGGTGAGGAGTCTCGGCGCTTCAACTTTGCCGAGCAGCTACGTGGTCGGGTTCAAACACTTTTGCTAAGTTCTACAAGTTTGATACCCTGGCTGATGAGGACCTCATGTTTGCTCAATTGGTGCTGCAGAGTCGTCCGCACTCTCCCGCCCTGTCTGGAGCTTTGGTATAGACCCCATGGTCCTTTTGGAGTCCCCAGCATCCTCTAGGACGTAAGAGAAAATAGGATTTTAATACCTACCGGTAAATCCTTTTCTCCTAGTCCGTAGAGGATGCTGGGCGCCCGTCCCGGTGCGGACTGTTACTTGCAGTTGTATTGATAGTTGTGGTTTTCAGTTACACGAAGGTTGTGTATCGGTTCTATACAGCTTGTTGCTGTTTTTAGTTCATACTGTTAACTGGTATTGCTTGTAAACTATGTTGTACGGGGTTCTGTGGTGTGAGCTGGTGTGTTTCTCACCCTTGGTTAACAAAAAATCCTTTTCCTCGAAATGTCAGTCTCCCTGGGCACAGTTCCTATAACTGAGGTCTGGAGGAGGGGCATAGAGGGAGGAGCCAGTTCACACCCATTCAAAGTCTTATAGTGTGCCCATGCCTCCTGCGGATCCCGTCTATACCTCATGGTCCTTTTGGAGTCCCCAGCATCCTCTACGGACTAGGAGAAAAGGATTTACCGGTAGGTATTAAAATCCTATTTTTTGTACAGCCTGTATTTGCACATTTCTGAATCTCTGTCCCAGTTCTTCAGCTGATTTTCAGGTTTTTTGCGTTACATTCTAAATATACTGAGCAGTGCTTTTTAAATTAAGGGCCTAATTCAGTATGTGATGCATCAGAGATGCAATTGCATACTACCATTTCTGCAGCAGGGTACACTGTGTTCCACAGGGAAATACATCAGGGTGTAGAGATGGATCTTGATCCAGGTGCCAACAGTTTAAAGCTTTAGCTGTCCCAGGATGCATTGGGGCCTCCTCTATAATCCCGCCTCCAGGCTCTGTGAGCTCAGTTTCGAGATGGTGCCTGCAGAGCAGGCTAGTCAACGGGGGCTGCGCTGGGCAGCCCTGAACAAAAAAAAAAAAGCTTTCTAAGAAGACTTCAAGGGCCGCAGCACTGTTATATGTCACAGTGACATTCAGTGCTGCGACTCCATCACCTCCCAAGCGGCGGTGCATACTCCCGTGGCTCAGTTCCCGGGTACTTGCGGCGGAGACGCTCCAGCTCTAGGCACACGGTCGCAGATGCTCTCCTGGTTAGCGTGACTGCTACGGGGAGGAGGTAAGAGGGTACCCCAGGCGGGACCTGCTACTAAATCGCGTTCAGTTCGCAGTCTAGGGAGACGGACTGCGACACTGGCATGGACACTGTTGCGCACAGGGACCCCACTATATCTGCCAAGGCATAGGAGTACAGGTCGAGTGTACTAACACCCAGTTTAATAAGACTCCGTAGGACCAGACGGTGAGGACCAGCATAGGGGAGCCTGCACTTGACCTGTAGCCCCGGCCCACGGCGCCATCTCTGAGCAGATTTTCCCGCCCTTGAGCTGCCTTCCACTCTCCCTCACTCCCTGACTGAGACACTGGGCACCATCTTAGGTATAGCTGCGTCTGGTCTCCGGGACTGCAGGGCAAGGTCTCCCTTGTAAAGCCGCCTGTCTACAACCCTCTGGCACTCTTTCTTCATTTGATCCCACAAATGAAGATTAAGTATCATCACTCTTCTCATCCTGCTTCTCTACTACCTCTCCTCTTGATCCTTTACCCTCACAAATAAGTAAAGCTCTGTCTCTGGTGCTCATCCCTACCTTAACTAACATCTGTAATCTCTCTCTCTCTACTGGTATCTCTCTTACGTCCTAGAGGATGCTTGGGACTCCGTAAGGACCATGGGGGAATAGACGGGCTCCGCAGGAGACATGGGCACTACAAAGAAACTTTAGAATGGGTGTACACTGGCTTCTCCCTCTATGCCCCTCCTCCAGACCTCCGTTAGATCCTGTGCCCAGAGGAGACTGGGTGCTTTCAGGGGAGCTCTCCTGAGTTTCTCTGTAATAAAGAATTTTGTTAGGTTTTTTATTTTCAGGGAGTCCTGCTGGCAACAGGCTCCCTGCGCCGTGGGACTGAGGAGAGAGAGAGAAGCAGACCTACTTCAGTGTTAGGCTCTGCTTCTTAGGCTACTGGACACCATTAGCTCCAGAGGGATCGGAACGCAGGTCTCACCCTTGCCGTTCGTCCCAGAGCCACGCCGCCGTCCTCCTTGCAGAGCCGGAAGATTGAAGCCGGGTGAGTATACGAAGAAAGAAGACTTCACAGGCGGCAGAAGACTTCAGATCTTCACTGAGGTAACGCGCAGCGGTAACGCTGCGCGCCATTGCTCCCGCACACACACACAGGCACAGACGGGTGCCCCCTTGCGCCCTGGGCAGCAATAATCCTCTTGGATGGCATAAAAGGATTATTCAGCTATGGCATTATAATATACGATCCCCCGCCAGGTTTTTTTGTATTTTGAGCGGGACCAAAGCCCGCCGCTGAGGGGGCGGAGCTTGATCCCACAGCACTAACCAGCGCCATTTTCTCCACAGCACGCTGCTGAGAAGCTGGCTCCCCGGACTCTCCCCTGCTGAACACGGTGACAGAGGGCTTTGAAGGATGGGGGGGGGCACATAATTTGGCACAGTCAATATATTTATATTTCTCTATCGTCCTAAGTGGATGCTGGGGTTCCTGAAAGGACCATGGGGAATAGCGGCTCCGCAGGAGACAGGGCACAAAAGTAAAGCTTTTACAGGTCAGGTGGTGTGTACTGGCTCCTCCCCCTATGACCCTCCTCCAGACTCCAGTTAGATTTTTGTGCCCGGCCGAGAAGGGTGCAATTCTAGGTGGCTCTCATAAAGAGCTGCTTAGAGAGTTTAGCTTAGGTTTTTTATTTTACAGTGATTCCTGCTGGCAACAGGATCACTGCAACGAGGGACAGAGGGGAGAAGAAGTGAACTCACCTGCGTGCAGGATGGATTGGCTTCTTGGCTACTGGACATGAAGCTCCAGAGGGACGATCACAGGTACAGCCTGGATGGTCACCGGAGCCACGCCGCCGGCCCCCTCACAGATGCTGAAGCAAGAAGAGGTCCAGAATCGGCGGCTGAAGACTCCTGCAGTCTTCTTAAGGTAGCGCACAGCACTGCAGCTGTGCGCCATTTTCCTCTCAGCACACTTCACACGGCAGTCACTGAGGGTGCAGGGCGCTGGGGGGGGGCGCCCTGGGAGGCAAATGAAAACCTTTAAAAAGGCTAAAAATACCTCACATATAGCCCCAGAGGCTATATGGAGATATTTACCCCTGCCTAAATGTACTAAATAGCGGGAGACGAGCCCGCCGAAAAAGGGGCGGGGCCTATCTCCTCAGCACACGGCGCCATTTTCTGTCACAGCTCCGCTGGTCAGGAAGGCTCCCAGGTCTCTCCCCTGCACTGCACTACAGAAACAGGGTATAACAGAGAGGGGGGGCAGAATAAATGGCAATATATTAATATAAAAGCAGCTATAAGGGAGCACTTAATCATAAGGCTATCCCTGTCATATATAGCGCTTTTTGGTGTGTGCTGGCAGACTCTCCCTCTGTCTCCCCAAAGGGCTAGTGGGTCCTGTCTTCGTATAGAGCATTCCCTGTGTGTCTGCTGTGTGTCGGTACGTGTGTGTCGACATGTATGAGGACGTTATTGGTGTGGAGGCGGAGCAATTGCCAAATATGAGGATGTCACCTCCTAGGGGGTCGACACCAGAATGGATGCCTTTATTTGTGGAATTACGGGATAGCGTCAACTCGCTTAAGCAGTCGTTTGCCGACATGAGGCGGCCGGACACTCAATTAGTGTCTGTCCAGGCGCCTCAAACACCGTCAGGGGCTGTAAAACGTCCCTTGCCTCAGTCGGTCGACACAGACCCAGACACAGGCACTGATTCCGGTGGTGAAGGTGACGAATCAACCGTATTTTCCAGTAGGGCCACACGTTATATGATTTTGGCAATAAAGGAGATGTTACATTTAGCTGATACTACAGGTACCACTAAACAGGGTATTATGTGGGGTGTGAAAAAACTACCAGTAGTTTTTACCGAATCAGAAGAATTAAATGACGTGTGTGATGAAGCGTGGGGTGCCCCGATAAAAAACTGCTAATTTCAAAGAAGTTATTGGCTTTATACCCTTTCCCGCCAGAGGTTAGGGAGCGCTGGGAAACACCTCCTAGGGTGGACAAAGCGCTAACACGCTTATCAAAACAAGTGGCGTTACCCTCTCCTGAGACGGACGCACTTAAAGATCCATCAGATAGGAGGATGGAAAATATCCAAAAAGGTATATACACACATGCAGGTGTTATACTACGACCAGCTATTGCGACTGCCTGGATGTGCAGTGCTGGGGTAGTTTGGTCAGAGTCCCTGATCAAAAATATTGATACCCTGGACAGGGACAATATTTTACTGTCGTTAGAACAAATAAAGGATGCATTTCTTTATATGCGTGATGCACAGAGAGATATCTGCACACTGGCATCACGGGTAAGTGCTATGTCCATTTCGGCCAGAAGAGCTTTATGGACACGACAGTGGACAGGCGATGCGTAGAGGAGTTATTTGAGGTCGGTCTATCGGATTTGGTGGCCACGGCTACGGCCGAGAAATCCACCTTTCTACCTCAAGTCACTCCCCAACAGAAAAAGGCACCGACCTTTCAACCGCAGCCCTTTCGTTCCTTTAAAAATAAGAGAGCAAAGGGCTATTCATATCTGCCACGAGGCAGAGGACGAGGGAAGAGACAGCAACAGGCAGCTCCTTCCCAGGAACAGAAGCCCTCCCCGGCTTCTACAAAAGCCTCAGCATGACGCTGGGGCTTCGCAAGCGGACTCGGGGGCGGTAGGCGGTCGTCTCAAAAATTACAGCGCGCAGTGGGCTCACTCGCAGGTAAATCCCTGGATCCTGCAGATAATATCTCAGGGGTACAGGTTGAAATTAGAGACAGAGCCACCTCGCCGTTTCCTGAAGTCTGCTTTACCAACGTCCCCCTCAGAAAGGGAGACGGTTTTGGAAGCCATTCACAAGCTGTATTCTCAGCAGGTGATAGTCAAGGTACCTCTTCTACAACAAGGGAAGGGGTATTATTCCACTCTATTTGTGGTACCGAAGCCGGATGGCTCGGTAAGGCCTATTCTAAATCTGAAGTCCTTGAACCTATACATAAAGAAGTTCAAGTTCAAGATGGAGTCACTCAGAGCAGTGATAGCGAACCTGGAAGAAGGGGACTTTATGGTATCCTTGGACATCAAGGATGCGTATCTCCACGTTCCAATTACCCCTCACACCAGGGGTACCTCAGGTTCGTTGTACAAAACTGTCACTATCAGTTTCAGACGCTGCCGTTTGGTTTGTCCACGGCACCTCGGGTCTTTACAAAGGTAATGGCCGAGATAATATTTCTTCTTCGAAGAAAAGGCGTATTAATTATCCCATACTTGGACGATCTCCTAATAAGGGCAAGGTCCAGAGAACAGCTAGAGATGGGTTTAGCACTATCTCAAGAGGTGCTAAAGCAGCACGGATGGATTCTGAATATTCCAAAATCCCAATTAATGCCGACAACTCGTCTGCTGTTCCTGGGGATGATTCTGGACACAGTTCAGAAAAAGGTTTTTCTTCCCGAAGAAAAAGCCAAGGAGTTATCTGACCTGGTCAGGAACCTCCTAAAACCAGGAAAGGTGTCTGTACATCAATGCACAAGAGTCCTGGGAAAAAAATGGTAGCTTCTTACGAAGCAATCCCTTTCGGCAGATTCCATGCAAAGGGATCTGTTGGACAAATGGTCAGGGTCGCATCTTCAGATGCACCTGCGGATAACCCTGTCGCCGAGGACAAGGGTATCCCTTCTGTGGTGGTTGCAGGAGGCTCATCTATTGGAGGGCCGCAGATTCGGCATACAGGATTGGATCCTGGTGACCACGGATGCCAGCCTGAGAGGCTGGGGAGCAGTCACACAGGGAAGAAATTTCCAGGGAGTGTGGTCGAGCCTGAAAAAGTCTCTTCACATAAGCATTCTGGAACTAAGAGCAATCTACAATGCTCTAAGCCAGGCGGAACCTCTGCTTCAAGGAAGACCGGTGTTGATCCAGTCGGACAACATCACGGCAGTCGCCCATGTAAACAGACAGGGCGGCACAAGAAGCAGGAGGGAAATGGCAGAAGCTGCCAGGATCCTTCGCTGGGCGGAGAATCACGTGATAGCACTGTCAGCAGTATTCATCCCGGGCGTGGACAACTGGGAAGCAGACTTCCTCAGCAGACACGACCTTCACCCGGGAGAGTGGGGACTTCATCCAGAAGTTTTCCACATGCTATTAAACCGTTGGGTAAAACCAATGGTGGACATGATGGCGTCTCGCCTCAACAAAACACTGGACAGGTATTGCGCCAGGTCAAGAGATCCGCAGGCAATAGCTGTGGACGCGCTGGTAACACCTTGGGTGTACCAGTCGGTATATGTGTTTCCTCCTCTGCCTCTCATACCAAAGGTATTGAGGATTATACGGCAAAGAGGAGTAAGACTAGTGGCTCCGGATTGGCCAAGAAGGACTTGGTACCCGGAACTTCAAGAGATGGTCACGGACGATCCGTGGCATCTACTTCTGAGAAGGGACCTGCTTCAGCAGGGTCCTTGTCTTTTTCAAGACTTACCGCGGCTGCGTTTGACGGCATGGCGTTGAATGCCAGATCCTAAAAGGAAAAGGCATTCCAGAAGAAGTCATTCCTACCTTGATAAAGGCAAGGAAGGAAGTCACCGCGAAGCATTATCGCCGTATTTGGCGAAAATATGTTGCGTGGTGCGAGCAGCGGAGTGCTCCGATGGAGGAATTTCAACTGGGTTGTTTTCCTACATTTCCTGCAATCAGGATTGTCTATGGGTCTCAAATTGGGATCTATTAAGGTTCAAATTTCGGCCCTATCAATATTCTTCCACAAAGAATTGGCCTCAGTCCCTGAGGTCCAGATTTTTATCAAAGGAGTACTGCATATACAGCCTCCTGTGGTGCCTAAGGTGGCACCGTGGGATCTAAATGTAGTTTTAGATTTCCTCAAATCCAATTGGTTTGAACCACTAAAGAATGTGGATTTGAAATATCTCACATGGAAAGTGACTATGTTACTGGCCCTGGCTTCGGCCGGGAGAGTATCTGAACTGGCGGCTTTGTCTTATAAAAGCCCTTATTTAATTTTCCATTCGACATAGGGCAGAGCTGCGGACGCGTCCGCATTTTCTCCCTAAGGTGGTATCGGCGTTTCACCTGAACCAGCCTATTGTAGTGCCTGCGGCTACAGACGACTTGAAGGACTCCAAGTTGTTGGACGTTGTCAGAGCCTTAAAAATATACATTTAAAGGACGGCTGGAGTCAGAAAATCTGACTCGCTGTTTATACTGTATGCACCCAACAAGTTGGGTGCACCTGCTTCTAAGCAGTCGATTGCTCGTTGGTTTTGTAACAAAATTCAACTTGTACATTCTGTGGCAGGCCTGCCACAGCCTAAATCTGTTAAGGCCCATTCCGCAAGGAAGGTGGGCTCATCTTGGGCGGCTGCCCGAGGGGTCTCGGCATTACAACTCTGCCGAGCAGCTACGTGGTCAGGGGAGAACACGTTTGTAAATTTTTACAAATTTGATACCCTGGCAAAGGAGGACCTGGAGTTCTCTCATTCGGTGCTGCAGAGTCATCCGCACTCTCCCGCCCGTTTGGGAGCTTTGGTATAATCCCCATGGTCCTTTCAGGAACCCCAGCATCCACTTAGGACGATAGAGAAAATAAGAATTTACTTACCGATAATTCTATTTCTCGGAGTCCGTAGTGGATGCTGGGCGCCCATCCCAAGTGCGGATTATCTGCAATACTTGTACATAGTTATTGTTAACTAATTCGGGTTATTGTTTAGGAAGCCATCTTTCAGAGGCTCCTCTGTTATCATACTGTTAACTGGGTTTAGATCACAAGTTGTACGGTGTGATTGGTGTGGCTGGTATGAGTCTTACCCGGGATTCAAAATCCTCCCTTATTGTGTACGCTCGTCCGGGCACAGTACCTAACTGGAGTCTGGAGGAGGGTCATAGGGGGAGGAGCCAGTACACACCACCTGACCTGTAAAAGCTTTACTTTTGTGCCCTGTCTCCTGCGGAGCCGCTATTCCCCATGGTCCTTTCAGGAACCCCAGCATCCACTACGGACTCCGAGAAATAGAATTATCGGTAAGTAAATTCTTATTATAAAACAAAAAAGCGCTGTATATAGCTGGGACTTGTGTTTCCAGGGTCATTGGCGCTGGGTGTGTGCTGGCATACTCTCTCTCAGTTCCCCCAACAGGGCCCTTTGGAGAGACAATCTCCAGATTAGAGATTTCCCTGAGTGTGTGGGGTGTCGGTACGCGTGTGTCGGCATGTCTGAAGCGGAAGGCTCTTCTAGGGAGGAGGTGGAGCAAATGAGTGTGGTGTCTCCGTCGGCAACGCCGACACCTGATTGGTTGGATATGTGGATTGTTTTAAATGCAAATGTGAATTTATTACACAAATGGTTGGACAAAGCGGAGTCCAGGGAAAATACAGGGAGTCAATCCCTGCCTTTCACTATGTCACAGGGCCCTTCTGGGTCTCATAAGCGCCCACTATCCCAAGTAGCAGACACTGATACCGACACAGATTCTGACTCCAGTGTCGACTTTGATGATGCGAGGTTGCAGCCGAGATTGGCAAAAAGTATTCATTATATGATTATTGCAATAAAAGATGTGTTGCATATCACGGATGACCCCTCGGTCCCGGACACAAGGGTGTGCATGTATAAGGAAAAGAAACCTGAGGTTACTTTCCCCCTTCACATGAGGTAAATGAGTTGTTTGAAAGGGCTTGGGTAACTCCAGACAAGAAACTGCAGATTCCCAAAAGGATTCTTATGGCGTATCCTTTCCCGGCTAAGGACAGGATACGGTGAGAATCCTCTCCCAGGGTGGACAAAGCGTTGACGCGCTTACCCAAAAAGGTGGCGCTGCCGTCTCAGGATACCGCAACCCTCAAGGATCCTCTGGATCGCAGGCAAGAGACTACGTTGAAGTCAATTTACACACATACTGGTACATTACTCAGACCGGCGATGCTTGGGTTTGTAGCGCTGTAGCAGCATGGACAGATACCTTGTCTGCTGAAATTGATACACTGGATAAGGATACCATTTTATTGACCTTGGGTCATATTAAGGATGCTGTCCTGTATATGAGAGATGCTCAGAGAGACGTTGGCCTACTTGGTGCCAGAGCCAACGCCATGGCGATTTCTGCTAGGCGAGCCCTGTGGTCCCGACAATGGACGGGTGATGCCAACTCAAAGAAGCATATGGAGGTTTTGCCTTACAAGGGTGAGGAATTATTTGGGGAAGGTCTCACGGACCTGGTTTCCACAGCTACTGCAGGTAAATCCACTTTTTACCTTATGTTTCCTCACAGCCAAAGAAAACGCCACATTATCAGATGCAGTCCTTTCGGTAGCATAAATCCAAGAGAGTACGGGGATCTTCCTTTCTCGCCAGAGGTAAGGGCAGGGGGAAAAAGCTGCCAACTACAGCGAGTTCCCAGGAACAGAAGTCCTCCCCGGCTTCTACTAAATCCACCGCATGACACTGGGGCTCCGCTGAGGGAGTCCGCCCCAGTGGGGGCACGTCTTCGACTTTTCAGCCACGTCTGGATTCAATCACAGGTGGATCCCTGGGCAATAGACATTGTTTCCCAGGGTTACAAGCTGGAATTCGAAGAGGTGCCTCCTCGCCGGTTTTTCAAATCGGCCCTACCAGCTTCTTCCCCGGAGACGGAAGTAGTTTTAAATGCAATTCAAAAACTGTGTCTTCAACAAGTGGTGGTCAAAGTTCCCCTGCTTCAACAGGGGACGGGGTACTACTCAACCCTGTTTGTGGTACCGAAACCGGACGGTTCGGTCAGACCCATTCTGAATTTAAAATCCTTAAACCTATACTTGAAAAGGTTCAAATTCAAGATGGAATCGCTCAAAGCGGTCATCGCCAGCCTGGAGGGGGGGGATTATATGGTGTCACTGGGCATAGAGGATGCATACCTTCATGTCCCCATATATCCTCCTCATCAGGTGTTCCTGAGATTTGCTGTACAGGATTGTCATTACCAATTTCAGACATTACCGTTTGGGCTTTCCACGGCCCCGAGGATTTTCACCAAGGTAATGGCGGAAATGATGGTGCTCCTGTGCAAGCAGGGTGTCACAATTATCCCGTACTTGGACGATCTAATAAAAGAGAGATCGAGGGAACAGTTGCTGAACCGCGTATCACTCTCCCTGAGGGTGTTGCAACAGCACGGCTGGATTCTCAATCTACCAAAGTTACAGTTGGTTCCAACGACCCGTTTGCCTTTCTTAGGCATGATTCTGGATACGGAACGAAAAAGGGTTTTTCTCCCGATGGAAAAGGCCCAGGAACTCCAGAACGTGGTCAGGGACCTGTTAAAGCCAAAAAGGGTGTCGGTCCATCAATGCACTCGAGTTCTGGGAAAGATGGTGGCGTCTTACGAGGCCATTCAATTCGGCAGGTTCCATGCGAGGACCTTTCAGTGGGACCTTCTGGACAAGTGGTCCGGGTCACATCTACATATTCATCAGATGATCAGCCTGTCCCCCAGGGCCAGGGTATCTCTCTTGTGGTGGCTGCAGAGTGCTCACCTTCTAGAGGGTCGCAGGTTTGGCATTCAGGACTGGGTTCTGGTGACCACGGACGCAAGCCTCCGAGGCTGGGGAGCAGTCACACAGGGAAGAAACTTCCAGGGTCTGTGGTCAAGCCAGGAGGCTTGTATACACATCAACGTACTGGAATTGAGGGCCATATACAACGGCCTACGTCAAGCGGAGAGTTTTCTTCGCGACCTACCGGTTCTGATTCAGTCAGACAACGTCACGGCTGTGGCTCATGTAAACCGCCAAGGCGGGACAAGGAGCAGAGTGGCAATGGCTGAAGCCACCAGAATTCTTCGCTGGGCGGAAAATCATGTAAGCGCTCTGACAGCAGTCTTCATTCCGGGAGTGGACAACTGGAAAGCAGACTTCCTCAGCAGACACGATCTCAATCCAGGAGAGTGGGGACTTCATCAAGAAGTCTTGGCAGAGATTGCAAGTCAGTGGGGACTGCCGCAAATAGACATGATGGTGTCACGCCTCAACAAAATGCTCCCGAGGTATTGTGCCAGGTCAAGGGACCCTCAGGCGGTAGCAGTGGACGCCCTGGTGACTGCGTGGGTGTTTCAGTCGGTCTATGTGTTCCCTCCTCTTCCTCTCATCTCAAAAATATTGAGAATCATAAGACGAAAAGGAGTACAGGCAATTCTCATGGTTCCAGATTGGCCTCGAAGGGCCTGGTATTCGGAGCTGCAGGAAATGCTCACAGAAGATCCGTGGCCTTTTCCTCTCAGAGAGGACCTGTTGCAACAGGGGCCCTGTCTGTTCCAAGACTTACCGCGGCTGCGTTTGACGGCATGGCGGTTGAACGCCAGATCCTAGCTGAAAAGGGCATTCCGGACGAGGTCATTCCTACTCTGATAAGGGCTAGGAAGGAGATGACAGCGAAACATTATCACCGTATCTGGAGGAAGTATGTGTCTTGGTGTGAGACCAAGAATGCTCCTTCAGTAGAATTCCATCTAGGCCGTTTTCTCCACTTCCTATAGACTGGAGTGAATTTGGGCCTAAAATTAGGTTCCATTAAGGTACAGATTTCGTCCCTGTCTATTTTCTTTCAGAAGGAATTGGCTTCTCTACCAGAAGTCCAGACTTTTGTGAAGGGAGTGCTGCATATCCAGCCTCCTTTTGTGCCCCCAGTGGCACCATGGGACCTTAACGTGATGTTACAGTTCCTTAAGTCTCATTGGTTTGAGCCTCTTCAAACCGTGGAATTAAAATATCTCACTTGGAAAGTGGTTATGTTGTTGGCCTTGGCGTCTGCAAGGCGAGTGTCTGAGTTGGCGGCTTTGTCTTACAAAAGCCCCTATCTGATTTTCCATGTGGACAGAGCTGAGTTGCGAACTCGTCCTCAATTTTTGCCTAAGGTGGTTTCCTCTTTTCATATGAACCAACCTATTGTGGTGCCTGTGGCTACAAGGGACCTGGCCGAGTCCCTTGATGTGGTCAGGGCTTAGAAAATTTATGTAGCCAGAACGGCTAGGGTTAGGAAGACAGTCTCTTTTTGTCCTGTATGCAGCCAACAAGGTTGGCGCTCCTGCTTCTAAGCAGACTATTGCTCGCTGGATCTGTAACACGATTCAGCAGGCTCATTCTACGGCTGGATTGCCGTTACCTAATTCGGTGAAGGCCCATACCACTAGGAAGGTGGTATCTTCTTGGGCGGCTGCCCGAGGCGTCTCGGCATTACAGCTTTGCCGAGCGGCGACTTGGTCGGGTTCAAACACTTTTGCTAAATTCTACAAGTTTGATACCCTGGCTGAGGAGGACCTCATGTTTGCTCAATCGGTGCTGCAGAGTCATCTGCACTCTCCCGCCCGTTTGGGAGCTTTGGTATAATCCCCATGGTCCTTATGGAGTCCCCAGCATCCTCTAGGACGTAAGAGAAAATAAGATTTTAAACCTACCGGTAAATCTTTTTCTCCTAGTCCGTAGAGGATGCTGGGCGCCCGTCCCAGTGCGGACAACATTCTGCAAGACTTGTATATAGTTTTTTGCTTTCATATGGGTTATGTTACAGTTTTGTTCAGTCTTGGACTGATGCTGTTCTGTTTCATACTGTTGACTGGTTCGTATATTCCAGGTCATATAGTGTGGATGGTGTGGGCTGGTGTGAATCTTGCCCTTGGATTAACAAAATCCTTTCCTCGTACTGTCCGTCTCCTCTGGGCACAGTTTCTCTAACTGAGGTCTGGAGGAGGGACATAGAGGGAGGAGCCAGTGCACACCCATTCTAAAGTTTCTTTGTAGTGCCCATGTCTCTTGCGGAGCCCGTCTATTCCCACATGGTCCTTACGGAGTCCCCAGCATCCTCTACGGACTAGGAGAAAAAGATTTACCGGTAGGTTTAAAATCTTATTTTTTCCTTCACTCTTCAAGCATGCAGTGATTACTCCCATTTTAAAAAAACAAAGTTCTGACCCTAATGCTCTCTCAAACTACAGCCCTATCTCTCAGCTCCCTTGTCTCTATAAGCTACTTGAGAGACTTGCCTACACTCGACTCACACACTTTCTTAACTCATACACTTTGTTGGACCCACTTCAGTCAGGCTTCCGTTCCCAACATTCCACAGAGACAGCACTGACTAAAGTGGTTAATGATTTGGTCACTACGAAGTCTAAAGGCCACTACTCACTACTTATTCTTCTAGATCTATCTGCTGCATTTGACACTAGGCCACTCTCTTCTCATACAGACACTACAATCCCTAGGTCTTAAAGACACAGCCCTTTCTTGGTTCCTATCCTACCTATCTAATCGCTCCTTCAGTGTTCGCTTCTCTGAATCTACCTCCTCTTCGCTACCTCTTTCAGTTGAAGTACCGCAAGACTCAGTCTTGGGTCCTCTGCTTTTCTCTATCTATACCTCATCTCTTGGTAAACTAATCAGCTCTTTTGGTTTTCAGTATCATCTGTATGCAGATGATACTCAAATCTACCTATCCTCCCCTGACTTGTCCCTATCTGTACTGGACCGTGTCACTGAATGCCTTTCTGCCATTTCATCCTGGATGAATCTCGCCACCTCAAACTGAATATTTCAAAGACAGAGTTAATTATATTTCCACCGGCCAATAGTAGGTACCAACCTGATATCTCTATCACTGTTGAAAACTCGACTATCTACCCTACCCCACAAGCTCGCTGCCTAGGTGTCATCCAATCTGTCTCAAGATCATGTTACATGCATCTAAAAAACATCCAAAATACGACCATACACAAGACACTGCTAAAACTCTAATCCACGCTCTCATCTCCCGCATTGATTATTGCAATAGTCTCCTAACTGGTCTTCCCAAAACGAGACTCTCACCACTACAATCCATTCTGAATGCAGCGGCGAGGCTTACCTTCCTCGCTAGACGTTCATCGTCTGCAGATCCACTCTGTCAGTCCCCCCATTGGTTACCTGTACTCTACCGCATTCAATATAAAATACTTTTACTCACACACAAGACCATTAACCAAACTAAACCAACGTACATCACTTCGCTTATCTCAAAATATCTCCCAACCCGACCTCTTCGCTCTTCACAAGACCTGCGCCTCTCATCCACACTCATTACTCGCGCCCACTCACGATTGCAGGACTTTCATCGGGCTGCACCCACTCTGTGGAATGCCCTACCACGCACAATAAGACTCTCCTCTAGTCTCCAAACCTTCAAGCGTTCCCTGAAAACTCACCTCTTTAGGCAAGCATATCAAATTCCAGAACCGCCCATATAACTTTCATAAACCTTCCTATCAAATTGCGTCCACTCTGTACAGTCCACACATATCCTCACATGTCTTCTCATTCTATGCAATAGATAGCACCTTTCCTTGTGTACACATGCCTATTTCTCTATAGATTGTAAGCCTGCGAACAGGGCCTTCCTACCTCTATGACTGACTGTTATCACCCAGTTTGTTATTATTTCAAATTGTAAAGTGCAACGGAATTTGCTGCGCTATATAAGAAACTCACAGAGTAGACATGATTCTGCACCAGTTCTGAAGGTTCAAAAGAAATAGTAATAATAATAATAATAAAGTACCAGAATAGCGTATAATATTTTTTGCAAGAATGATTCGTATTTTTGATATATAGGTCTGGTGGTGCACCCAGAGTCAGAGACAAACTTGGAAGAAAACGATTTACAGAAGACTCTTGTGTGGGTGCACTCTTATTTTGATTTGTTTATATGAAGATATTAAAACATAACTTTTTATTATCTCATTATTTTAAGAAAAAATCCACACATATAGTCCACCACAATTAATCAACGAAGTGTATTAGTACACACATAAGAAACTGTTAATAAATAAAGAAATAATACAACGCTGTGACTTTATAAATACTTACAGTAAGTATTCTACATGTCTTTATACAGACAGCGTTAGTTAAGAAAAAGTGTACCTGTTACAGAATATATTGTACGAGTATTCTGATATATACTTCCTATATAATATTTCTGCTGCGGGGTACACTGTGCTCCACAAGGATTAACATCGGGGTGTAGAGTAGGATCTTGATCCGAGGCACCAACCGGCTCAAAGCTTTTGACTGTTCCCAAGATGCTCAGTGCCGCCTCCTCTATAACCCTGCCTCCATGCACAGTGAGCTCAGTTTGTAAGTTGGTGCCATGCAGTAAGCAGGCACTTAACAGGGGGCTGCCTCAGGCAGCCTATTCATAGCTTTATTTTAAAGAAAGAAGAAGATTCTTATACATCTATCAAGGGCTGCAGCAGACAAAGTCTTTATAGACGTTTCTGGTTGCAGCTCCGGCACCCCCAGCGGCGCTGTATACTCTCGCGCCCTGGTTGCCGGGTCACTGCAGCGGAGGCGCCGGTTTCTTCACAGAGGCCAGTCACACTAACGCCACCGTCCTCCCGGATCGTGGGGCCGCAGATAAGGGGGAGGTAAAGGGCTTCTGTGTCCGCACTTTACCATGATCCGGCGCGGCCGTAGACACTGAGTACTGGGCAGCCGCTCCATTAGCCACCAGGGACAGTTAAGAAGCACAGGTCTGGGGGGTTTTCTACTATATTAACCCCGTTTGTTACTGGCCGCAGCGCCCGGTGGGGATGCCAGCAAGGGGAGCAGGTTGGACCTGAGGCCCCTCCCCCTGGAGCTGCATATCTCTCCCTCACTCCTGACCAGCGGCCATCACAGATTGAGCTGAGCTGTTTCTAGGACTGCTGGGGCAAATCCTCCTCTGTAGAACTGCCCGATTGCCAGTGCTGTGCTTCTTACAGGACACTTACCTAATCTGTCCCAGTGACAGGTAGAATACTTAAGAAAGAGTGCAAACATTCAGGGTTGTGTGGTGCAAACACCCTGCGATATACATCCAGTGTTTACGGTGCTTTGATATATCTATTGTTAACACATAGCCATACTAAGTATTACTGTGAAGTCCAGTGCAGTTTTATGGTGCATAATTTCTGCATGGTACGCTTGTGACTATATATGTGTGTGCATGTAGCTGCTGCGTTGTAACCTTATTGCAGGGTATTTCACTCAGTGGGCTATTCCTATATTGCTATACCTGAAGGGGCCAAGTGTTTCAGGTTTTCTCTGTTTAATATAGGATTGAATCACAAGATATACTGGCAGTGTATTTTTACTTGTGATTTATAGTCACCATATAGTTTATATCTCTTGAACTCCCGGTACGTAAGCTATCATAGGCTTTCCTGAGAGTTCTTGCTAGATATAGTGCTGCTACACTTTGTACCAGGTTGCCCAATATTGTGCACATAGGAGGTAATTCCAAGTTGATCGCAAGTTGAATTTTTAGCAGTTGGGCAAAACCATGTGCACTGCAGGGGGGGCAGATATAACGTGCAGAGAGAGTTAGATTTGGGTGAGTTATTTTGTTTCTGTGCAGGGTAAATACTGGCTGCTTTATTTTTACACTGCAATTTAGATTGCAGATTGAACTCACCACACCCAAATCAAACTCTCTCTGCAAATGTTATATCTGCCTCCCCTGCAGTACACATGGTTTTGCCCAACTGCTAAAAAATTTCCTGCTACGATCAACTTGGAATTACCCATCTAGTTATGTCAGCTACACGTGGCAACGACACTGGGGCTTCTCCCACACTGTGTGGTAGTGAGGCCGCGGACGTTACGGATGATATGGCAGCTGAGAGTTCAGGTTCAGGGGGTTCCTTACTCCACAGTGGGTCAGTAGCACCTGGGGCATCCCAAGACCCACCTTGGGCTACATTTTCCACATTGTTAAACACGCTTGTAACTAAACTGACGCCCCCTGTGGGACCACCTGTGCCACTGCAACAGTTTATGGCCGCTGCTGTTAACCCGTCATGGGCGAATCAGCTTTCCACTCAGTTACAGCATTTGAACCGGTCTATGACTAAATCTAAGTGTCACTCTCACCCGCCTAAGACTAAGTCGTCTTCTAAACTGGCCATTACCTCCTCCCAATCCACCGCTATTTCAGACACGTCCTCTGATGAGGACGGTGCATATACTGACCCCACAGACACGGACACTGATGTTTCTGATGGGGAAGGGAAGTCATTGGTGGATGTCCCGGATTTGATTGAGGCAATCAGGCTCATTTTTCAGGTGTCTGATGATCCTGAACCTGAGGCTGTCTCCAAGAAACCGGATAGGTTTAATTGTAAGAAGGTGGTTAAACAAGTTTTACCTCATTCTGAACACCTGGTTGACATAAGTCAGGAATCTTGGGAAAATCCGGGGACAAAATTCACACCAAATAAGAGACTGTTGGCTCGCTATCCTCTCTCTGCGGGGGGTCTGTAAAAATTGGGAAACCCCTCCGCCTGTAGATTCTCGTGTGGCGCGTATGGTTGTTTCCTCTGCTCTGCCAGCAACTACCATCACCTCTCTAAAGGTACCGATGGATCGATGTGTGGAGGACTGTTTACAAGCGATTTAAACCCTAACGGGGGCTGTGCATAGGCCAACGATTGCAGCGACATGGGCTGCTGAAGCTGTTGAGGCATGGGCTCAGGAACTTGAGGCGGAACTGCCTTCCAATGCATCTGAGCATGCTCAACAATGTCTCTCGTATATTGCCACGGCTTCTCTGTACCTTAAGGAGGCGGCCTCCGATGCCGGGGTGCTCGCGGCCAATGCTGCTACTACGTCAGTATTGGCCAGATGTATCCTTTGGTTGAGATCCGGGTGGGTGGATGTGGATTCCAAGAAAACCCTGAAGGTGCTTTCTTTCAAGTGAGACATTTTCTTTGGAGAAGACCTCAATAAGATTGTGGCTGATCTGGCTACTGCTAAAACAACTTGCCTACCTAGTACGGCTCCTTCCACGCAGAAGGCTAAAAGTACTTTCCGTCAGCCCTTTCGTCCTCCAGGAAAAGCAAAAGGTCAGGCGTACCCAAAGCAAACTCATGCTTCCAGGCCTGCCAAGCCCAGACCGAAGCGTGCCTGGGCCGCCCGTCAGCCAGCTTACAAAACTGACAAGCCTGCCGCATGACGGGGTGGGCCTCCCTCTTGGGGATCCCAGGGTGGGGGGCCGACTTATAGGTGTTGCCCAGGAATGGTTGAAGACCACTTCAGATACCTGGGTGAGGGAAGTCGTCGCTCGAGGTTACATCATACCCTTCAAGAATCGTCCACCTCATCGATTTTGCCTGACAGATGTGCCTCTGGATCCGGCAAAAGCAAACACATTGCACTCGGTGGTACATTCCCTCCTGACCACAGGAGTGGTAGTACAGGTGCCTCTGGCTCAGAGAGGCAAGGGGTACTATTCACCGCTGTTTTTAGTCCCAAAACCGAACGGGTCCTCGCGGCCCATTCTCAATCTGAAGTCCTTGAACAAGCATGTGCGGATCTCCAAGTTTCGTATGGAAACACTGCTCTCTATTGTTCTGGCCTTGGAGCCTGGGAATTATATGGTCTCCCTGGACATACAGGATACCTACCTACGTATTCCTATTGTGGTATCTCATCAGCAGTACCTGAGGTTTGCGGTGGGCAACCTTCATTACCAATTTCGGGCGTTACCCTATGGTTTGACAACGGCTCCCCGAGTTTTCACCAAAGTTATGGCGGTCACGATGGCTACACTCCGCCGTCAAGGGGTCAGGATCCTACAGTACTTGGACGATTTGTTGATCCTGGCAAATTCCCCAGAACTTCTCCTGAGTCATCTCGATCTGACGGTCCAGTGCATGAAAGCCCACGGGTGGCTGATCAACTAGAAAAAGTCCTCCCTGGTTCCTGCTCGGAGCATGTTACATCTGGGAGCGTTATTGGACACTCACAACCAATGGTTGTTTCTGTCTCAGGAGAAGGTCCTGAAGCTTCAGGACAGGATATCTTGTCCGCGAGTGTCAATTCATTCGGCAATGCAAGTACTGGGTCTCATGGTATCGGCCTTCGACCTGGTGGAGTATGCTCAGTCCCACTCTCTCCCTCTCCAGAATTTAATTCTGACCAAGTGGGACGGCCTGCCTCACTGGATCAGATCTCACATGATCTCATTGTCTCCGGAGGTCTGCCTGTCACTGAGCTGGTGGCTACAGTACCAACAATTGAGCAGGGGCCGTCCCTTCTGGATATCCGACTAGGTCCTTCTGACGATGGATGCCAGTCTGAGAGGTTGGGGCGCGGTGTTGGAACAGCAGTTTCTTTAGGGTTAATGGACCAAGGAGGAGTCTCTGCTCCCGATCAATATTCTGGAACTGCGGCCAGTTTCACTGCGTTGACAGTGGCCCAGCATCTAATACAGAACAGACATGTTCAGGTACAGTTGGACAACGCCACCATGGTGGCGTACATAAATCATTAAGGCGTCACTTGAAACCACATGGCACTGAGGGAAGTATCACGGATTCTTCAGTGGGCAGAACGCCACCTGCCGGCCATATCCGCAGTGTTCATTCCGGGCGTTCTGAACTGGGAAGCGGACTATCTCAGTCATCAGGACGTACACGCCGGAGAGTGGAGCCTCCATTCGGAGGTGTTTCAACTTCTGGTGGACACGTGGGGCCTTCCGGATGTGGATCTGATGGTGTCTCGACACAATCACAAGGTTCCGGTCTTCGGAACAAGAACAAGGGATCCTCAGGCTGCGTTCGTGGATGCTCTGGCAATTCCATGGTACTTTCAGCTGCCATATGTGTTCCCTCCGGTGTCTCTCCTGCCCAGAGTAATACGGAAATTCAAGCAAGAGGGAGGAAACCTGCTTCTGGTCGCTCCAGCATGGCCCAGACGGCACTGGTTCTCTGATCTACTGGGGGAAGTCGTCGCTCTGATCTCTCCTGCGATTCTCCTCTTTTACTTCCACAACGACCAGTCCTCCTCATTCAGGGCCCTTGTGTTTACTATGATTTGGCCTGTCTGGCTTTGACGGCATGGCTCTTGAAGCTTCCGTCCTGAGGGCCAAGGGTTTTTCTGAGGCGGTCGTTCAAACTATGTTGAAGGCCCGTAAGCCGTTTTCTGCTCAGATCTATCATAGGGTCTGGAATGCTTACTTTACTTGGTGTGCGTCTCACAATCATGACGTTTTCAAGTTTAGTATGGCCAAACTATTGGCCTTCCTACAACAGGGCCTGGACTTAGGCCTCCGTCTGGCCTCCCTTAAGGTTCACATCTCTGCCTTGTCGGTTTGGTTTCAGAGGAAAATTGCTACCCTACCTGATGTCCATACATTCACTCAGGGTGTGTTGCGGATTCAGTTCCCTTATGTGCCACCTGTGGCCCCTTGGGACTTGTCGGTGGTTTTTGAGGCCTTGCAAGAGTCTCCGTTTGAGCCTTTTGCCTCTGCTGACCTTAAGTGGCTTTCCCTTAAGGTCCTATTCTTGCTGGCGCTTGCTTCAGCTAGAAGGGTTTCGGACTTGGGTGCCTTATCCTGTAAGTGTCCCTATTTGATTTTATACCTTGACCGGGCGGTTCTTAGAACGCGGCCAGGTTATTTACCTAAGATGGTGTCTTCCTTCCATCTTAACCAGGAAATTGTGGTTCCGGCCTTTCATTCTCCTGATTTGTCCTCCAAAGAGCGGTCTTTGGATGTGGTACGGGCTCTCCGTATCTATGAAGAGAATTTCCTCTATTAAGAATCTCTTTTTGTGGTTTGGTTTTCACAAACGTGGCTGGCCTGCTTCCAAGCAGACTTTGGCCAGATGGATTAGAATGGTGATTGCACATGCTTATGTACAGGCTGGTCGTCCAGTTCCTGCTACCATTAAAGCCCATTCTACTTGGTTGGTTGGACCATCTTGGGCGGCCCACCGTGGTGCGACCCTTGAACAATTATGCAAGGCGGCGACATGGTACTCAGGGAATACGTTTATAAGGTTCTGTGCCTTCGATACCGCCGCTTCCCAGGATGCTTCCTTTGAACACCAGGTTCTTGTGCCCACTACAGTGCATCCCCTCCCATATGGAACTGCTTTAGGACATCTCCGATGTTAATCCTTGTGGAGCCTAGTGTACCCCGCAGCTTAAAACGAGATTTATGTTAAGAACTTACCGTTGTTAAATCTCTTTCTGCGAGGTACACAGGGCTCCACAAGGCGCCCACCTTGACGCACTTTGCTTCTTTGGGTTGGTATTGACATAGCTGCCGACACCCTCTTCTGTAATGAGTGTGTGGTGTATTTGGCTATGAGGGATTGTCATCTCTGGTACCTGCTACTACATTGGGCTGGTTAACGAAACTGAGCTCACTGTGCATGGAGGCGGGGTTATAGAGGAGGCGGCGCTGAGCATCTTGGGAACAGTGAAAGCTTTGAGCCTGTTGGTGCCTCGGATCAAGATCCTACTCTACACCCCAATGTTAATCCTTGTGGAGCCCAGTGTACCTCGCTGAAAGAGATTTAACAACGGTAAATTATTACCATAAATCTCGTGTTACCGATTATACGTATTATACTGTGTACTCAATCACCTACTACCGGATTTATTCGCAGGTGTTGTGTACTGGGTACTCAGTCACATACTAAAGAATTTATTCACAGGTAGCGTACTCTATCTGGCTTTATCATACTCATACGCTCTATTGTTGCATTTACTGAAATGTCTAACAAAAAGGGCAGTAAATCTGGGGACGCTCCCGCATCATGCAGGGCAGGCACCAAGAATTTACTTGAGGGGGAAGTTTTACATGATGGTTTGTGTAATGTGTGCCATACCTCTCCCAGTCAGTCCGCAGCTCCTGCAATCAATCAGAAGCCACCCTGGGCTAAGTTCTCAACTCTGTTGGGTACTCTGGTGGACCGCCTTATGCCTGCTATGGGATCACCTGTGCCACTACAGCCACAAATTGTCCCTATGGTTAATCTGCCTTGGGTGGATAATATGTCTAACCAGTTGCAGCAATGAAACCAATTTTTGGTTAGACATAAGTCTGCTATAGGTCACACTCGTGCCCCTTGGTCATCTAAGCGGGCTGCTACTTCCTCACAATCCACGCATCTCTCAGAAGTTTCTTCTGATGAGGATGGGGAACTAACTGCCCTGTCAGACACTGAATCAGATGCTTTTGACGAGGAATCTTCTTTACAGGTGGATGTCCCTGACTTGGTGGTTGCTATTAGACAGATCCTCCAAATATCATATGATGATGAGGATTCCACTGCGGTGTCTAAGAAACCTGACAAGTTTAAACGTCAGAAGGTAACTAAAACTCTGTTACCACATTCTGACCATTTAGTGGATATATGCCGAGAACCCTGATCTGAGCCAGGGAAGAAACGGGCCTTAGCTCGATATCCTCTCCCTGCAGAGTTATGTAACAAGTGGGAAAATCCACTGGCGGTGGATTCCCATGTCACCCATCTGGTGGTATCTTCTACTCTACCTATCACTACTGTCACCTCACTGATGGAACTGACAGATAAATGTGTGGAGGGATGCCTGAAATCTATTTGCTCCCTAACAGGTGCTGTACATAGACCAACTATTGCTGCCTCGTGGGCGGCAAAAGGTATTGAAGCATGGGTTCAGGCACTGGAGGAAGAGCTGCCCGATGAATTATCTGACAAGGCCAGACATTCTCACTTTACCACGGCTGCCTATTATATTCAGGAAGCGTCCTCTGAGGCAGGTGTATTGGCGACTAAGGCGTCTACTACGTCTGTCCTATCCCACCATATTCTGTGGGTGAGGTCATGGAAGGTGGACCTGGACTCCAAAAAGACCTTGGAGGTACTCCCTTTTAAGAGAGATATCTTGTTTGGGGAAGACCTAAATAAAATTGTGTCTGATTTAGCGGCTGCTAAAACTGCATTTCTCCCAAATCCTACTCCCTCTGCACAGAGGGCAAAAAGTCTTGTGCTACCAAAACTACAAAGCCCAAGACAAAACAGTTCTGGGCGGCCTATCAGCCTGCTTCTAAATAAGACAAGCCTGCCGCATGATGGGGCGGGCCTCCCCCCGGGGATCCCAGAGTGGGAGACTGACTTCTACAGTTCACCCAGGCCTGGCTAAAAACCATTTCAGGCGCATGGGTGCGGGAAGTCGCCTTGTCAAAGTCGAAAAATATGGCAGAACACACAGCACGTATAAAATACACACACATGCCCACTGCGCGTGCACTTGTTCCGCCGTGCGTGTACATATCCGCAATTTGCGTATGGTTGCTCCCGCGATCCGGCGCGTGGTATGGGTATTTACGGCGGAGTTTGTGAACCCATGGAGAGCTATCAAAACATTACATATTTAATCCAAATAGTGCACAATGTACACATGGTCTCCTTGCACCACATCAGAAAGTTATAGCTGTTTAAATGGTTGCAGAACAAAGGGATTCGCCTTTACATGATAGGAGGGGACAGACTAAGGTTATAAGGTGGTGTTTGGTATCCAGCTGTAGGGTATTTTAAGGGTAACATTCCGGTGTTGGTTTGCAGAAGATCGCATGTTCCTGCGGATAGTTAGGTGCAGAAGCAGAATATAGATATAAACTGTACTTACTGTATATTATGTATGCGGCGGGAATCCAGAGGAGACCACCCACAAGAGCAGTTGAGAAAGACATCGCCCACCTTTTCAAATCAACCTATGACCTCTCCTGTACTGTAAAGGTGCATTCCTGTGTCCAATGGACAAAGGATTTACAGTATCCATTGTATTGCTTTTGGAAGTATTGCAGCCTGGCCGGACACAAGACTCTCAACGTTATCAACCTGATAGCGGAGGACCGGACCGGGAGGCGCATGCGAATATTCTCACGTATGTACATTGACTGTAGCCATTTACTCTGTTGTATTGTAGTGCATAATTTGTATTGTTAACCCCCTTTCAGAAATATTACTCTGTGGTGTCGGAACCCAGTGATTAACTACAAATCGGTGCTGTGTCCTCTTTTCCCTGCTAGGGTTTAAAGTGTATTACATTGACTAACTGTATAAGGTTTAAAAGTGTATTAATTGGGTGTGTACGCGCTGCGTGTACTTTGTACCCCCAGCGCAGCGTTCGTACGCAGAGTCCGTACATGGTACGGGACTCATTACGCAAATAGCGTAAAAGGTACGTAGAGTGCATATTAAGTCTAGCGGCCGCAGCGGCTCCATGGTAAAAGTGTGTTTAAAGGTATAGCTTTATGTTTTAAGATAATATCGACATTATCAATTGGGGGCATCGTCCGGTTTTTCCACATACCCGCAGCCTAGCAGGTTAAAGCAGACTTTATCTAACAGCAAAGGGCGGACAGGTATCCTACGTAAACCTTTTTCTGGCCGCTGGATACACTGGAAACCCTATTTTATTGCTGATTAGATGGCGTCTGCTCTGCATGGTTTGTAGGGATGCTGGTGGGACCCGTAGAGTAAATACGCAAAGCTATTTAACAAATCTGTGAATTTCTGTTTGGCGCCAAATGCGCACACAACACAAGCGTACACCTGTACTCTGTATACCTGCTCACATTGTTGCCATAAGTACTGATTACTAGATTCATTTAGACCTGTGCGGAGAAATTTGTTGCTATTTAGTTAAAATATAGAATAAATATTAAAGAAGTAAACGTAAAACACAAACACAGTCCGGCCTAGTTAAAAAGATTTATACAGAAAGAAACTGTGTTGTGTTAAGTGAGCGATTATAGGTAATATCGCTTACATTTATAGAAGTGTGGGATTTGTACTATTGCGGACGTACGGTTTTTGTACACGTGTCTCGGACAAAGTACGGGACTGCGTACGCAACGTAAAGACATACACACGGTCGCGTGTTTACGCAACGTGCGTAAGGGTACGACCGCTAAGTACAAATTACACAATAGCATTGTTTAGTTTAGGGGCAGGACAGTAGCCACGCTACATTAGCACAAATTGCTCGGTTTCCAAGATTTAGTTTAAATAAAACCTTTTTTTACTGTATTGCCTCTGGGAGTAAAGCTGTTTATCTGAATGAAAGATAATTTTCTGTACAGAAAAAACAAAGTGTATTTGAGTGAGCGAACGTGAGTGAGCAAACGTAATAAAGGTTTAGTGGACCCAGGGAATTCGGGATCCCGTCGAGTGGTACATCAAGTGAGTGGAGACTTGGTGGCGTGAGGCAGCTGACTCATGTTTATATAGATTTAAGAACAAAGGAGCAAGGTAGGCAATTGTGTTAGAGTACTGCGGCCCAGGGGGTTAGCGAAGGTTTACCCATTTAGGGTTTTTTTTAATACGCTCCGGCTGAGGTTTCGCAGCCTGAAAATCGATTCCAGTGGTCGTACGGCGGATAAGTAACAAGTACCTATACGCTGTGCGATTGGACCGCGCGTTTGTGGGTGCAATATTTAGCGCAACGTGATACCCTTTTTACGAGCTTTGCGTAAAATCGCGGTATCATTAGCGCTGTATATAGCATACGCAAGCGTGATTTGTGTGTAATAAAGGTTTAGGGAGTTTTCGCTGGTCTCTCTCAGGAAATCTCCAACGGCTTATATTTACTGGAAAGGGTAAGTTATTCCCAGAATCTTCCAGTAAATAGAGGTTACATAGGGCCCTAAGTTGGGTACATTGCCTTCGCTATCGACAGTGTATGGTAGTACTGGCCAACGTGGGCGGTAAGCGGGTGAAGAGCGCTCGGAGAACTTTCACCGTTGCCTTATATTGAGTATTTTGGGGGTTTTTGTGGGATTAGCCGAAAGGGCAATACCTGCAAAATATGGAGGCCAGTTGCTCAAGTAAGGGACGTTCAACCAGGGTTCAGGTTGACATACTGCGGCCCAGGGGGTCAGCGAGGTTGATAATGTGTGAGAAGTATGGACCACACACAAAAGTTTTATGCAATGAATGGGAACGTATGACTGCGGGAGATAGGGAACCATTCCCTAAGGTAGGCAGTTTTGAACCAGAGGTATTGCAGAATTTAAGGATTAGGATATGTCTGATAAAATCCCGAAAACAAAGGGTCAGACACACAGATTATTTAAATTTATGGCAGCAAGAGGGCGATATGCAAAGAGAATTAGCTCACGCAGCAGGTTCCAAACCTAGCAGGAAAATGATGGCAACCGCACCACCACCACTTTATATTGTGGGGGAGAAAGTGGCTACAGACAATGGCATATTGGTATCCGATAAGAGTATAGTTGATAAATGTACTAACGCTAATCCTTGCCAGTTGTATCCCATTTTAAATTTTCCTCAGGACTGCGAGCAAGAAGATGAGCCCAGCACGATATCGGCACTCTCTCTAGCAGCCACCATACAGAATACTCAGGTGGGCACGGCCCAACCAGCAAGAGCAGTAGTAAGGCCCCCTAGCGGAGGGATAAGTGAGGTCGTGTCCACAGGTAAGTACGGTACCATACATTATGCAGAGACAATAGCACCTCAGATTGTGGAGTCAACTCAGAATGACGTAATTGAATTAAATCCTGTCAGGGTGATCGCAGTCCCCAATGGGAGGACTGACGCTCAGGGAGTCACTCCCATCAGGAACATTGCTATGCATTGTCCCTGGTCCCGGACAGAATTGAGGGCAATTATGTCAGAATTTCCCGATCCCAGAAAGGATCTAGTCGCATGCCAGAGGTTCATTGAAGAGTTAGGTAACACCACCGAACCCACAAACAAAGATTGGCGAACAGTGCTACGAATATGTTTACCTTCCAATATTGACCCCGCAAAATTCATTACTGATTGTAAATTAGATGCAGAAGTAACTCTCACTGATGAGTACACTCAGGAGAATGTACGACAAATCAATCTGCAATTAGGAGTATATTTCCCTACTGTTGTCAAATGGAATAAAATCTTTTCCGTAACACAAAAAGAAGGTGAAATGGCATCTGAATATTTCCACCGAGCACTGCAGGAAATGGCTAGATACACTGGGATCGAGGACATTAAGGACTATGTACATCACAGGGAGATAGCTGTGTCAGTATTAATGGACGGGTTAAAAGAGACCTTAAGAACAAGGGTACAAACCACTCTACCTAACTGGAGAGGTATCTCGGTGGCTGCATTAAGAGAGTCCGCTATCGAGCACGATCGGAACGTCATTAAGCACAGGGAGTCTCAGGGGGATAAGCTGATGACAGGAAGTATAAATGCTCTTACAACAAAACCGCATCAGCCAAAACCCCAGACCCCTGATGGTAAGTCACGTGTAGTAGTATGCTATAACTGTCAGAAGGAAGGACATTTTGCACGGAATTGTAGGTATAAAAACACACATAAGGTATACCGACCCCCTAGACCAGTATATGAACCACATAATTGGGATCAGGGATCACATAGGAGAAGTTATGAGCCACATGCAGGGGAAACAAGGAGGTATCCACCTAGGAGGGACTGGCAGACCTCCGAAAATTCTCAGTTACCCCCCTCACATATGGTAGCTGCCAGTGCGCTGCGGGAGGGTCACAATATACAATAGGGGTTGGGCCACACTTGTAGTCTGCAGCCAGTGAAGTTAATTGCTAGCCTTGGTAGTGAACCTGAGGTCACAGTTGATGTAGCTGGTAGATCATTACCTTTTCTTGTAGATACAGGGGCGGCCAGGTCAGTGTTAAATTCGACGGTAGGTATGAAAACCACGGCTAAAACAATTTCAGCAATGGGAGTAACAGGAATAGTGCAACACTACCCTCTGAGTAGACCTGCGGAGATTACGATAGGGCCTTTGCAGACTAAACATTCCTTTTTGCTAGCTGCATCAGCTCCGACTAATCTACTTGGGAGAGATTTATTGTGTAAAATGAGGTGTGTCATATATTGTACTCCTGAGGGTGTCTTCTTGGATATACCCGAGAATCACGTTCAGGAAGTGCAGGATATGTTAGATACCCCACAAAGGCTAATGTCACACTCTGCTGTTATAGACAGGTGTCCATCAAAGGTAGAGGAAATGATCTCACGAATACCGGGATCCCTCTGGACCAAAGATGGACAAGACACTGGATTGAAGGCGAATGTAGCTCCAGTAGTAGTACAAATAAAAGATGGTAGGTTAGCTCCAAAAATCCCTGAGTATCCTTTGAATCCAGAGGTGGAATTAGGAGTATACCCATTCATAGAGCGCTTGCTACAACAGGGCATCCTAGTCAGGACGTCCAGCACTGCCAATAGTCCCATCTTCCCTGTGAAAAAGAGTGGGGGGAGGGGTTACAGGCTAGTGCAGGATCTAAGGGGGGATAAACAAGATAGTTGAGAGCCAATTCCCCGTAGTGCCAAATCCAGCTGTCATCCTCATGCAAATTCCCCCTACTGCTAAATTTTTCACTGTCATTGACCTCTGTTCTGCCTTCTTTTCTGTCCCTCTGCACCCTGACAGCCAATACCTGTTTGCATTCACATACAGGGGAGTACAGTACACCTGGACTCGCCTACCCCAAGGTTTCATTCACATCCCAAGTATTTTCTCCCAGGCTTTGCATGACTGTTTACAATCCTTTCAACCTGAGAGCGGATCAGTATTAATACAGTATGTAGATGACTTACTGCTGTGTTCTGATTCACTCGAATCGTCCTTGAAAGACACGAAACAGCTTCTATTTCACCATTGTAATACGGGACACAAGGTTTCAAAGGATAAGTTGCAGCTGTGCCAGACCAGGGTAAAATATTTGGGACATTGCTTGACGCAAGGACTTAGACACCTCACCGCTGATAGAATACAGGCAATTCGCGACATGACTCTGCCACAAACCCAGCAACAGATCCGCACCTTTCTTGGAATGTGTGGGTACTGCCGAAACTGGATCCCAGGGTTCTCCATACTGGTTTTACCTTTGCAAGAAATGGTCTCTTCGAACAAACCAGATCGGATCTCGCACACAGATGAGTCCGAACTGGCATTTGAGAAACTCAAACAGTGCCTATCACAGGCACCTGCATTAGGCATGCCAGATTATGGGAAACCCTTTGAATTGTATGGTACGGAAAGTGCTGGGTGTGCGGCAGGTATCCTAACCCAGAGACATGGTGATGCCAGCAGGCCGGTAGCTTACTACAGTGCACAGTTGGACACCGTAGCGCGGTCTCTTCCCACATGCTTGCGAAGTGTTGCAGCGATAGCTTTGCTAGTAAGTAAAAGCGAAGACGTAGTGTTAGGACACAACCTTACAATCCATACACCTCATGCAGTATCAGCCTTACTGAACTCCACCCAAACCAGACATGTCTCATCGGCACGGTTTACAAAGTGGGAATTAGCACTAATGGCCCCTGTAAACATCACCATAAAGCGATGCAGCGCACTAAATCCTGCAACTTATCTGCCGGGTGTGCCTGGACAGGCACAAAGGGTGGAGGATGAGAATGATGGTGAAGTAGGATTTAGTGCAGACACTGATATGCATGATTGTGTGGAATACCTAAACCAGACTTTCACTGCAAGACCTGACATTAGTGACAACCCACTGGAAGGCATAGATTTTACTTTTTACACTGACGGTAGTTGCCACAGACAGACGGACTCGGGAGACCTGTGTACTGGATACGCAGTCGTAGATGACAGAGGTATCATAGAAGCTGAGCCCCTGGGCCCACCGCACTCAGCACAAGTTGCTGAGCTGGTCGCCCTTACCAGAGCGTGTGAATTGGCCAAGGGTAAGTCAGCCAATATATACACAGATTCTAGGTATGCCTTTGGAGTAGTGCATGATTTCGGGGCCCTATGGCGCCTCAGAAATTTTATGACGGCAGCTGGCACACCTGTAGCGCATGCGTCCCACATAAAAAGGCTTCTAACAGCGATACAAGAACCAGACAGAGTGGCTGTTATCAAGTGCAAAGCACACATTTACAACCAAGATCCAATCTCACTTGGTAACAGCCGGGCAGACGAAGCTGCTAAATCAGCAGCCAGCACCCCCATACATACAAACAAACATCACATCACTGATGACATTCAACACAACACACAAAAATTAATTGAAATGCAAAATTTGTGTTCTCCACAGGAAAAGGCGGTCTGGAGGTCAAAGGGGTATGGCCAGGAGTCCTCAGGACTCTGGACAGGTGGACAGGGTAAGCCAGTGGCCCCCAGAGCATATCTTCCAAGCTTAGCTGAGGCGGCACACGGTCTGACTCATCTGGGTAAAGAGGGTATGTGTAAGCTGGTGAGAGCCTTCCATAAGACAGAAAGAGAATTAACTGGCATCCGAATATTTCCACAGAGCTTTGATGGAAATGGCTAAATTCACTGGGGTTGAGGATATTAGAGACAATGTCAACCACAGGGAAGTAGCTGTCTCTGTATTAATGGAGGGATTGAAGGAGGCACTGAAAACCAGGGTGCAAACTTCTATGCCAAACTGGAGGGGTATTACGGTGACTGCACTTAGGGAATCAGCACTGGAGCACGACCGTAATATTCAGAAAACCAGGGAGGCACAAGGGGAGCCGTTGATGGTTATGAGCATCCAAGCACTGGAAGGAGCACCAACTCGACCAAAACCCCAGGCCCCTGACACATGGAAAAAGTCAAGAGTTTGTTATCTGTGTAAAAGCGAAGGGCATTATGCCAGCAATTGTAACAGCACACAAAAATTCAGACCCCCTAGACAAGAACACGAGCAAAGTAATTATACACATAGAGGAGATCAGGGATCATACAGGAGAGAGTACGAGCCGCATAGAGGGGAAACAAGGAGGTATCCACCACGGGAGGACTGGCGAGCCCCCGAAGACTTACCGTTATCCCCCTCACATGTCATAGCCGCCAATCCCCAAAGGGTGGGTTGACGCCCCCAATAGAGGTTAGGCCACACCTGTAGTCTGCAGCCTGTGAAGCTGATCGCTGGCCCTGGGAATGAACCTGAGGTCTTGGTCAAAGTAGCAGGAACACTACAACCATTTCTTGTAGATACAGGGGTGGCCAGATCTGTACTCAAAGCTCCAACCAATTTACTGACCACGGGCAAAACCATTTCGGCTATGGGAGTAACAGGAACGGTGCAACACTACCCTTTGAGTAGACCGGCAGAGATTACGATAGGGCCCCTGCAGACCAAACACTCTTTTCTGCTGGCTGCATCGGCTCCGACTAATCTGCTCGGCAGAGATTTATTGTGTAAAATGCGGTGTGTCATATATTGTACTCCTGAGGGTGTCTTCTTGGATATACCCGAGAATCACGTTCAAGAAGTGCAAGATATATTAGACACCCCTCAAAGGCTAATGTCGCACTCTGCTGTTATAGACAAGTGTCCATCAAAGGTAGAGGAAATGATCTCACAAATACCGGGTTTCCTTTGGACCAAAGATGGACAAGACACTGGATTGATGGCGAATGTAGCCCCAGTAGTAGTGCAAGTAAAAGATGGTAGGATAGCTCCAAAAATCCCTCAGTATCCTCTGAAGCCAGAGGTAGAATTAGGAGTGTACCCCGTCATAGAGCGGTTGCTACAACAGGGCATCCTAGTCAGGACGTCCAGCACAGCCAATAGTCCCATCTTTCCTGTGAAAAAGAGTGGGGGGAGGGGTTACCGGCTAGTGCAGGATTTAAGAGGGGTGAACAAAATAGTTGAGAGTCAATTCCCCGTAGTGCCCAATCCAGCTGTCATCTTGATGCAGATCCCCGCAACCTCTTCATACTTCACTGTCATTGATCTCTGTTCTGCCTTCTTTTCTGTCCCTCTCCACCCCGACAGTCAGTACCTTTTCGCCTTCTCTTACAGGGGAGTACAGTACACCTGGACTCGTCTCCCCCAAGACTTCATTGACAGCCCAAGTATCTTCTCCCAAGCACTGCATGACTGCTTGCAATCCTTTCAACCTGAAAATGCCTCAGTGCTAATACAGTATGTTGATGACTTATTGTTGTGCTCTGACTCATTTGAAACGTCCTTGGCAGATACGAAGCAGCTGCTGCTTCACCTCTCCCAGACAGGACACAAGGTTTCAAAGGATAAATTACAGTTGTGCAGTAAAAGGGTGAGGTATTTGGGGCATTGCTTGACACAAGGACAACGACACCTCACTGCTGATAGGATAGAAGCGATTTGCAACATGACTTTGCCACAAACCCAGCAACAGATCCGCACTTTCCTAGGAATGTGTGGGTACTGCCGAAACTGGATCCCAGGGTTCTCCATACTGGCTTTACCTTTGCAAGAGATGATCTCTTCAAACAAACCAGATCGGATTTCGCACACAGATGAGTCCAAACTGGCATTTGAGAGACTCAAACAGTGCCTATCACAGGCACCTGCATTAGGTATGCCAGATTATGGGAAACCCTTTGAATTGTACGGTACAGAGAGTGCTGGGTGTGCGGCAGGTGTTTTAACACAGAAACATGGTGATGCCAGCAGACCAGTAGCATACTACAGTGCACAATTGGACACTGTAGCACGGTCTCTCCCCAAATGCTTGCAAAGTGTTGCAGCGATAGCTTTGCTAGTGAGTAAGAGCGAAGACGTAGTGTTAGGACACAACCTGACCATCCATACACCTCATGCAGTATCAGCCTTACTGAACTCCGCCCAAACCAGACATGTCTCATCAGCACGATTTACAAAGTGGGAATTAGCACTAATGGCCCCTGTAAACATCACTATAAAGAGATGCAGCGCACTAAATCCTGCAACTTATCTGCCAAGTGTGCCTGGACAGGCACAAAGGGTGGAGGATGAGAATGATGGTGAAGGAGGATTTAGTGCAGACACTGATACGCATGATTGTATGGAATATCTGAACCAGACTTTCACTGCGAGACCTGACATTAGTGACAACCCACTGGAAAACGTAGATTTTACCTTCTACACTGACGGTAGTTGCCATAGAAGCTGAGCCCCTGGGCCCACCGCACTCAGCACAAGTTGCTGAGCTGGTCGCCTTAACCAGAGCGTGTGAATTGGCCAAGGGTAAGTCAGCTAATATATACACAGATTCTAGGTATGCCTTTGGAGTGGTACATGATTTCGGGGCCCTATGGCGCCTCAGAAATTTCATGACAGCAGCTGGCACACCCGTGGCGCATGCGACCCACATCAAAAGATTGCTATCAGCAATACAAGACCCCGACAGAGTGGCTGTTATCAAGTGCAAAGCCCACACTTACAGTCAAGATCCAGTGTCACTTGGTAACAGCCGGGCAGATGAAGCTGCCAAGGCAGCAGCAAGTTCAGCCACACTAACCAACATCACACCACTGATGACATTTAACACAATAAGCACACAACAACTCATTGAAATGCAAGATTTGTGTTCCCTGCAGGAGAAGTCCATCTGGAAGGCGAAGGGATATGGAAGAGAGTCTTCGGGCCTCTGGACAGATGGGCATGGTAAGCCAGTGGCTCCCAGAGCATATCTTCCAAGCTTAGCTGAGGCGGCACACGGTCTAACTCATCTAGGTAAAGAGGGTATGTGTAAGCTGGTGAGAGCCTACTGGTGTGCGCCAGGATTCTCTTCTCATGCGGGTAAGAGAGCAATGACATGTCTTACTTGCTTGAGGAAGAATATTGGAAAGTCAATACCAACAGAACCATCCCATATCCCTCCGACAGACGGCCCTTTTCAGGTAATACAAATTGATTTCATACAGTTACCACCCTGTAGAAATTTAAAATATGTGTTAGTCTATATTGATGTGTTTTCCAATTGGGAATAAACGTTCCCTGCGGCCTCAAATACTGCTACGTTCACTGCAAAGAAAATTGTGCAGGAATTTGTGTGTAGATATGGTATCCCTAGAATAATTGAAAGTGATAGGGGTACCCATTTTACAGGTGAAGTCTTTCAGGTTATGTGCAAACTGATGGGAATTAATAGCAAGCTGCATACTCCGTACCGACCACAGGCAAGTGCGAAGGTGGAGAGAGTGAACAGCACTATTAAGAACAAGCTGAGCAAAGTGATGGCTGAGACTGGATTTTTGTGGCCAGAAGCTTTGCCACTAGTATTGTACAGCATCAGAACCACTCCCAGGTCCCCCCTTAACCTATCACCCTTTGAGATTCTTTTTGGCCGACAACCTCATGTAATGATAGACCCCAGGATGATTTGAAATGCAATAATGAAGTGACTGTGAGATATTTGGTTAGGATGAGCCAGCAGTTGAGGAATCAAAATAGGAATCTAAAGCTGGTGATTCCTGACCTACCGAACAGTAATTGTCATGACATTGAACCTGGGGATTATGTAATGATTTGACATTTTCTACGCTCAGGTTGCCTCATTGACAGGTGGGAAGGACCGTACCAAGTCTTGCTAACCAGCACGACAGCATTAAAGGTTGCCGAGAGAGACTTGGGTCCACTCGTCCCACTGTAAGAAGGTCGCTGACCCGGAGAGAACCCGTGCCAAAGAGCAGAGTGTAGAGAACATTGTATCACTGGAGTGTCTGTTACGGGAAGGTTGAGAGGCAGGACTGTTGAGACGGCACCTGAGCGCGGAGAACAACAAGACCAGAGGCGGTTGTCGCACCAGTTTTTTTTATAATTTTCTCCATCTCCCACTACCCTCCTTCTCTCCTTCTCTTTCTCCCCCTTCTTGTTTCCCTTCTCTTCCCTTAACAAGATGGACTTACCCCAAGAGACTGCGTTCCAGGTTTTCCTGTTAATCCTGTTGTTGACCAGGACAGTCTATTTCGGTGAGGGTCCCAGAGAGGTCGAGAAAGGATCTGGAATGGGTTCTGATGGCGGGGATGGATTTGTAGAATCTCAAAAGCAACACATCACTCGAGCAAAGGCGAGTATCAGAAAGCGATCTGGTAGTCAGGGAGCTCGGAGGCACTGTGAAGGGTTATTGGCTGAGGAAAATTGCATTTGTAAGAATTGTGAGAACATAGTCGAGGATGGGTGCATCCAGAGATGTCAGTCCAGCCTTAATATCAACATGGACCGTCATCCATTGAGTGATTACCACTCACTAGTGGGTAAGGTCTTAAACCAGACAGAATGCTGGGTGTGCTCACAAGTACCTCAAGGTCAGAGCAAGTCAGGATTAGTACCGTACCCTTTAGCAATAGATGAGGTACTCGAATTACGGGGTAGGAGACCGGTGGACAAGAAATTTTATATTTCTAGGCCCCCTAGTTTGAAGCTCCACCAGTATCATGTAGATAGATCCTTATTATGTTTCAATATTTCCAATTACCGAAAACCGGGAAATTGGGAAGTGACATGGAATAACCAGACAATGGCCTTTTCGCACAGAGCTGATAGGATACCCATAGACTCTGAACTTGTACGCCAAATAACCAACAGTGGGAGGTATTTTCGGTATAGGTATACTCGAGGAAGCAAGACCATGTGGGTTGGAGAAGTATCACCAGGGTACTGTGCTCATATCATCCAGCCTGATACTTGTACTGAGCAGATGGGAGAACTAGGGATTGGGTTTTTCACTTGGAAAGTTTGTAATATGGTAATGTCATATTCTGTCCCATATGTTCTCCCTGATGATGCCTATTTCATATGTGGGAGGAAGGCGTATAAGTGGCTTGCCCCGAACTCAGAGGGATTGTGTTATGTTGGAAGAGTATTGCCAGAGGTCATGACCATAACCCATGATAAGATGAAAGATGTTCACCGCAGTGCTCAGGCTCCTTATACTCATACTCACTATGAACACATCGTCAAGAGACCTCTCATAGAGAGGACAGAGCACGTAGCCTCTGATTTGATCCACGAATCCACCGGGATTCAATTCCTTCTCACATTAGACATCACCCGTACTGCCAGAGGAATTATAAATTATAGGTATATCCATGCGCTAGCGAACTTGATAGATAATATCACTGAGATGTATGACGACACCTTCAGGTATACGGGAAGGGAATTACAAGCTTACAAGACGGAACTGATCCATCACAGGATGGTCCTTAATTATATCACAGCCGTGACGGGTGGGTACTGTGTCACTTTGGCAACTCAATATGGTGTGAAGTGCTGCACGTATATTACAAACAGCACTGACGACCCATCATAGAGACAGAGTTATGATAAGGATTGCAAATGAATTCAATGGCCTGTTTCTTTCACCCGTTTTTCCTTTGTCTCCCCCTCTGCCTAGATACACCCATCCGGAAAATACATCGACCCTACCCAAGAATGATTATGAAAATGTTATGTGAATGTATTTTAGATATGTGTCTTATCTTCATCTCTACAACCTTCAGTTAAAGACACACATAGTCGACAGGTGATATCCACATATACTAGCACTCACATATGTTCCCCCTCCATGTATCATCAACTAAATGTGTACCCCATTTGTTGGAACAAGAATCCGAAAAGAGCTCAGTAGTGTTTGTTGGCCTACTTACAGACCCTTAATACGGGATAAGAAGGATTTAATGTATACTTCGCAATACCTCGAAGCTTATCTAGAACATATACGGCACGATGATACATGCCCCTCAGACATGGATTCATACATTCATGCTTTTTTACTATCCCACTAGGCCATACATTTCCCGCCTACAACTCTCCTCCTACCATCCAATCGTCTGTAGGTATTGTATTGGTATTTTTCTGTTTAGTGATTAGATAGTGGCAGTTATTGTTGACTGCCAAAGGGTGGACTGTCAAAGTCGAAAAATATTGCAGAACACACAGCACGTATAAAATACACACACATGCCCACTGCGCGTGCACTTGTTCCGCCGTGCGTGCACATATCCGCAATTTGCGTATGGTCGCTCCTGCGGTCCGGCGCATGGTATGGGTATTTACGGCGGAGTTTGTGAACGCATGGAGAGCTATCAAAACATTACATATTTAATCCAAATAGTGCACAATGTACACATAGTCTCCTTGCACCACATCAGAAAGTTATAGCTGTTTAAATGGTTGCAGAACAAAGGGATTCGCCTTTACATGATAGGAGGGGACAGACTAAGGTTATAAGGTGGTGTTTGGTATCCAGCTGTAGGGTATTTTAAGGGTAACATTCCGGTGTTGGTTTGTGGAAGATTGCATGTTCCTGCGGATAGTTAGGTGCAGAAGCAGAATATAGATATAAACTGTATTTACTGTATATTATGTATGCGGCGGGAATCCAGAGGAGACCACCCACAAGAGCAGTTGAGAAAGACATCGCCCACCTTTTCAAGTCAACCTATGACCTCTCCTGTACTGTAAAGGTGCATTCCTGTGTCCAATGGACAAAGGGATTACAGTATCCATTGTATTGCTTTTGGAAGTATTGTATAAAAAGCCTGTTGCAGCCTGGCCGGACACAAGACTCTCAACGTTATCAACTTGATAGCGGAGGACTGGACCGGGAGGCGCATGCGAATATTCTCACATATGTACATTGACTGTAGCCATTTACTCTGTAGTATTGTAGTGCATAATTTGTATTGTTAACCCCCTTTCAGAAATATTACTCTGTGTTGTCAGAACCCAGTGATTAGCTACAAATCGGTGCTGTGTCCTCTTTTCCCTGCTAGGGTTTAAAGTGTATTACATTGACTAACTGTATAAGGTTTAAAAGTGTATTAATTGGGTGTGTACGCGCTGCGTGTACTTTGTACCCCCAGCGCGGCGTTCGTACACAGAGTCCGTTCATGGTACAGGACTCATTACGCAAATAGCGTAAAAGGTACGTAGAGTGCATATTAAGTCTAGCGGCCGCAGCGGCTCCATGGTAAAAGTGTGTTTAAAGGTATAGCTTTATGTTTTAAGATAATATCGACATTATCAGCCTTTCACGGGTATACAGTCTCCTTCAAGAGACGTCCCCCTCACCAGTTTTGCACCATGGTCATCCCTTCGGATCAGTTAAAAGCGCAAGCTCTATTTGCGAGTTCCCTCCTGGATACAGGAGTGGTAGTGCTGATACCTCTGTCCCAGATAGGCCAAGGATACTATTCAACCCTGTTTCTAGTTCCGAAACCCAATGGGTCTTTTCGGCCTATATTCAACCTCAAATCATTGAACAAGTTTGTGAGAGTATCCAAGTTCCATATGGAAACTCTGCACTCAATTGTACTGACCATGGAACCCGGAGACTATATGGTATCCCTGGATATACAGGATGCATACCTGCATATACCTATTGCCATGTCGCATCAACAATAACTGCAGTTTGCTATTGACAAAATCCACTATCAGTTTCAGGCTCATCTCCATCTCCAGGGAGTCAGGATCCTGCCGTATCTGAATGACTTGCTGATCCTCGCAAACTCCCACGATGTCCTTCTCAGCCATCTACAACTGACAGTAAGCTTCCTACAAGCCCACGGGTGGCTCATCAATTGGAAGAAGTCCTCGCTGGTCCCAGCTCAGAGCATGGGGCACTGATGGACACGCAGAGTGAATGGCTGTTTCTGTCTCCAGAGAAGGTCCTGAAGCTGGACAGGATAAGATACTTCCTTTGTCGACCCAGAGTGTTGTTACACTCGGCAATTCAAGTACTGGGTCTGATGGTCTCGGCATTTGACATGGTGGAGTACGCTCAATTTCATTCCCGCCCTCTGCAGAGGTTAATCCTTTCCAGATGGGATGGCCTACTTCATCGGATCAGGTCACGTATGATCTCTTTGACTCCGGAGGTTCGTCTGTCGCTGACCTGGTGGCTTCAGGACCAGCAGTTAAGCAGGGGTTGTCCCTTCTGGATCCCCAACTGGGTCCTGTAGACAACGGATGCCAGCCAGAGGGGATGGGGCGCGGTGTTGGAGCAACACTCTTTTGAGGGTCGGTGGACCAAGGAGGAATCGCTCCTCCCGATAAACATTCTGGAGTTGCGGGCAGTGTTCAGTGCGTTGTCTCTTGCCCTGCCTCTAGTACAGAAAAGGCCTGTTCAAGTACGGTCAGACAACGCCACCACGGTGGCATACATCAACCATCAAGGTGGCACTCAAAGCCGCATGGCAATGTTGGAAGTGTCAAAAATCCTTCAATGGGCGGAACGCCATCTACCAACAATATCGGCAGTGTTCATTCTGGGTGTCCTCAACTGGGAAGCGGACTTCCTCAGTCGCCAGGACGTGCACGCCGGAGAGTAGAGTAGAGCATACAGAAGTCTTTCAACTCCTAGTGGACAAGTGGGGCATACCAGACATAGACCTGATGGCGTCTCGACACAATCACAATGTTCTGGTCTTCGGATCAAGGACCAGGGATCCTCAAGCAGCATTCATGGATGCACTAGCCATTCCATGGAATTTTCGGCTGCCTTACATGTTTCCTCCAGTGTCACTCCTGCCCAGGGTCCTGCTGAAGTTCAAGCAAGAAGGAGGAATACTACTTCTAGTTGCTCCAGCGTGGCCCAGACGGCATTGGTTCTCAGACCTGCAGGGTCTATCGATAGAGCGTCCTCTTCTACTTCCTCAACGTCCAGACCTCCTCATACAGGGCCCTTGTCTCTACCCAGACCTGTCCAGGCTTGCTTTGACGGTGTGGCTCTTGAAGCTTCACTCCTAAGGGCAAAAGGCTTTTCTGAGGTGGTCATCCAAACTATGTCGAAGGCCCACAAACTGGCATCTGCCCGGATCTATTAGAGTCTGGAATTCTTATTTCGCCTGGTGTGCTGATAAGAACTATTTCTTTAAATTAACTACGCACTGAGTATATCTTTTTGTTCGGACGAGCAGCTGCACTTGCTAGGTGACCAGCCTCTCTAGAGAAAAATAATGTATTGTCTAGTGCTGCGCTAATGTGGGTGATTTTATCTGGTCCTATATGGATAGTTAAACTTTTGGGTTATATAGCGCTGTGGTTTCAGAGAAAAATTGCATCTATACCTGACGTTCATACATTCACTCAGGGCGTATTGCGGATTCAGGCTCTCTATGTCCCTCCTGTGGCTCCATGGGATTTGTCTGTTGTCTTGAATGCCCTGCAAGAGTCTCCATTTTAACCTCTTGAGTCAGTGGACCTTAAATGGCTTACGGCTAAGGTCCTGTTCTTACTGGCTATTGCCTCTGCCAGAAGGGTGTTGGACCTAGGCGCTTTGTCCTGTCGTCCACCCTTTCTGAAATTTCATCGTGACCGAGCAGTTCTTAGAACTCGCTCTGGTTATTTACCTAAGGTGGTGTCATCTTTTCTCTTACGTCCTAGAGGATGCTGGGGTCCAGATTAGTACCATGGGGTATAGATGGGTCCACTAGAAGCCATCAGCACTTTAAGAGTTTGAGTGTGGGCTGTCTCCTCCCTCTATGCCCCTCCTACCAGACTCAGTTTAGAAAATGTGCCCGGAGGAGCCGGTCACAGCTAGGGGAGTTTGTTGTTTTTTTATTAGAGTTAGGCACAGGGAGGGTGAAAGTTAATAAGGGTTAATAAGAAGCACATAAGTGCTATATAAGTGAAGTGTGATTAAAATAATACAAAAATATATACAAAGTGATAGGGAAAATCCTTATTAACTTTCACCTGTGTGCTGACCTGGGGTAGCCGACCTGTGCCGACATAATGGGGTCCTGCACCCCGGACCCATACCTAGTATTAGGGACCCCCAGTGACAGAGACGCCTTGCCGAACGGCCTGGGGGCTTAACCCTATATCTGCAGATATATGCAACTAAGATCTCTTATCTGATTATTATGTAGTATTATTGCTCACTCAGTGTGCATTAGGGAACACAAATTGTTTTTTCTTTCACAGATAATAAGAAAGCCTCGCTAACCTTCCCTGCGTCTAAAGAATTGAACGCTTTATTTGAAAAATCCTGGAAGAACACGGAGAAAAAATTCCAGATTCCCAAAAGGGTTCTGGTTGCTTTTCCCTTCCCTGAGGAGGTTAGAAAAAAATGGGAAAACCCACCCATAGTTTACGCATCTGTTTCCAGACTGTCAAAGAAGGTGGTTTTACCTGTCCCTGGGTCTACTGCATTAAAAGAACCGGCTGATCGTAAGATTGATACTACGCTCAAATCCATATACACTGCTTCAGGGGTGGCGTTGAGGCCTACTATTGCCTGTGCATGGATCTCTAAAGCAATAGTAAAGTGGTCAGGCACGTTACTAGAGGACTTAGATACAATGGACAGAAGTGACATTGCACTGTTTTTACGTAACATACAGATTCTGCGGGGTTCATGGTGGAATCTATGAAGGACCTGGGTACGCTAACTACAAGGATATCTTCCATGTCTGTCTCAGCTCGCAGGGGACTCTGGCTACGCCAATGGTCTGCAGACGCGGACTCCAGGAGAAGAGTGGAGAACCTACCCTACACAGGTCAGGCTCTATTTGGGGAAGCATTGGATGTGTGGATTTCCACGGCAACCGCAGGTAAGTCACCTTTTCTTCCCCCAGCTACACCTTCTACGAAGAAACCATTTTCTTCCTCTACATCGCAGTACTTTCGGACCGCTAAGACAAAAAAGTCCAAGCCTCCTACCACCTTCTTTAGAGGTGTTCGTGCAAAATCCAAAAAGCCTGCTCCTCCAGGCTCCCAGGACCAGAAACCTGCTTCTGGTTCGTCAAAATCCTCAGCATGACGGTGGTCCGCGAAGCCTGGAGGACGGGCTGGTGGGTGCGAGGCTCAGACATTTCAGCCACGTCTGGGTGTCGTCCGGCCTGGATCCCTGGGTACAGGATATTGTGTCCCAGGGGGTACAGACTGGAGTTTCAAGAACTCCTGCCTCACCGTTTCTTCAAATCAGGCTTGCCGGCTTTGATGACAGACAGGGCCAATCTTCGGGAGGCCATCCAAAAATTGGAAAAGTCAGAGGTCATTGTTCCAGTTCCACCTCCTATGCAACACATGGGTTTCTATTCGAACCTTTTCATGGTACCGAAACCGGATGGTTCGGTCAGACCAATTTTGAACCTGAAATCGCTAAACCCTTATCTGAGGGTGTTCAAATTCAAAAGAGAGTCTCTGAGAGCGGTGATCTAAGGTCTGGAGGAGAGGGAATTTCTGCTATCCCTGGATATCAAGGATGCGTACCTCCACATTCCGATTTGGCCACCGCACCAGGTCTATCTCAGATTTGCACTGTTAGACAGTCACTATCAATTTCAGGCACTGCCATTCGGCCTCTCCACAGCACCGAGGGTGTTCACCAAGGTGATGGCAGAGATGATGGATTTCCTCCGCAGACAGGGGGTGAACATAATTCCATATCTGGACGATCTGCTGATAAAGGCATCGACCAGGGAGAAATTGTTGCAGTTGATTGCTTTCACAACTCGTCTGCTCAGGGAACATGGTTGGATCCTGAACCTTCCAAAGTCACATTTGGAGCTGACAAGGAGATTGTCTTTCCTGGGGATGATCCTCGACACGGAAGTGCAGAGGGTCTTTCTGCCAGAGGAGAAAGCGTTGGTGATTCAAACATTGGTCCGGGATATCCTGAAGCCAGCCCGGGTATCAGTTGATCAGTGCATTCGCCTTCTGGGACAGATGGTTGTCTCCTACGAGGCCCTACAGTACAGAAGATTTCATGCTCAATCCTTCCAACTGGATCTCCTGGACAAGTGGTCGGGGTCTCATCTACATTTGCACCTGCGGATTCATCTGTCACCGAAAGCAAGGATTTCACTACTCTGGTGGCTGCAGATGTCTCACCTTCTGGAGGGCCGCAAGTTCGGGATTCAGGACTGGATCCTTATAACCACGGATGCAAGTCTCCAGGGATGGGGCGCCGTCACTCAAGGGAAAACTTTCCAAGGAAGGTGGTCAAACCTGGAATCTGGTCTTCCAATAAACATTCTGGAACTAAGAGCCGTATACAATGGTCTTCTTCATGCGGCAGATTTTCAGCGAGATCGAGCCATTCAAGTACAGTCGTACAATGTAGTGTTCACTCTAGAATCCGGGCAGCGCACCGTACCTAGAGGGGCACTAGCGTGCGCCAAAAAGGGGGCGTTGCCATGCAAAATAGGGGCGGGGTCATTGCGGTAATAAAAGTGGGCGGTTCAGCCCGCTGACGTAAAAAAAAGGGGGCGTGGGCGGCCGGCGGCGTCACTGTCGGGGGCATGCCCAGCACCTACGGAGGTGCTGGGCTTCCCCCAAGCGCGCTCTCAGCGCCCTGCCCTTAAAAAATCGGGCAGGGCGCGCCGCCCTGCTAAAACTGCCTAGCATGAACACTACAATGTAACGATGGTGGCCTACATACACCGACAGGGTGGAATGAAGAGCAGAGCTGCAATGTCAGAGGTGACAAGAATCATCCTCTGGCCAGAAAAACACGCGTTGGCACTGTCAGCAATTTTCATTCTGGGAGTAGACAACTGGGAAGCGGATTTCCTCAGCAGACATGATCTCTATCCAGGATAATGGGGCCTCCATCCAGAGGTGTTCACGGAGGTGACAAGAATTTGGGGGGTTCATCAAATCGACATGATGGCCTCCCGCCTCAACAAGAAGGTATTGTTCCAGGTCGAGGGACCCATAAGCAGTGGCGGGGGACGCTCTGGTGTCTCCGTGGGTGTTCCAGTCAGTGTACATGTTTCCTCCACTTCCACTCATCCCAAGGGTTCTGAAGCTCATAAGGAGAACAAGGCAATCCTCATTGCTCCAGACTGGCCAAGAAGGGCTTGGTACGCAGATCTTCTGGATCTACTGCTGGAAGATCCGAGGCCTCTTCCTCTTCGGGAGGACCTGTTACAACTGGGGCTGTTTGCTTATCAAGACTTACCGTGGCTACGTTTGACGGCATGGAGGTTGAACACCAGATATTAGCTCGGAAGGGCATTCCGAACAAAGTCATTCCTACCCTAATACAGGCTAGGAAAGGAGTAATGTCTAAGCATTACCATCGCATTTGAAAAAAGTATATGCCTTGGTGTGATTCCAAGAAGTTTCCTACGGTGGAGTTTCAACTGGGACGGTTTCTCCTCTTCCTGCAAGCAGGTGTGGATATGGGTCTGAGGTTGGTATCCATAAAGGTCCAGATTTCGGCCTTAACCATTTTCTTCCAGAAACAAGTGGCTTCCCTCCCTGAGGTTCAGACTTTTTTGAAAGGGGTTCTACACATCCAGCCTCCCTTTGTGCCACCTACGGAACCCTGGGATCGTAACGTGGTGTTACAGTTCCTCCAATTGTATTGGTTCGAGCCTCTACAGGAGGTTGAAGTTAAGGTTCTCACGTGGAAGGCTGTCAATTTGTTGGCTTTGGCTCTTCTGCTCGACGTGTGTCGGAGTTGGGTGCTTTGTCTTGTAAAAGCCCCTATTTGATCTTCCATGAAGATAGAGCTGAGCTCCGGACTCGGCAGCAGTTCCTTCCAAAGGTTGTGTCGGCTTTTCATATCAACCAACCTATTGTGGTGCCAGTGGCTACTGACTCCTCAATTCCATCAAAGTCCTTGGATGTTGTAAGGGCTCTGAAAATCTATGTGAAGAGGACTGCTCGTCACAGAAAATCGGACTCTGTCTTTGTCCTGTATGATCCCAAGAAACTTGGGTGTCCTGATTATAAGCAGAAGATCTCTCGCTGGATCAGGTTCACTATCCAGCATGCGTATTCTACGGCAGGACTGCCGTGTCCAAACTCTGTTAAGGCCCACTCTACTCGTAAGGTGGGTTCTTCCTGGGCGGCTGCCCGGGGTTTCTCGGCTTTACAGCTTCGCCGAGTGGCTACTTGGTCTGGGTCGAACACGTTTGCTAAGTTCTACAAGTTCGATACTTTGGCCTCTGAGGACATAAAGTTTGGTCAATCAGTTCTGCAGGAGCCTCCGTGCTCTCCCTTCCGTTCTGGGAGCTTTGGTACATCCCCATGGTATTAATATGGACCCCAGCATCCTCTAGGACGTAAGAGAAAATAGGATTTTAATTACCTACTGGTAAATCCTTTTCTCGTAGTCCGTAGAGGATGCTGGGCGCCCGCCCAGCGCTTCGTGATCCTGCAGTGATTACTTGGTTCAGTACTGCTTAGTTCTTGGTTAAGTACTGTTTTGTTACTTGGTTAAGTAATCTTGTTCAGCCGTTGCTGAGTTTTCAAGTTGGTTAGCTCGGTTTGCCTTGTATGTGTGAGCTGATGTGAATCTTGCCACTATCTGTGTAAAATCCTTCTCTCGAAGTATGTCCGTCTCCTCGGGCACAGTTTCTAGACTGAGTCTGGTAGGAGGGACATAGAGGGAGGAGCCAACCCACAATCTCAAACTCTTAAAGTGCCAATGGCTCCTAGTGGACCCGTCTATACCCCATGGTAAAATGTGGACCCCAGCATCCTCTACAGACTACGAGAAAAGGATTTACCGGTACGTAATTAAAATCCTATTTTCACCTTAATCAAGAGATTGTGGTTCCTGCCTTCATCTCCTCTGAATTGTCCTCCAAAGAACGGTCTTTGGATGTGGTACGGGCTCTCAGCGTATATGTGGAGAGAACTGCCTCTATTAGGAGGTCAGATACCCTTTTTGTACTGTTTGGTTTCCACAAACCTGGCTGGCCTGCGAATAAGCAAACCTTGGCCAGATGGGTTAGAATGGTGATTGCACAAGTTTATGCACAGGCTGGACTCCCAGCTCCTGCTGCTATTAAAGCCCATTGTACTCTGTCCATTGGACCCTCTTGGGCGGCCCGCCATGGCGCGTCCGCAGAACAATTGTGCAAGGCGGTTACGTGGTCCTCAGTGAACACGTTCATTAGGTTCTATGCCTTTGATACTTCCGCCTCCCAGGATGCTTCCTTTGGACGCTGGGTTTTCATACCCGCTAAGGCGCGTCCCTTGAACTGCTTAGGACATCCCCAATGTATTCCCTGTGGAAGGCAGTGTACCCTGCTGCAGAAAAGGAGATTTATGGTAGACTTACCATTGTTAAATCTCTTTCTGCGAGGTACACTGGGTGCCACAGGGCGCCCACCCTGACGCACCTAGCTTCTTTGGGTTTGTATGGCATTAGCCGCTGGTCGTGAGAATGTGGTTCTATGTGACTAACATCTGCCTTCTCTTTTACCTGCTCCTGCATTGGACTGGTTAACAAAACTGAGCTCACAGTGCCTGGAGGCAGGGTTATAGAGGAGGCCCCAATGCATTCTGGGACAGCTAAAGCTTTAACCTGTTGGTGCCTGGATCAAGATCTATCTCTACACCCCGATGTATTCCCTGTGGAACCCAGTGTACCTCACAGAAAGATATTTAACAATGGTAAGTCTACCATAAATCTCCTTTTTAGGCCCAGTGTGCATTCGCAGGTCGGCCAATGCAATCACATCGCATTAATGCGAATGCCTCTGCTTGATTGACAGGTGGCAATGCGGTGGCGTGGCATTGGGAGCGGGTTCGGGGTGTGTGCGTGTCATCACACGTGTCCGCTGCGAACAAGAAAATGGAGGTGGCCAGACTGCTTTCACAACCAGGCTGCTAATTCAGTGATGCTATCGCAATTCAATTGCCATTAGCATTCTGGGCGGCCTTGATTTGTGTTGGGTGGCCCCCAGCATGCGACTGATAGCAGTTGCAGTTTTGCTAAAATAGAAAAACTGCAACTGAAGCTGAATCAGGTCCAAAGTGTTGTTTCTGCCACATGGATTTAAAGGTGCAATAATATTAAATATAAACCTAGGCGTATTTTGTATTTAACAGTAGTGTCCTCTTAAATCCAGCATCCGAAAACATGATGGCATTGAAAAGCATTGCTTAGTAAATTTAGGTGGGAGGCATTCAATTTGCTGGCTGTCGGGATCCTGGCTGTCAGGATACTGACGCCGGAACGCCGACACCTGGAACTACCGGCGGTCCTGATCGCCAGGATATCATACTGAATCCATTTAGGCTTACAATCTCTCTCTACTGCCCAACAGGCAAAAGTTTTGCAGAAATATTCATGCTTTTCATGTCTTTCCACTCTTTGGGATCAATTCAAATAGATGCAAGGGAGACGGGTTGCCATTGTATCTGCATGGAAACGCTGCAAGTGGCCTGCAATTCGGCGCCATTGCAGCCCAATGTCTCCCTGGACGCATGGATGTTTGTACGTAGCCCTATAAACTCTGTGAGTCTGCGGTACCATAAGTGCAGAACTTGCAGATTCAAGTAAGTTGCGTACAATTAAATTAACCCCTTTGTGTTGTTTGACTTGTTGCTTTTTTAGTTCTAGGATAATATTACAGCAGGAACACATGGGCTGTCAGAGGGTTTTCCTGCACATTTTGCATTGTTGGACCACAGATGCTTTATAAGTTGTGACATCACTTATATTGTGGAGTACTGTAAAGTATTGTTATGAAATAGCTGAGTTCATTGGATGTGCTCTTGAGCTGTGTATTGAGTGAGAAAGACTGAGAGCAAGGGCTATAGGGGGTCATTCCGAGTTGATCGCTAGCTGCCGTTGTTCGCAGCGCAGCGATCAGGCTAAAAATCGGCATTTGTGCGCATGCCCCACAATGCGCACGCGCGTCACACGGGTTCAAAGCCCGTTGTGGTTGTGCACAGGTTCTAGCAAAGTTTTCAGTCGCACTGACGGCCGCAAGAAGATTGACAGGAAGGAGGCGTTTCTGGGTGTCAACTCACCGTTTTCAGGGAGTGTTTGCAAAAACGCAGGTGTGTCTGAAAAAACACAGGCGTGGCTGGGCGTTCGCTGGGCGGGTTTATGACGTCAAATCTGGACACGAATAGGCTGAAGTGATCGCAAGCACTGAGTAGGTTCAGAGCTATTCAGAAACTGCACAAACTTTATGCAGAGCTTGGCAGCACATGTGTTCGCACTTCTGCTAAGCTAAAATACACTCGCCAGTGGGTGGCGGCATAGTGTTTGCACGGCTGCTAAAACTAGCTAGCGAGCTATCAACTCGGAATGACCCCCATAGTCTTAGCACTTCCTAACACAAATCAGCATGGATCAGTAATAATTATGTTATTTATAGTCTATTAGCCGCGGTAAAACATTGGGTGCCAAAAACCTTGCGTTTTTCCGCGATTTTTCCAGATGTTTCACCAGTTTTTTTTCTACAGGCTATCCTAATAGATTGCCCGTACAAAAAAATTCCCTTTCTCCCGAAAACACACAGGTTCAGTGAAACCCAGAGCTGGATTAAGGGGGGGCTGGAGGTAAGTATCCCTGGACCCCCTTTCTTAAAGGGTCCCCACCAGCCGCCACAGATCGGATGCTGACCTAGGCAGACGTGCCTGGGGCTCTCTCCTGGGGTCCAGCCTTCAGTCCACCCCAGGAGAGAGGCCCCGGACCTACCACCGCGGCCTGCACCCGGCTGCACAGATTGAGGCTATCGTTCTCTATACCCGGCAGCGCCCAGGAGAGAGGCTCCCATGCTGAACCGACCGCCGCTCCCTGCCCCTGGCAGCACCACGGCTGCAACCCGGCAAGGCCCCGCTCCGACCTCCGTGTCCTGCACCTCTGCTCCTCTGGCTGCTGAATATCCGGTGCGGTACTGCAGCGGCAGCCCCGGCATCAGGGTAAGCAAGTGCAGTAGGACCTGCACCTGTGCTGACACAAAGGGGGGGGCTCCACCAAAGGCTTAATCCGGCCCTGAAACCTGTGTGTTTTCATGAGAAATAGCCCCGTTTTCGCGCCGGCTTATCGGGGCTAATAGGATAGACCCGGGTGAGACCTTTAGCCACGGTCATTTTACAGCAGCTAATAGGATACCGGCCAAAGTGCTTCACATTTGCCTTTACAACACAAAATACAATTAAGCTTAACAAATGACATTAGTGAAATGCTTGAGTAAACAGGAAAGTTGAGTCTGTTTTTGAAGGATTCTAGAGTGGAGACCTCTCGCACTTTGCAGTGAAGGGAGTTCCATAGTGTCAAAACTGCAAAGCTAAAAGCTCTACCTCCAGATAAATTGAGGGAGATTCTAGGTACTGCTAATTGCGTCATTCATCCACAGATTGCAGTAATCGAGTGGGGAAGTAAGGAATCAGAAGTTACTTCAGGTACCTTGGGCCCTGGTCATGTAGGGCTTTGAAAGTCAGTCAGCCAATCTTGAAAACAACTAGCCATCTTACAGACAGCCTGTCACGCCTGAGGGTATGCTTGTGTATACGTGTGAGGCTGAAACAGGAACTACTGAGGCATGAATGAAGCTAGGAGGATTGATCCAGCTCTTTCTCATGGGTTAAGGAATGAGAGCTGGCAGTGGAGCTGCTGGTAGTAAGTGAGATGAGTCGTTGGCGTTCTAGTGGCAGCTAGCCTGAAAGCACAGACAGAGCCATACATATTTCAAGTTCATGTCCACTTTGAAATGAATAGCTGGAACTGGGCTGTGGGCAGGCCATGCAGAGCTGGACAAAAGTGTAAATACTGCTGTTTGGAGGTGTATCTTTTGCATCAAATATAGGCTAATGCAAGTGCTCTTTGATGACAATGACGAGTACCAAGCTAAGCATATGTATAAGGGTCGGGCAGAGCACAAAGTTGCGCATAATTCTGCATACAGGCATTTATTTCTCTATCCATAGGGGACGCTGGAGTTAAGTACTATGGGGTATAGACATACTTGCCTACGTTTGAAAACCACTTTCAGGGAGATTTCAGTTGGCAGCAGGATACGCAGCGCTTTCCGTTGGTGGAGGGGGGTATCGGGCCATGCATGTCTAGGTCCACCTATGAGGGTATTTATTGCCACTCAGGGGTGTGTACTGATGAAAACTATAGTACTAAAAGCAGGGGGAAAAAGCGTAATAATATAGGTACACTATATATTAAGATAGTGTGTACTGTACACTTGTGAGGAGACTGACAAATAGAGAACCTACAGTATATACACTGGTGTGCGATTGTGTGATAGATAGATATGTATGTATGTATGTGTATATATATATATATATATATATATATATACATATAATATTTGCAATAGTCAGCAGCAATCCATACTAGGCAATACAAGTAAATCAGGCCGGTGCCCTCCATATAACATCCCCAGCAGGGATGTTTTCAAACATAACACACAGTCGGCGGCACTCACGGCTCCCTCAGCGGGGAATAAAACGAGACCAAGTCACGAAGAGAGTCAATGTTGTAGATAAAACATTTTCATCAGGACATACAACACAATGCTTACATAACATACCTATATACCATCGAGGCCGTCCATGGCCCCCGCCGTCCGCCCGCTTCACGTCCATCAACAATGACGTCACAGTGCCGCGCCAGACGCGGCGTCACGGAGAGCCCCGTTACACCTGTAAGTGATAACAGCATAATGAGCTGTTAAAGTGAAAGAAACAAACAAGACATACAGTTGCCATTGAAAATCATGTGTCAGTGGAAGACGAGGGATTTTGAACCCTCTGAAGGTTGGATGCTTTAAATGTCTTGGCTGCACCACCTGCAACCATATGATTGTTGGCAATAGTTTTTGCCATCCATACACTGGAAAACGGTACAAAATCCGCCATAGATTAACGTGTTCTACAAAGTTTGTCATATATATGTTGAGTTGCCCTTGCGGCTTACATTATATTGGCAAAACTGAATGTACATTTAAAGAAAGGATGGCAGGCCATCGGGCTTCCATAAGAGCTGCCCTGTCCACTGGCAAAAGCGACCAGCCGGTCGCTCGACATTTTTTAACTGCCAATCATTCTTTAGCGGTTTTGAGACATCAAATCATTGATCACATTCCCCCCCTTAAACGTGGAGGTGATAGGTGATTAATTCTCTTGAAGGCAGAGGCCCGTTGGATTTTTTTGCTGGACACCCTTTCACCCAGAGGTCTAAATGAACACTCTGGGCTACATTGTTTTCTTTAAGACCTACAAATGAGCCTTTATGTTTCCATCTAACGTATCCCATAATATAGGTGTTATATTATTGCAGTCCAGTATTTATTTGTTAACATCTGTTTATTATTATACATTTATTTTGATGTATTTAGCATAATATCTGATTAATCTGCAGATGTCACCTATACTAACATACAGAATAGAGATGGTTAACAAATATGTTTATATATCTTAAATTACTGCCTTGGACATATGTGTATTGTTTTGCCGCATTGATTGATAGTATTTTTCAGGAGTTGCTTCACTGACGCATGATTTTCAATGGCAACTGTATGTCTTGTTTGTTTCTTTCACTTTAACAGCTCAATATGCTGTTTTCACTTACAGGTGTAACGGGGCTCTCCGTGACGCCGCGTCTGGCGCGGCACTGTGACGTCATTGTTGATGGACGTGAAGCGGGCGGACGGCGGGCGCCATGGACGGCCTCGATGGTATATAGGTATGTTATGTAAGCATTGTGTTATATGTCCTGATGAAAATGTTTTATCTACAACATTGAAACGTTGACTCTCTTCGTGACTTGGTCTCGTTTTATTCCCCGCTGAGGGAGCCGTGAGTGCCGCCGACTGTGTGTTATATATATACATATATATATATATATATATATACACAGAAACACACACACACACACATTACACCCAGTACAC